>NC_136288.1:12350924-12404641 GCF_964198595.1 Lampetra fluviatilis
AGTCAGCTGTTGTTTGTCAGATGCAGGGGTTGACAGGTTGCTTTGTTCTAGATTTGAAGTATTCGTGACTGAGTAATTTTGCTGGAGCAGTCTACACCTGATGACGGTTGCTTGTGTTGCTTCCGAAACGTCGTGATTTAATTTATTTGGTTTCATTTTAATTTATTTAATATTTTTTACCTACGTGACTTTACTGACAAAACCAAAGAGTGTAAGGTTGCTTTGTGTGCACGTGAATTTTGAGTCACCTTCTCAGGCATTAAGCATTTCTGATGAGAGGACAGCGATAACTCTAAAGCTCATCCAGGAGAGAAAAAACAAATGCCTAGTAAGTGACATTATTATCCCGAGGTGTTAACAATTCATGACTTAAAGCCACTTTACTCGAGCTGTTTTAAATTATGAAAGCCATTTTTAAAAATTAATTGCTTATTTTGACAACTCTTTTCTACTCTGATTGCTGCAGTCTTTTGAGATAACGAGCCAGGAAAGTTTATTTGAAACTAATGACGCTACGGAAAATGTTTTATTAGTCTCTTCTGTGCGTACTACCACAGAGGATGGAGAGAGAAAAAGTGTGAAATAAAACACATGTTATACCACGAGAGTCTTAAGGGTGGGGCTCTTATTTTTATTGAGCATCACCGCTGTTGCTAAACAATTCTCCGTTGAATAATTTTAAGTACGAAGGCAGATTGTAACCAGCGGTGACGACGGTGTGGTTTCCTAATGTAGGCATTGCTGGCAATGGAGAATGAGTGATTTGACATGACGGTGGCACACTTATGAATATCATCAAAGCGCTGGGTTATTTATAGATCCCCCACCACACTTTAAATTCAGAGGCCATGCGCCGTGACATTTCAGCTAGTTTAGCCATTTGATGAAGCCTGCGTCGCACAGCCGTACGGATGGAGGGTACAACGCTGACTTTGCTTGATGTGCGTCCCTGCGCAACTCAATTCAGCGGCCGCTTTAGAACCAAAGCTTTGACTTAACATCTGCATTATTAGATTGTTGCAGAGTTTTCAGCATGTGACACGTTTGGAAATGACTTTTTTCCTTTTGCAAAGGGAGCGGATGGTGAATAATGCCTTGACCTCTCCCCGTTTATTCCTGTGGCTGCCCATGAAGCGTGATAAGTAAATCGTAATTGAATGGTGCGCTAATTTCACGGTGCCACAGCATTGCCCTTCCTCCAGTTATGCCGACCACATTGGCATTAATCATTCCCAAGCTGTGGCTCGAACAAGATTAATTTAATTGTCTGTAAAATGTCGGATTATCGGGAAACCAAAAGTAATAAATTGCCCGTCTGTGCGGTCATACGCTGACCGAACGCATCGTATGAAACAAAGCATGCGGCGATAACAATCATTCACGTCTTTTATTGGCGCCTGGATCTGCCTACAATGGTGTGCTCGTGCCTAGCGAGGACTCGCAGTGTGGGAAATCACTATTCCTTCAAATTCTCATGCATGAGCCCGCGCGTGCGCGTTGTGATATTACGTTCGTTTCCACGAGTATATTCGTTCACAAATATCGTGAGACGGCTTAGCTGCCCGTGTTTAAACTGACTTCTCAAGTGTCGTGAGTTTATTGTCTCAGCCCAGTCGCCTATTGAGTGAAAAAAAATAAGCTCATTACATTTGGATTGTTTAATTTAGCAACGTTTTATTCTGTAAGAATTAAGAGGCATCAGGTTTTTTTTCACGATAATGTGAAAATGTTTCTCCGTGGCAGGGCATTTGGGAGAGTGTGCCCACATGTGCGGCGATAAAAAAAGTCACTCGGCAGTAGTTCTGTGAAATCTGCTTCTACGGGCCGTCCTCTAACGCACGGCTTTGTATTGCTCTGCGAGAGTTCTGAATGCAACCTTCGACTCATTACACGCAGCCAACGGCACTGTCGAAATCTAATTTGTGGGAAAATCCCAATAAGAAAAGTGTGAGAAACAATGCTGAGCATTTAATTATAGCAGTGTTAGGGTGCTGTCTGGCTTCACTGAATTAAGTCAGTTTATTGGGTTCAGAGTTATCGTGGCTTATGGCCAACACAGTTACGTACAAACGTATTTATTTTGGGTGATTTACTCACAATATTCAACGGCGACGCGACATCCATTTCACAATGCGTGGAAGACTGACGTCATAACCTCGTGCGCCATTCCATATTGGCTGCATTAGAAAACATTTGCGCAAGCCTGTGCATAATGTAACATCACAATAGGTGCAGTGAGACTCACGCTTGTGAGTATAAGCTTGGCAAATCCCTGTGACAGGGACAATGCTTTAGACGTGGATGATGTGCTTACAACCCACCGCGCCGTCTCGATGTTTCCCTGGGCCTTTTTTGCTTTTATGGAGTTGTTTTTCTGGATGAATGCTACCTCGAGGTTTTTTTTTGGTCTCGCTGCTTCTAAACAGTGAGGTCTATGGTATCGGGTGTTTGACAGTCTCACTTCGGCTGGGTATTTGTCACACGGGCCCTGTCGGGTGGTCTGCACGCACTACACATTTTTCTCGTGCCTCCCGAGGTGCGTTCAACGTTACCATCATCGGCCATGGTCAATCTACTGCTGGCTGAAGGTCCTTCTCTGCGCCCCCCCCTCCTCCAAGCTGTTGCCATCTCAAGCGATCCAGCGATGTAATAAGCCGCCTAGCGCACCTGCACACGAGCCGATTTTATCAGCTCGACGCGTTTCATTCCTTGGCTGCTATTCTTTTGTTATGGACCATCGGCCATCATCCATTCTATCCGAGCCCACTTACTTTTCTGAGTTAGATTGATGTAATTAACCTGCCGATGTTCTGTAATTCACATGCTCCTCTGTTTGTCTCGAGGTGCAATTACAAGCACTCATCTTTCCATGCTTCTTGTATGCAGTCTTTTTTTCAGGTTTTTGTTGAATTATTTTGTGAATTACCATATTTCTGAACCACATGTCATAATACATGGTGCACAATGGTTACAATGTTCTTATTCTTGGATCTTTCGGTAAAGTCACGTGACTTTACCGAAAGATCCAAGAATATGAATCCCTGCAGTCACAAAAGCTTTAAATCGAAATTTACAATTTTCTTATTCAGGCACATTGGTGTGTTGCGTTGAACATAATGGAGATGAACGTGTGGATCTATGAGATTTTTTTTATTTTAGCGGTTACCTATCTCAGCACTTTTCGGGCTCAACCCTGTTTAGCTTCCAAAATCTCATGAGATTTGACGCTCCGTCAGTGATTTGGTCAATGGTGGATTTTCATTACACAGTGAATACAAATCATCTTGGGTCAGTGTAGGTTGCGGGAGCTCGTCACATTTGCCAAACTTGAGCCGTGTTGACAATCCAAGGGGGTCTGGGAAGTGAGGGCACAGCAGTGTCTGCCAGGGAGTGAGCACTTCCTTCAACTGAGATTTGGCGTTGTTTAAACATCCAAGGGCTCTGCCATTGCTCAGCCAGCACCTGCACATAAACAAAAGCAAGCACACTTCCAGCAGTAGCCCATCACCAAATCACCTGGAATGCACCCGATATCATCAGATACCGGAATATAAGCGGTGGTTGTTGGGCAGCAGCCATGCATGGCAGGTGGCGTTGACTGTGGGGGTACATTGTTGGTAGGAGCAACATCATTTCTTTTTCTACTGCCATTGTATGCTTCCACATCTATGCCTGCTGCCATCATCGACCTTGCACTAACCACCGTGGTGAAGTACGGTCGAACAATCCCCACGACTCGTGACGGTATTAGGAGGCCTTCATCCAGCAGTTGGATTTTCATCGTCACGGTTGCGGAGCGCAGGGCCCCAAAGTTCCACAAAAGGCTAAGCGACCAGCAATAAGCAGCACTATTGGAGTTGTAATTCGCGTGTATGTTAAGACATTTATTGAGTTGAGCGCGGTTATCTCGAAAACTTGGGAAAAGAGACAATGGGAAGAAATGCTGAGGTTGAGTGTCTTGACTTGCGTACTACGTGGGCTGGGTTGAATCTGGTGTGCATGGGACGAAATGGTCAGTCTGGTGGACCCCCGAGTCGTCAACACTGTTGTGTAGGATCGGCTGAAGGCACGTGCGTGTATCCACAAGCAGCGTGTTCTGATGGCCGGAGAACGTTGGTTTTGGCCTATTTCAGAAAAGTGTAAGTTGAAGGTGAAACGCCATTTTAAAATTTCGGTTTTTAATTCCCGTAAGCACGTGTGGCATCAGAACGTTGCCTAAGGCTGAGAGCAGGTTGGGCAGCGGTGATAAAAATTGTCTGTCGTTCGTCACAGATGGCACATCTGGTGCAAATGCAAATGTAACCTCTTTCTGTTCACCACCAACCATTTACACACACACACGCTGTCGCATGCTTTGGCTTGGTTTATAAATAGCATGCCAGTCGAGACGAGTTAAAATTTACTGAAATTTTGTCAAAGCCTTTTGCATATTGGGGGTGGAGCGATGCACCGATTTATGCTTTAATATCGATCCTGAAGCTCACGAGGCGTGCATGCAATCTCGCGTTCAAGAATCAATGTTTTTTGTTGTTGCTTCTCGTATGTCGAGTAGTGAGTTTACATCACTTCTGCAGCCACAAGAGGCACAGTTATTCATCTCAACTAAATAAAAAGTTATTTCTGAATCAATTCAGTATAATTTAGTACATTGGGTTTTTCGTGCCATTCTCATAGGGCAAGGTCATCACAAAGGTGCTGTTTCACAGACATAGCCTGCAGTCGTTTCACAGGAGGGGGTAATGGTAGCTATGCGTTCTCCCAATTGAGTTATTTCTTGATTGGAATGTGGCAAATGTGGACCATGACGCCGGTCACGGGGCATGCTTAAATGTCCATTGTGAAACGGACGGTGCGTGTTTTAGGTTAATTCACCAGGAAGTAATAACCAGGGCAGCTGGCTAGATTCGAACCGCGAGCCTCTTCGGCAAGTGGCGAACACGCTGCCGCTGTGGCCATGTCACCGCCCCCCCTTCTCCTGAATTGTGACAAGGCATCAAATTCCTGGAGGGAGGGGGGGGGAGTCAGGGAGAAGGGGGGGGGGCAAGTAATATCACCCCATTATATTCTCTGGCAGTCGCCGAATTGGATATATTTTATTTCTGTTTCCATATTTGCAACGCAGCAACTTGAGGTTGCTTATTATTTATTTTAAAAAAATCAAAATTGCCAAAAACCAGCAAGGACGCATAAAGGAATTTGTGTCAACGTTGCTGTAGGAAATTGAGATCATCCATCTCGTCCTGAAACAGCCGGCTCGGCGGGGGGGTGTGTGTGTGCGTGTGCAGAGCATTTCCAATCTCTCGGCTAATATCGCTTTGGACGAATCCTCCCCGGAACCCTCGTACCATGGGGCAAAGCCGATATGAGGGTAAATAATCATATATTGCTTGACGTTGGCACCTGTGACGGGTCACTGAGAGTTATCTGTAAGTGATGCCATTCCATTCCTAGTAGGGGTTTACCGATTAACCAACACCGCCCCCCCCCCCCTTTCCCACGACCCCAATTCTCAATTCCAGTCATTTGATCAATTGCAATCATTTAGTGCTGCAGTTCCGTCCAAGAACCAGTTTGTTTTGTCTCGTTTTAACCATTTCATTCTTTTACGTCTCACGTGGAACAGTCGTGTTCGCTCCTTGAGCCGATACACAACAGTCGTGCACCTTTCGCTTGCGTTTTGTACCTACTGCAGATGCAATTCAGTGCACGTATGGTCACCCTTCATTATAATCGGCCATGGTCAGTGCACTGCTGGATGAAGGCGCTGTATTGTTGTTGTAACTCGCTGACCCGCCCCTCGCTGGACATCTGTGAAAAAGAGCTCCGTCGCTTATCGGATTCCTCCTGCAGTCCCATTCAAGATTCAGATTCAGAAGTTGCCACCCAACCTCTCACGATCCCACGCTCCTGCGACGTGACCCTCGTAGAATCGATGTTAATCGATCGATCGCTCTATCGATACGCCCCTGAAGTCCTCCAAGGAATGTGTTGCATACATTTGGCCTGGATGGACGTGAGATGCATAGATGCAAAAAGCTGCTCACTGGTCATACTTTATTTCCCTTCATGCTTACATATTGCGGGGCACTTAATGACAATCATTTATATTTTCTGTCCTCAATAGACAAGGGAATGGGGCAAGGCTTACCTTGTACGGCTTGGACTTTTGTTTCAGAGCAAAAGGCAAACTTAGCCATCTCAGGAAAAACAGACATTCGCCAAGTATGGTCATAGGGTTGCTCGCGATGCTTTTAAGGCTCGTGTCTGAATTTTTTTTTTTTTAAAACGTGTTTCCGATGTCTAGTCCGTTCAACGGGAAAATGTTTGTAGGAAACGGCACACTTTTCACTGCTCTTGTGTGCTGCGCGGAAACACGTGCATTCCTCTCAAACTTTGCTCGTTTAACTATAAAAAAAATCAATCGCGACGATATTCTTTTTCCACACGGCCATATCTCGAGTGGATTGCGACGGTGTATTGTTTACGTTGTAATGTGCCGTCTATTTCATATAAACAGATTAAATGAAACCAAAGTGGTCGGACACATTAATTATTTATATACACACAGCCAGTGCATAAGGGACAGCCAAGACATAAAAAATGCATAACTTACACTCTGGACTCTTTTTATTTGATTATCAACAACATCATCACAGTGTATCATTTTACAAGCATAGACGAAACTTTAAAGTAGGCCACCTGTTATATTAATGTGACTTTCCTGTATCTCACCTATCAAAATCCTTCACTTTCCAAGCCCGAATTTATTTATACGTTTTCGATTCTTCGTAAACGTTCCCAACGTGACAGGGTAACGATACAAAGTGAAGATGAGCTTGATCTGTTGTTATCAGTTGTTATCAGTGTACTCATTGCCGTAGTAACTCCATTATCAGCTCAGGGGATGCGGCAGTCGGTCACGTGGGGTCACAATATTTGGTTTGTCTTCCACGGTCCCACCTATGCAATTAAATATCGCAACTCCTCTTGCCTAATCACATCGTTACAGAAGTTTTTGTGCTTTTACACTGTTGTTGAAAACACATCTCATGGTGGTTGGCAATGGGCCCCCAACTCGTAGCTCTGACCACCAGGGGGTGGCAAGGCACCCCCTGGCCCCCACGCTAGTCACGTGACTGAGTGTAACCCGCCACGTGGTTTAGCCACAAGTCAAGGTCACAGTGTCCTGGCACACGTCTCCATTGGCAATATTGAGCCAGTGGTGGAAATTCCACGATCCATGGACCAGGAACCAGTCTGTGCATGAAGTCAACCACTGTTGACTTTCCACTAAATGGTACAGCCAAGCTTGAATAATTCAGGAGAGGGTGATGATAATGTGAGTTCTCCGGACATATTAGCTGTCAATCATTAGGTTAAAATTGATGTAATGCTCTCCGAATACACTTATCCAATTGTGCGTACGAAGATCGATTATTTACATTTCATGCATTTCAAATGCAAACTCCTGTATATAGGATGTCCATGAAGGCACCATTCATAATTAACTCTTTCCCATTCGGAGAAGTCTGCAAGTTGCAGAGTGCGTGCCCATTCACCGTTGAACCTCGGAACGCGCAAGTGGTTAGCGTTGATTTTATTTAGAGAGGCATTGCGCCGCCGTTTTTAAAGACATTGTACTGTACTGAACTGCAGCGACACGACCGCACTGTGATATCGGACACAAAACTCTGTCACATGCCCTCCCGCATGACCTTTTACTTCCGATTCCATTAAGAATCGATTCCACTTCGATGACGTACACGTACGTAATCTGACTGAGAAAGGGTTAAAGAATTACAATTAACTCTGGCGTCTGAGCTAAACCTGTCGACACTTGGTAGTATAGAGAGATTATCGCGCTAGTCTCATCTCTAATCCTGCACGTGTTCGCCACAGTATTGACGACGTATGTCGCATTGACGTTGAGGGAAGTCCCGGGTCTTCACCAGCAGTTCGGCTCTGGTTGTTTCTCAATTCTTCTGTCATCCGCTGTTGAAGATCACTCAAGCTGTTCAGTTTTTTGGCAGATACTTTGTCTTTCGCACAACCCCAGCATTCAACCATGCGGTTTGAACTCCCGTCTCATTATAACTCGATCCACAAATACGAAGGAGGCATCACAGCGATACACTCCGCCGTTGTTGACGCGTTTGTCTGGCTTGACCAGCTGAATGTGAAATTGTGGTTGTTGCTCTGCATTTTCATCGGCCATACTAAAGAAGAGGAGGAAGGTTATAACGCTTTCCGAGTGGACGATACTTTTATGGAAGCCCTGTACGTTTTGTCGCATGTAGGAAAATGGAGTGAGTGAGGCTGTTCAAACAAGAGATAACAAATGAGGAAACAAAAGGAAAAAAATTGTAAAAACGAGACCACAATAAATACGATTCTCAAATTGAATCGCAAGCCAGAATTGTTATAATTCATAAACTCTCTGCAGACATGATTGTTTAAATATCCAATTTCAAGCACTGGAGGATGATTTTAACTTTGTAATGCTTCTTCTGTGGAAACCTGTTGTGCCACCAACTAATCTATATTCTGGCCGGCATTCAATGCTTCCACGTGCAGAATATAGACAAATACACACAGGTGTGTACGTCACGTGTGCGATAAAGGCACGTACGTCGTGTGAGCGATAGAGAAGGTCTCACGACTCACATCCCACCCAAGGCACTACCATCAAGGTGGTGCATCCAAGAGAAGGATATTGTCGATTATGTTTGCATCGTGATAAGGCTATACATAAATTCCTGATAATGTCAGATCAGCCTCGCCGTTCAGAGGACGCTTGTGCGAAATAAATAGTGCGTGTTAAACCTGTGGCACGGCACCAGTACAGATGTACGGATAGAGTAAGACGGCTCTCCAAGAAGAGTAACTATTGCCTAATAATAAAACCACCGATTTGCGATTGATTCGTCTGCATTAAGCCAAATCGTCGGTGACATTTCCTCGACGGATCAGTGCCGCTGAAGACGACATTTTAAAATTGCAATTGATTTAGCATTATCGGCCTTAATACGCGAGAGGTGCGAAGGAAGTCCATTGTAAAATATTGCATTGGTGCTCGCCGTGCGGGGATTATTTAATTGCGCGATCGCGACGGCTTTTGCACGGGGCTCCGTGTGGCGCGCGCTGCTGATATGTCATTTGATATGAAACAGCTTTTGATGCTTAACCTAGTGGCTGGACCGCCTCGCCTCGCCAGCTCCAGATCTGACAGGGCATGCAATAAATGAGGCCTGGCAGATGACCCAGCTGTAAATGCCAGCGTTGCCTTAAAATTACTTTTGGGTTTCATACGTCGTTTAATACCTTTTCCGCTCTCCCCCCCTCTCCCAGCTGACTGACCATCGCGCTGTTGTGCACTGCACATATAATGAAGTTAGCATGTGGTTTTCCCTGTAGAGCCTTGCTGGTAGTGTATGGTGTATAGCAATTGCCGATGAGAGTCGATGATTAGTCCTACTCTGAAAGACATTTTCTTAAAAAGTCTGTGATTATGCCACAGTTTGAGTTTTAAATTAAAACAGTCCGCTGCTGTTCATTGTAACTTGACGTGCTTTTTTTTAAATGGGGGATGTGATCACTAGGATGTGTGATTAAAGAAAGTTTCAGAAATATTTAATTAAACATATTTCTTCTTACAGGGAGGCCTTTATTCATTCATGCAAGTTTAAGACAGCAACTTGATTGCTAGGCCTGTAATGATGCAGAGATCCAATCGATTCCCATTCTCACAATGCATGCGATGAATCATTCACGTGAGAATCAGTCATTCGCAATTCGTGTAGGTTGTGACGTTACGTTTAGGCGAAAATGGGGTAAAAAAGGCGTGCAAACAAGACATGAAAGTATGACAAATGGAAAAAATTGGACGAAAAAAAAGACGCAAAAAAACGATCAATTCTTGAGCCAAATTGCGACCCAGATTCATGACAATTCATTGAATCTCTGGGGGGAGTGGCAGCTTCAAAGATTAAATGCCTATTACTCAAGTAGTTGCATTTGGACTAACTGCCTTGCCAAGGCAGAGACTGCCTCGACCAAGTTTAATTATCCCACTTTGCTGAAATGGCTCTTAAGGGAGCTTTAGAAAAGCACAGATGTAACTGCACAAGAAGAAAGTAAGCTAGCCAGGGTTGTTTAACAAATACCACCCACGTCAGGTGTGACCCAAGGATTTAATATGAGCGTAAATGCAAAACTATCAATCATTTGCTTAACTTTTGCTGGGCGCACCTGGCGTGGCCACTTAAGGGCCGGCGATACTTGATAATTTTTGAAAGGAGAGTAAAGTTTACTTTTGCCCGTAATTCATCATTTCGTGACGCACCCCCAGAGTCCCACGCTAATAACGTGTCGCCTGGGAACGGAGGCCTGCTGCACACGCCTTGTGATTGGAACTAAAGTCAGCTTCATCCATCACCCAGCCCACAATTTCATAAAACGTCTCAAACAAAGTGGACAATTGGGTCAGAGTGCGAAGCATGATGTTGAACTTGGTTGTTTGTTCTTGATGTGAAGCTTTCGTGACTGCAGGAATCCATACTCTTTGGTTCTTTCGGTAAAGTCACGTAGGTAAAGTTAGTGATGGTGGTAGTGGAGGCGATTCCGATTAATCGTGACTTTACTGAAAGAACCAAAGGGTTTGGTTGTTCATGAGAAGCTGTCTCGGAAGGCTTTTCTTGAAGAGAACCTGCCGTCCCGATGTTTGATACTTTGTATACTTCGGTACACATTTGGAATCTCAAAGGTGTTTTGTGTTGGGGCGTGCCAGTGACATCACTTCCTATTTCCTGCGTTTAACAACTTGAGACACAGCAGACGTATTCCTATTTATGATTTTTTTTGGCATGAATGTCAACCGAGGGCCAATGTCTCACGGGCCGCCAAAGATGGGCATGGCTATCGTTGTCTCTGCCGTAGTACACCCCTTGGGTGCACATGCAACACTTGCTCACAATTTCCCAAATATAGCTAAAGATTAATAAAGAGCTTACGAGTATATCCAGGCTTGTTAACAAGTCCTCTTTACAAGAAATAACATTTAATTGCTGAACACTTGTTTAAAACTGTACTGTGCCAACGGACACCCACCGTTACTTGCCTGCTGATGTCAAGGAAAATCTAGGGCCCTTGGTGCTTTGACAAAGCGGATCGTGAATCTTATTGAACGCTCTTTCAAAACACAGTGACGTCCGAAAAGAAGGTTGCCTCCTGTGAGGGTCATGCGTCATGGCCCTCTTCTTTGATAGCCCGCCTAATTTATAGCCGCGAAAAACCACCACGACAATATCCCTGCCGCTCCTGGCACCATGTCCTACATGCGAGATTCTGAGCCCACACACCAGCGCACATTCCACACAATTAAAAGACCTTACCGTGCACTTCTCTAATAGGTTCAAAGGGCATCGCCATGTTTTAGAAAGCATAAGCCATCGGCTTTTAGATCTGGCAGGGCATCATCTTCAGTGAGTTCCCAACATGTGGGTGGGCCATTAGGAGGTAATTTTTTCGATCGGCTGCAACAGCATAGGGCAAACATCAAACGGAGAGGCCAATCAAAAGTTGCGGGTGAGTGAGCGTGTGTATTTTATTTCTGGGCGGCTTACAAGGCCAGCGATGCCACTTACGGCAGATGAGGGGAGTGTAAGGGTCTGTCCTCATCCACATTTAATCGCACATGGCCCTAATTTATTGAAAATAAATATATGAAATGTGTCGCCCAGACATATTTTTTATCTTATGTAAAATAAGAGAAATACATTTGACATTTTATCTTTCTCATCCGCTTCATTCCCATATCTAAATTCCTTTTGTGAGAATATTTTATTTTCTCCTTACGGCCGAGGAACAGCACGGTAGAACTCGATGTTATAAACAGTCACATGCGGAGAACCTCTCTTGGTGGAATGGATAAACATATTAAATATTAAATGTTTGGGGTAGAGCGGTGGTGCAGTGCTTGGTACACAGCGCTCTGACCCTGGTGACCTGAGTTTGATTCCGAACCAACACCAGTGGCGAGTGATATCTGAACTGGTGCCAGGCACCCGTTTCACCATCCCATACGAACCAGCGTGGTGAAGTATGGTAAAAAAAAACGCCAAGACTGATAAGTGTGTGCAAGCCTTCATCCGGTGCTGGATTGATAAAATGGCAGGACAGTGTTATTATTATTCATACAACATGATTACATTCCAAACGAAACAACTGGGACATTGTGTTTCCTGATTGTGTGCCAAACCATAAGGGTGGAACAAGCATCATTTCAGTGACGAATGTCGATGAGTCTTTATGTTGATACATGCAGCAAATCATGCGTGTAAGAATCACAGCTTATAGATTCGTCTGTGTTGTATGTAATCGGTTCACGTCACGCCTGTAGCCACTAGGGGTGCTGGCATCCACAGCTGTCTAGAAACGATCAGTGACACCGCCAAGATTTTGGACACTTTGGCAGTGCGATGTTAGAGTTAGTTACGGGGGTGCGCGCTCAAACTGGAGTCTATTCTGAGAGCGGGTATGTATGCCAGTGAGGGAGTGCTTCGGTTTTGCAGCGTGTCGCTGGAGAATCAATCCAAAATGAGGAATGTGTTAAGGCACGGTGTGAGAGGAGGCAGGCGAAGTTGGGTTAGCGGAGACAGTGGCAATGCAGAAGCTGGGTTTCATCAGCATAGAAGCAATGGTGGACGTTACAACTGCAGGTGATATTGCCAACAGGGATGCAGGTATATATTTTGATAAGAGAGGGGGGGAGCGGGGTGGGGGTGAGGATGGTGCCCTGTGGGAAAACCACGTCGCATGGGCATTTGAGCGGAAGACAGTCCACGTTTAGAAACGTGGACAGAGCAGTTTGATGGGCAGGAGTGGAACCGGGAGGGAAGTGTGCTTGGGGTGCCTACTTAGGTTTGGAGACGCACATGGAGAATTGCGTGAGTCTATGGTGGCAAGTAGCAAGAAAGGTCTCGGACAGGGGTCAGCATCCTGCGGCTCCGGAACCGCCATGCCGCTCTTTACGGAGCTGCTTCTTGACGTTCACATTGCATTGCGGCTCTCGAAATATTGACGGGTTTTTTTTTCTTTTTTCCCCGAATTCTGAAATTAATGGTTGCTCTTGTTATTTTGGTTGTCGACCCCCCCGCCCCCTGGTCTAAGGAGCACCAGGAGCGAGAGAGGGGTCCACGGTCTGAAGTGATAGGAAGGTGATTTACCACACGGAGAGAGCAGTCCCAGTAGAATGGCCTTGGTGGGAAGCAGATTGTACTGGGTCGCGGTCTCGTGGAGATCCTGGAGTGAGAGGTACTTGGAGAGATGGGAGAAGATGACCCTTTGGAAGACTTTTCCAAACAGAGGGCGGTTTGAGATTGAATGGAAATGTGCAGAGATGTTTAGGGTCCAGTGGTGATTAGGTTTTTTTCAGTAGAGGAGTGACACTACCAGCAGCAGCAGAAATTTAAGAGCTAAGGGAACGGTTCCAGATGAGACGGAGGCATTGATGAAGCTGGTAGTGTACGGGCCAAGGTTGGGTAGATGGTGAGGAGGGGGATGAGTTTGGCAACAGCGGATAATGTGTAGGGTACAGAACGAGTGAACCAAGAGCTTCAAAAATATTTTGGTGAGGAGCAACCTCTCACCCCGTCCGCAAGCGCGAAAGCTGTACGGACAATACTATTGAACCGCGATTAAGCTTCTGCTTACGCAGAGCTGCGCGCTTACTGCCAAGTACGTGCTCATGCAGTTTCAAACATAATCAGATGCCTGGCTCCAATGCGCCGCTAGCCAGAAGGTAGGGCATGCAACCGTGTGTAAGTGCCTTCGTGAATCTAGCCATCGGTTTTTGTTGTATGCAGCAAATCATTCACGCTGCTAACAACAGAACGTGTCTTTTGCCCCAATTTTATCGCGGTTGTGCTTTCGGCATCGCGTGACAAGGTGAAGAATTCCTCATAGAGAAGTGCAACCCATTTGTGTTTGAGAACTGCCGCCGGAAGCGGATATCACAGAGCTTCGTCCGAGATGCCTGTTCGAATCCAGGGAGCGTCTCAGCGGTGCCCGCTCAGCTCTCTGACCTCTCGGCTACCGGACCACCTCGAGAAGTTTTTTTTTAATTATCCGATGGAGAGCTTCCCATGTGAAAATAATAATTATTTCAGCTGCAGTTTGTACATCTAACTTTCTTGTAACGTAAGCGAATGTGAAGTGTTTAAGTGAACAACGCTAACTAGGGTCTGCAATGTTCCACTGCCTACTAAATATCCAATAACCCTTTTTTAAAATATATATCCTGCAGCTCCTTTTGTCAATCCACTGCTGGATGAAGGTCTCCCCGTGCTATACGCGTTGTGGGGATTGAATTAATCGTACTGCTGGTCAGTCCATGTTGGTTTAATTTTGTATTGGCCTCTGCTACCCACATTGTAGCCGCATGGTCTATAACAACAACAACCTGTTTTACAATCGGTGACCCATCCAAGGAATATCTATGTTCATTCATTGGCGTAATTATCTATTAATGTGGTGAAAATAGTACGTTACATTTACATCGTGCGTTTTCTCCGAGAAACAAAATAAATGCACTTAGAAGAGCCTTTCATTACACACAGCCTCCATCCGTCTTTCATCCAGCATTCAGCATTCAAATCCTTTCAGGTGCTGCATTCAGCCATTGACACACACACACGTGCACTTCAAATGAGCCAATGCTCATAATGAAAATTCTTCACAACAGAATTGTACTTTGAGGCTTTCATTACTGAAGTTGTAATTGAAGCTCATCATGTCATTTTTTTTCTTCCTCCAGGAAAGCCTTGTAGTGTTTCAAGATTCTTTTAGCAGGAGGGCCCTGCATTGTTATGCTTGCCTAATTAGATCTTTTGCAGTCTTTTGCACGTGTGAGGAAATGGCGAGAACACCAATTTGTACAGGCGGTGAGGGGGGAGGTGTAACACTCAAAGGTGCATGGAGATGGGTTCGCAAACCCACTTGTTCATCTCCCGGCTACCTCGCAACCCAGTAGGGCCCTCATGGCCTCTGCGTGATTCACATTTTTCCCTTTCCTCCAAGGCGCCGGAACACGGGCGAGATCCTCCGCGCTCGGCTGAAACCTTTTCATAACGCTCGAGCACATTTGACAAAGCTGAGTTTGGCGCGAGCTGGTGCACTTGCGCGGCACTTGAATGTGTCTATGTTATGTATGTTACAGGGGAGTTGTAGTGTAGTGGTGAGCACGCTGCGCTACGGACCCGGCGACCCGAGTTCGATTCGCGCTCACGGCCAACACCGGTGGCGATTATCTGAACCGGTCCTGGGCCTCTCCTCGGTCTACTCAGCCTCAAATGTGTACCTGGTGCGATGTGTAAACATTGCTTCCGGGGAGACAAAGGCGGCCGGGCGTTGTGCTGGCTACCCATCCCCTCGTGTGCCGTGCCGGTCTTCATAGGTGCTTGCTAACAGCACTTGCCCCAACATTCCGTTCAGGCTATACGGGGGATCTTTGTCTTTGTATGTATGTTGAACTTATTTTGCACCGTCCGTAGCTGACCGTGCCAATCCAAGGTGCACAATTGCCGCGTGTCCCTTACTCAGATCCACCAACTCTTGCCCCCAAAAGCACCTTCCCCTGCACCTCCCGATTAGCACGGTTGGCTACGTACGGTGCGAAAGAAGTTCAACATAACACACCAGACCATGCTTGTGCCACCACCCCTGGGCTACGGCGGTCCCTTAGCCCTCGAGCACATTTGACAAACGGTGAATTGTAGTGAGCCGTGTGCACCGTGTGTCACGTTCGTACGTGCTTGCGTGTGTGCGAGCAGACACGGCGCAGGACTGCCGCTTGCGCTGTGACGCTGTGGACCTCTACCACGCGCTGTTCGGCTTGAGCCGCCCGGCGTGCCTGCCGCTGCCCGAGCTGGGCCTGGTGGTGAACCTCAAGGAACGGAAGGCGGTGCTCAACCCGACCATCAAGCCAGAGGCGACGGCGCTTCCCCCGCCCGCCGAGATGCCGTCCAGCGCCGCGACGCCGGGAAGGGCGACCGTGGCCGCCACCGGCACGGCACGTTACCCCCTCTGTTACCCCCTCCGTTACCCCCTCCATTAATGAAGATTAGTAATATTGTTAGAGAGAGCAGTGAACTGAGGAAGACCAGACTTGGTAAATTGGCTCTACATATGTATGAAAATATATTTACTGAGCTCACTGATTGGTTGACCTGACAATATTGGGAGGAGGGAGGGGGATTGCACGCCACTCCCAAACCACATTTAACAACTAAGAGTGTTTGACTGAATGTTTGCTATCAGCAACTAGACTGAGACAATGACGAAGTGAAATTCATAGACTGAGAATCACTGAAATATCCACAGTTGGTCGTCGACGAGACTAAGACCATGACGGAAAAAAAATTGCTGACTGCATTAAATCCTGGCGCTTGAATGACAGTGATGTCAGTGGGAGCTGCTTTTCCCGTCAGCGTCGCCATGTCAGTGCCTCACCTGGGAAGTTGGCGGTCTGTGTGACCCAGGGGTTAGGATGATAATGTGGATTTTGGGACTGAAATAAGACAGTGGAGCGCCCTGGGCTGAAGCTGAGTTAAATCACCACGGCTGGAATTCAAGCGGCATACATTTCGCATGGCAGCAAGTCATTCCGTAGATATTCTTCGTTAGATTTTTTGTTGGGTGACAAAACGGCTTTTAATTGTGTTTCCATTAACGGGGTGCCACCTGCCACCAAGGTTTTTACAGAAATACAAATTTAGCTTATTTAAATATTAAAGAACGATAAATTAGCTTAAATATTTCACTTACAAATTGACATTGAAGAATAAACTCGAATAGGCTTCTCACGATTCTGTGAAGGGGAATAGAGGCACGTAACTTGCTTCCCATGTGACATTGGTTGATTCCCAACCATTGATTGATTGCTTTAATTTGTGCGGCTGGATTTTTTGATAATATTAGTTCTGCAGAGCGTGGCCGATTGTAATTATTCACCGCATTTTAAAGCTGGGAGCTCAGCCTTTAGGCGAGGCCCGCTGCCCCCCCCCACCCCTACCCCCCATTCCATTTATACCCCCTCCCCCCATCTCCATCCATTTAAATCTATAGAGAATCACTGGAGGACTTATCCTGGTGCCCCCGACGCCCCGGACTCATTTGGCAGAAATGTTGCTCACGTCCCACTTGTAAATCATGGCAGAGCGGTCGCTTGTTTGCCGCTTGTTGCAGGGGTGAGAGTGGTTCGAGGCGAGTGGCAGCCCCGGCGAATGCTTCGAGCGTGTGAACCAGGACGGATTCGCCACCGTCTGCATTCACACGGCGTCGCGATCAAACGTTTTCCCAAACTCGAAAAATTATCCGCAAAAATTACTCGGTTTGGGGAGAACACAGGGCAATCATCGTCCTCCCCCCCCCCTCCTATGAAACTACTGCAGACTGTCCATAACAAAGGTTCTAGAGGTCTATTGCAGACTGTGTCTGTGAAACAGCGCCTTTTGTGACGATAGCCTTCCGCCATTAAGAATGTCACGAATATCGAACGTACTCATCATCATAATTGTTTTTTTACCCTTCTATCTGGCAACAAAACTGACACCTTTTTTACAAGGAGTCATGTTTGCATAGACCACAATACCTGCAGTCATAATGCAAACAAAAAATATAACTCTGATAATGTATGCACTGTCCTTGAAGTTGATTGGTCCACACCCGAGACAGCTTTCCTTAGAGCCTAGTTTTGTTGCCAGATAGAAGGGTAAAAAACCAATTATCATATTTTACTGGCAAATGAGGTTCCAATGGTGTACTCATCATCAGTTTCACTTTATTTTGAAATCAGCCGGAGGAAGGTCCGGCAAGCAAGGAGGTGGCGGCCGTCAACCCACCGCCGCAGGGAGTGAAGAGGAAAGCCGAGTCACCCCTCAGCCTGGGACCTGACGCAGGGTCGGGGCACTCCGGAGCCGATCGTGACGACGACGGCAAAATGAAGCTCAAAATCAAGGTGCGGCTGAGCAAAGCCTGCTGCACGGCAGAGCCCTTGTTGTGTTTACAGTCTCCCTGATTGTGCTTTCCCAGGTGTAATGATGAGCACACTGGCCTTGCAATCCAGAGGTCGCCGATTCGATCTCCCAGCGCAGCAGTTGATGCTATCAATGGGCGAGATTCTTAAATACCGCCCCCCAACCTTCTGCCTCTGGTCTGCCCAGCAATAAATAGGTACACCGCAGTCGATAGGCGGGTCGAGTGTGGTGGGGTTAAAATGGATTAAACGTTTTGAGCAGTTTTGAAAAGGAGGCCAAATACGCTATCGAGGGACTCTCTCTAGAGTTGTCACGAGTCGCGAGGCCCTCTGGCCAGCGGTGACGTGGACACGAAATTGCAGGGCTGCACCTTTACCGTCGCCTCCCAGACCGGAGGCTTGCGTGTGCACTCATTATTCTGTTATTCAGCGGTTGTGAAACCCACAGGAATAAAACAGATAAAACTCAAAACACTTTCTTTGAATGCGCAAAACTGTTGCAAAATTATTTGGTTACTTTTTATTGTTCCACATTTACGATTAGTTTAAAACCAAAAATTGCGCGTGTCTTAGAAGGTCAGCATATAGACAAAAATGTATTTTCTCCACATTACTTTCTTTTTACGTAATAATATGCTGGATTCATTACATAATTGAGGCTATACTTTTTCAAATTATTTTGCTTTATTTTTAACGATTTATTTTGTCCTGTGCCGTTATTCTGCAGCGGTGTCCATGTGCTTGTATTTCTCTCGAGTCTCTCTTTTCCATACGAGACTCAATCTCATTTTGCCCTTCATTAATGGTACGGATGTGAATCGGACTAGCCTAGGGGAAATACATATACAGCGCAGCGTCCAATTCAACCCTGCATTGCAGACAATGACACGTGTCACTGGTGTATTGACACCGTCTGTATCTGGCCAAAGCAAGGGGAAGGCATGATTGATAGCCTTCCGTGCCCTGTCCTTATTCATCCTGTTAGCCACACCTGGCAGTGAGCGGTGCTACAGCTAAGCCTTGCTGGCCCATTTTCTCAAATGAGCCTTGTTGCACACAGTGCAATGTCATTAGTCATCCAAAAGAACTATGTTTCTGGTGTGCCAATGGATTTGTTGTGCTTTCACCGTACCATTTAATGCATTTATTGCGTAACGCTTGTGCCTCGTGTGCCGCTGCACGATATGCCGCCGCCGCCGTCGTGTGTTCTGCTCTTGCAGTTCTCAAACTCTCAGGATGATGAGGAGGTGGACATGGAGACTGTGCATGACAGCCAAGCCTTCATAAACCAGCAGCTCGGCATAATGGACTACCCGGCCACACCAGGTTCATTTCACCCCCCGTCTTGGATTTCATTGTGTTCGAGAACGTTTTTTTTTTGCCCGTTTCAAATTGTTACACCAGTTGTGCTATCGGCGTCATTTCACGAGACGTGGAAGTGTCCGTTTGAAAACACCTCGTGTTAGAAAAAATTGAGCCGCAGAAGATGATATCATAGAACAACTTCTGAGAGGCCTTCAGGTGACCTCCAATCCACACTGGCCTTGCTCGACATTCCCACGCGCCCTGCTGTGCATCAGTTCGTCGCATGGCAGAGCTGTAATTTGTTTGTTCCAACTTAAGTTAAACTTTTTTTTTATATCACGAGTCATTGGTAAACGGCCTGAGATCTTCATCCTACTACGTTTGTGAAACTCTGTTTACTCAAAGCTGGCTGAAACCCGGATTCAAAGCCAAAGGTATCAACGGTGCTCGCTGGACATTTGTGAGAAAGAGCATCATAGCTCATCGGATTCCTCCAGTCTAAATAAAGATTCTGATTCCGGCTCGGTGCGCCGACCGCTGAGCCACCCCGGCAAACGTTTCGTACAGGAATTAAGCTAATTAAGTTACTACTCCCAGAAGCCGATCAGTAATCACCATCCAATCGTGTGCGACGTTCACCCGCTAACGAACACCTTTTCCGACGTTAAGCCGTGCGGAGTGTCCTTTTTTTTTGTCTTCGATTCCTTGCTTGCTGGAGCAGTTAAGTCACGAGATAAAGGTTTTTTTTTTGGGTTAGATCGTGTTAAAACGTAAATATGTCGTTAAGTCACACAGATTTTCTCGCCCAGTGGCCTTCCGGGTCCGCTTGGCAGGAGTGGGGGGGGGCACCTTGTGCCCATCACGTGGGCACTGCACGTGGGCACCGCACGTGGGGGGGGGGGGGTTGGTTTTATTGTTGCTTGCGGAGAATTTGGATCGCAGTTCCAACAGCTGTCGTTCCAATTCAGTTGCACTTGATTCTGTTTTAATTGCAACCACACTTTGTAGTTACTGGCCGCCACGTGCAATGATTTCCACCCCCCCTCTTTGAAACTTGATAAACTTGACAAACGGTGAACTTCGGTTATGGGCCCTTTTTGGGTGTTAATGTCGGAGAAAAAAAAAACGGTTTTCCGCGTGTGTTTTTAATTTGGATGCCTTATCATGTATGCTGTGTGTAGTGTTTACAATCTGAAAGTTGCCATGCCTGCGGATGCCTGTGCATTGTTACACAGTGTGTGGCTCTATGCGATTAGTCGTGTGTAACAATTATAATAATGACTTAATTACCCAGCAAGCCACACTGAGTTCAAGGACATATCAGGATCTTTGTTTATACTGGAGGAATCTGATGAGTTATTAGCCTCTTTTTCATCGTATATATACATATGAAGATGTTTGTGGCCAATTCATGAGCGTCCATACTTGTGGAAGGAAGTCGGAGCGTCCTAAGAAAACCCATGGAGAACAGGGGGAGAATATACAAACTCCACACTCAAAGGCATGCCCGAGATGAGAATTGAACCCAGGCCTTTCTCGCTGTGAAACACGGGTTACCGTTACACCACCCTGCTTGCCCATGAGTTCTGAAGAGATGTAGTCCATTGCATGCAACAAACGTCTAATCATAACCATCATTTCTTAATAAAAATCTCTCTTAATTGAAAAAGAGAATGATTTCGCAATAGGTTGCACCCGAACTGAATTGATGGCTCTGATCAATGGGGGAAAATAACAATAATAATATGCCTGCTCGAAATGAAAAAGCAGCATGGGACATATGGTGTGGAAACTACCTGGTGTGAGCCACAGCAACGGTTCAGTACTTTGTGATAGAGCATCACAGCAGTTTGGCCAAACTCTGTAAGAAGATTAAACTCTACAAGAGTACTGGCTTGAGAAACTTGTACGGCAAAGAAAAATAACCTTGCTGTGCTTGCCAGGCAATATTCCCAACTCCGCTGGCATTTGGGTGCAGTGCTGCACGTGGCCACTCGTGAGCTGCCTGGTGTTATTTTTTTACTTGCAGTAATTTCACGTGGAGTATATTATATATTATCGTTAGACGTTGTCTCGCGATAAAACATGAGGTGATTTAACCTCTACCAGAGCGTGCAGCTGAGAATATACTGCATTGTCACCTGTTGTTTAAATGCAAATGTGTTGTTGCGCTATCTTCCAGGCAAAGATGCTACAAAAGCGTCTTCTACTCCTGCAGCAGATACTCCAGCGCTCCCGATATCATCTCAACCGGCGGCTACTCCCTTCCCTGCTGCCGCATCCCATTGGCTGGCCGCTTCGGAAGTGCTGCCCCCGTCACCGCAACACGCCCAGCAGCAGCTGCAGCTGCAGTCGGGCCACCACCATCATCACCACCACCACCACGAGCACAAGAAGAAGAAAAAGAAACACAAGCACAAGCATAAACACAAGCACAAGCACGACAGCAAGGACCGCGATCGCAACGCCTCGTCGTCGTCATACTTCCACCTCAACAGCCCGGCGAGCGGACGGTCCCTCAATTCGCCCTCCGTCTCCGACTGAGGTCGCCGGCGCGGGGGCTTGAACGTGGCACCGCCACTGGCCTCCTCTGGTCCGGCCACACCGCCGACTCGTGCCGGGGCCTGCGCGACTGGCGGACTCGGAGAACTCGAGTGTTTTTTTTTTGTCGGCGTGTGGCGACCCTTGAACCAGGTGCCGGAACGCCGCGTCATTAAACGAATGGTGAATGAGTGTCTGCGTGGCTATCACGGCCATCTCTGTGCTGTAGTGTGAGGCCAGGCTCCAGGCTTCAATAATACGCCAGGTATCGCCGACGCCACAAATCCTATGTTTATCTGCCAATCTGTATGAAAAAAAAGTAATTTTCCACCCTCTCAATATCCTGCCTAATATACTGTTCTGTATATCTCATTTTTTATTGCCTACATAAGGAGTCTGCATGGTTGATTGTTAGGGTCTCCAAGACCCTCCTGCTAGCCATTCGGAGCTGTATAATTGAGCCATTCTTTCTGGGGTTTGCATAGTGCGGCGCAGCGTTTATAGGGGGCCCATGCTATTTTAGAAGGCAATTAAAGTCACGCGCGAGGCTAAAAATAACCGCGGCTATCGCTCGCATGAGGCAACGTTGCCAGCGCGGCGCACGGCTGTCAATCTGCGCAGCTACCGAAAGCCGGGCCAGCTCCGCTCCGGCCACGACAGACAAACACGAAAGCGAGGGGTCGATGCATTCCTCATTGTAAACGACCGCTGCCCGACGTGGCAGACGGGGCAAGGCAGCACGGTCCTTTATTTCCTCACCCCTCCCCTGCCACCACCCCTTTCACTGCTTCCCCCCCCCCTCTCAACAAAAGCTAATAGGTGTGCATAACGCGCTCCGTGAATGACTGGTGTTTATCGATCGCAGCTGCAGAGAAAGAGAAGTAATTTGGGTGCCGGGCTGGGTCAGGTCCTCGTGACGTTCGTCGCTGCTGGAGCGGGGATCATTTCGCCGACGTTTTTGATCTTCGTCGGCCGTGCCACCAGAGCTGTGACTTAATTAAGACGCCCGGGTGAAGACTTTGGTGCGTACTGACAGTTGTGCATCGCCAGAGGTGGGTAGAGTGATTGGTAGTGGTGTCCGCTGCCACTGTGGGTGGAAGGAAAGGGCTGTAACGTGGCTGACACTTTTTCTTTTACAGGGAAATGCAGGTCATGTCGGCCGTGACAGTTAACCTTCCTACATATGTCAGATGTGGGCAGAAGGCCTTCAGAATAAAGATATGAAAGACATGCCCGCCCGTATGTTAGACCTATTCACTTATGTCAGATGACAGTAGAGTAATACCGCAGCTCACGGAAATTTTTAATAAAGTAATTGGCGAGGGTTTTAGCATTAAAACGATTTCTAAAATCTTTTACTGAACATTTTAATTGATCATCTTGGAGCCTAAAACGCTCTTCTTCTTTAACCACGAAGAAGAGCGTTTGCCCAAAACATCGATAATGTTATTCTCCTAAATGAATACTCTCCGTGGGTTATATCCAACAGACGATATTTGTCATAGCTTATTACCCAGCCTAGCCATAGCCGTTGTAGTTCGGCTTTCCTCGTGAGGTTTTGGGGTTGGAGGTGGGAGCAAGGCAATTAGAGATGGCTTTGCTTGATGCACCCACTAAAGAGAGCAATTCCCACTGTGCACCTGTGACCCAGCCACCTCCTCCTGGCCCATTAACTTTTAAATTGGACACTGAAAACATTCCCACAACTTTGTACATGCGCGCGTGTGTTAGTGTGCGTGCGTGTTACTGCTCGTGGTCATTCTACATTTCTTAATTTCTTCCCTCTGACGAGAAACAAGAGCAGACACGAGCAGTTTGCTCCGTCGTTAAGTTTACCTGGTCACTATTTGACAGCCCGCCACCTCGCAGCATTTTTTTTTGCAAACTGGAACGCGTTCGAGTGTCCTTGCGTCACGTAAAAAAAAACGGCGTCATCGAATTTCATTTTGAACCAGCGCACAAGAAATGTGAAAAGTGTGCGCAGACTTTGTGCAAACAAAAAAAGCCTTGTAGCCCAGATTTGGTAACGTGTCCGATAGTAGACTTTGAAAGAGCTCTGCATAACACAGTGAAGACGCAAGCACGCTCGGCATGGTATTAATCAGCCACTGGCAATTTTTTTTGTATGTTCATACATGTCATTATTCTGCCTTGATAATTTTAACCAAAAAAATTGCAGTACAAGTTATGGGTCAAATATAGATTTTTTTTTTTTATCTACAAAGGCAAGACGCTGCAGTTGATGTAACGGAATATCTATAGGAGGCTCGGATTATATCGACTTCCGTGGCCAAAATATTTCAAATGCTCTGGGCCGACCCCATATACATGATGGCTTACAACAAACCTGCACCAGCTGACATACAAAGTCTCTTGGGTCATTCTTTATGCGTCCTTGTGTGTGTGTGTTTTTTTTCGTCACACTACCAGGAATGTTAACCTCTGTGTAATTGCATAGACACGTTTTGAAAACGGTGTGCCCCGTGAGAATTTTGACTTATTTTGGAAATGCACACCTTTCTCCTGCTGTACCTTCTTTAGACATCAATAGTTTTGTTTGAGCTCTGTTAAGTTATCTTGTTCCGCAACTACACCGAACCGCCAGTGAAAATGTGCTCCCGGAAAGTGTAGACAGTCATACGCGAGAGCCTCAAGTGAAGACATTCGATTTAAAAAAAAACCTCTTGACAGCCCCTTGTCACGCTGCACTTCCCCCCCCCACCCCCCCCGTTCCCACGGGTGCCAGGTGAAGGTTATGAAATGCACGGAATGCCATGGCGGTGTGTATTCACGGTGTCGTTTCCTTCCCATCTGTCAAGATATGTTCGCCCCTAAAGCTGTCAGGGGCGAGTCCTCGGGAGGTGGGGCTGATGGGGGTGGTCATTTTTTCTTGCAAAGGACGCGAAGATCGCCTTTTAAAATGCGCACCCTGTGATTTTCACGACTGCACCGGACCCGACGACGAGTTTGATTAAGCGGAGGCCGTTACCCTCCAGGGTTGCGTTGCTTCGCCACCTTTATTCACGTGATATGACGAAGCCACTTCCAAGGGTGGTTTATTCGATCAAGGGCCACACTTATTATCCATCGAACTCACCCCCCCCCTCCCCCCCCAGTATGTCACCGTTATGTTTTAGATTTAACGCGCATGTCCCCTCTTCGGGAGGGGCTCTACCTCTTCCTTACGCGTCGCAGCGGACAAACGCATCTATTGGAAATGAGCGAAGGAGACGGCTGGCGATGTCTCTCTCGCACGCTGCACGAGAGGCTGTGGCGTTATTAAAGAACCCCCAACCCCCCCTACCCCTCCCTGGAGGGCCGACAAGCTTGCAAGGTGAACAGCGCTGCAAAATTTTACGCGCCAGCGACGCGCCCTGGCCACCCCGCTGCTCGCGGCGACCACCGAGCCCCCCGGCCCCCCGCCAGCTGACCTGGCAGGGCACGGCTGACCAAAGCATTGCGAATTGCGCGCCGATGTTTCGGTTTGTGCCGTGGGAAAACCGCACCGGCCCCCCGCGGTCCTCGTTCTTCTTCTTGTCGCTTTTGAATGTCGTTGCTTTCATTTCGCGTTTTGCGGACGCACCCATTGTTAAAGTTCGTTTGGTGCATTTTTTTTAGTTTTTTTACGCGCGCTGCATTGTACGCGTTGCGTGTATATATATGGTATGTTCACAGTTCGCAACTTTCCTCAGAATTTCGCCCTCCAGATATAAAAATGCACGTGTTGTGCCCTAAGTGGTGCCGCTCCGTTTTTGAGTTTTGCATGTTTTCTTTTTTTACCCCCCGCGTGTTTAAAGGATGTGCAAAGTTACTAAGATGTAATGATAAAATCTATTAATATCGTTTATTTAGCTGAAGCGACATGGCGTCGCAGCGCGTGTGCAGGAATCGATGGCGTTCCATCGATATGCTGAGCGATGAAAAGGGCTCGTGCACAGGTATGGGTTGCTAGGTCGCAGAACGGTGAGAGATTGCGACCGCTTGCAGAGGGCTTCATCAGTGAATTTGATCGTGACTGATGTGTTGTTTGTAATAGGTTCACGTTACCCCGACAGCCACGAGAGACGCTCCACTCGTTTAGTTAGAACTGATTTTTTCCCCCTGTTTGTCGTTGTCCTTACCCCCGCACCTCCAATGAGCGTGGTTAGCTACGCAAGGTGCGAAATAAGTTCAACATACACACTTACAATGCACCCGCAATGTTCAAGAATCGTGGCGAATCGCCGAGGAAGACAATTGCAACCATTACTGACGATCCATTTGTCCTCAAAAACCCCCGTCTAAATAAACATGTACATAGACAGACATCATGCTGCCTCCTTTTATTACTATCGCTACTGGGTTTGCACGTTTCCTCGTTCGCTCAAAGGGATTGTTCCGCATTCTCACCGAGTCCTGTAACAATCACAATGATGTTTCTTGGTCTGGCCACCTAGGATATCGTGAAACTGGTGAGATGATTACTTGAATAAGTGGAAAGTCCTTGCTTTTTTATTTTAATGAGCCTTGGGCAATTTTCACATCCTTGAGACTGTGGAAGGCACCTTACAAATAAATGTTAATTATTCAATTAATATTAAATTTGGTTTAACACATGCTTTCGCGACCAATATCCATAATACTTTTTTTTTTCGGTTAGATCTCGTATACAAATATAAATGTGTCGTTAAACCCACCCGACAGCCAACTAGTAAGGTTTGTCACGTAAACAGAACATGCGAATTCGTTACTCGTACAGCACACCGGTGTGTTGGAGAGCAAAGCCACAACATTTACTATCTGAGTACGACGTTTCGCCAGTAATTACAACAAGCCTGGCTGTCCGCCTGTTGTAACTACTGGCAATACGTCGTACTCGGATTGTAAATGTGGCTTTGCTCTCAAACACACCGGTGTGCTATACTAGTGTAATGTAATTACGGCGGGAGACCACTTGACGGGTAGCACACTTTTATTAACATTTACTTTAGCCACAACGACACGTGTAGCCAACTACAGCCTACGCTACGCGTTCCACCCGGCTACACACACGCGGGCTCTCCGGCCCCGTAGCTTCCAGGGGAACTCCCAGACCCACCCCGGCTGGGTATGGGTCCCGACCACTGGGTCCCACAGCCGGCCCTCACACGGACGTCCGGCCCCGGGTCCCACGGTCCCGCCTCTGAACCACACAGGGTCCCGGCCCTTACAAGGACATCGGGGCTAGGGGTCTCAGGGCCCTATCTCTTCCTCCTCCTCTTCTGTCTTCACTGGTTACCAACTCCCCGAGTGCTGCTGTGCATCCCCCTAAATAGTCCTCCGCTCCAGGGGGCGGGGCCTATGCGGACCTCGATGTGGACATCTGCCTGCGGACCGCGATGTAGCCACACCCGACCCGCTCTCACACGATCCCCCCCCCCCTTGTCAGCACGCACCGCCACTACACAACGCGATGTAGCCATCACCCGACGCGCTCTCACACGATCCCCCCCTGTCAGCGCGTACCGCCACTACACTAGTAACAAATTGGTATGTTCTGTTGACAAACCTTCCTAACTCGCCTTTTGGCCCGTCCAAGGACGGGTGTATTGTAGTAAATCTGAAACTTGCAAGCGAAAAGCAGACCGCGACGTCATATTCATTGCATCCATTCGTGTGCAATTTGTAAAGGCCGCGGTGACACAAACTTATTTCATTTAAAGGTTAAAATCCCTTGTTCATCGTGACGTCCTTTTTACTTTGATGTCTCACCAGCGTCACGGAGATCGCGTGACGTGAGGGTTCTGCCTTTGTAGTGAGGGTTGTAAGTTGACGCCGAGGAGGGGGGAGGAGCTGTCACCGCCCCCCATGTGGAGTGACGTCAGCTGCTAATTGTTATGAATGGGGGGGGGGTGTCCATTTGGAGGCTGTCACTTGCTCATTAATGAGGGGGGGGGGGGGTGTCCATGTGGAGGACGTAACCTGCTCATGATTATTAATGAGTGGGGCTGGTCAATGTGGGGTGACGTAACGAGCGTTACACACAGACATTCTTGGCTCATCGTAGGTAATAATGGCGGGGTGTCCATTTGGAGGACGTCACCTGCTCATGAATATTAATGAGGGGGGCTGGTCAATGTGGGGTGACGTCACGAGCATTAAGGACAGACATTCCAGGGTGATTATAGTAGGTATTGGCTGTGTCAGGTGGTGGCGGATTTAACGACACATATTTCCGCGATCTAACTAAAAAAAACTGTATTTTGGATTAATTTTATTTTTGTTATTTTACCCGGCAAGGCTCACTGAGCTAAACAGCTATTTTTTTTAGAAGCGACCTGTCCACAAATGGCAGCTCAACGAAGCGGCTTATCGTCACGTGAAAATGTGTAGCAGCCAAACACTCTTTAATGGCATCTTGATTCTAAATGTGGCGGGTGACATGAAAGAAAAACCCTTACAATCTACGCGCTAAATTTGCGGACCCCGAAAATGCCCCACCATAGCGGGGCCATTATATATATTTTTTTCTTCCGGTAACGTTTTGCATGTGTCCCGCATCGCCCCACTCCAACAAAGCTTGTTAACACAAATTTCGCCCAATTTTCTGCCGAGCAGTTTAGCTGCGAGACGGCTTATTTTAAACACTAATTGCAACACCGGTGGCTTCGGCGAGGTTGGGCTAATTGATATCCCGTTGTAGAAGTGAATTACTTTCATATTTTCCAATTTTCTCACATCACCCGGAGCCAGTGAGGGCTTTTTTTAATTGAATGAAATATTTCTGGCGCGAATTATAGCCCACCATCAATTCTCCGCATTTGAGGGGGCAGTTTTTTCGACATCTTTATAGAAGCAAAAACAACAACGGGATTCAGTGGAGGTCGGGGCTTGGGCGGGAGGGGGGGGATGTAACGGTGACGTAATGCGTGAGACCTGAGTTCGATTCCCGGCTACGGCTCGCACCAGTGACGAGTTCATAACTGAACGTGTTCTGCCCCCCCCTCCACTTTCCTATCTCCCAGTGAGTGTACGACCTCCCCCACCCCCGCCTCCCTCACATAATTCACGCAGCTCTCGGAGGATTTCCATGCACGGCTCGATTTGCAGAACTGTAAAATTTACAGATTGTAAATAATGGGGCATTTGCCAGTTTTTTTTTAATTCAATGTGTTTCTTTGCTCCAGTAACACCATTTTGAGGGTCAGGATTCCAGTACCTGGAGATAATTAAATGAGGGGTTGGTGGGTGGGGGGTCAGAGATATGGGATATTAAAAGTGCAGTGCTTAATTACTTCATTTTTCAATATCATCACCCCTGACACCAATGCCCCGTGGTGTGGGATTATGAGGCCACGTCAATGAATGTTGTGGTTGCACATAAATAACATTGGGTCGGGGCAGGTCTTGTGCTGTGTGTGTCGGCCTCGCCTCGTA
This sequence comes from Lampetra fluviatilis, assembly GCF_964198595.1. Taxonomy (NCBI): domain Eukaryota; kingdom Metazoa; phylum Chordata; class Hyperoartia; order Petromyzontiformes; family Petromyzontidae; genus Lampetra; species Lampetra fluviatilis. The sequence goes on from NC_136288.1 coordinate 12,380,197, forward strand.
CCCTTTTGACGCGCTCGGAGTGAGCCTAGCTGCCCGTTCGTGTAATTTAATCATGAATTAGAACAAATGCCTAAATAGAACGAGAAGGTCATCGCCCGCCACTGTCTGCATATGTACAATGTACATACCGTAGCCCAACAAAATGTATGTATTTCAAATGTAAATGCGCAGCCCTGCAATTTCTTGCTGACGCCACTGCTGGTGGAAGGGCCTCCACTCGAGGTAGTTCGAGAGGCAGCGAACCATCGAACAAAAACGGTGGTCACTGCATCGCGCGTTTTCAGATGCCTTTCTGCGGCCGTCTGGAACGCTCTTCCGATATTAGGAAGCCACTGGAGCTATACACTATTCCATCTAAATTGAAAACACGCGGCCACCTGCCAAATCCACTGACTTTGCGTGTCCAGTTATCCTGCTGGGTGGACAGAGGCAGTGGCAGAAATTTAAGAAACTGGCACCGTTTCAACTGCCGAGCCTGGAAATCGAATTGAACCGGCGACATTCTGGGTTGCAAATCCAGTGTGCTGATCATTCCAGCACTGTGGCAGAATTCCATGTAGGTATTTAAAAAAATGTATTTTCTTACCCCACGTACCTGAATAAGAATGTTTTCATTTTGCTAATACTTCTTCATGGTCGTCGACCTTAAACAATGATGGTGAAGTATGTCACGTTGCCTCGAGGTGGGCGGCGATGCCTGTGAATGCCACATATAGCTCTTCCACACGGTACAATGACAAGTAGTGTTGAACAAAAGCTGAAAGATTAACAAAATATGCGCGCTCGGAATGCACGCCAGACCTGTTTTATTGCTCCATCGCATGTTGTGAAATCTGCAGTCATCCTTGCGTTGTGTTTTTCTTGTAGTTTATTTTCTGTCTCATTCTTGAACTCGTGTGTTTTGGAGTTAGTGCACACCATGGGTCACCTAGAATGAATAAAACAAGGAGATGGTGCCAAATAGGGGACACAAATCCAAAGCAGTATGTGTGTGTGTTGAACTTCTTTCGCACCGTACGTAGCCAATCGCGCTAATCGGAGGTGCGGGGGAAAGACAACAAACGAAACGCAAAAAAACAGTTGTATCTGGATGATAAGTGGAATGCGATCAAACTGATGACATTAAGACACGTGCACGAGCAGGATTGAGTAGCTTCGGAAATGTCAAACCGATAATGAAACGCACAAATATGACTCGTCGAAGAAAAGTTTAGTTTTTCTCTCAATCATCGCATATAACCTGCCCGGACACGTGGATCGGAAACATGGGCGCTGACAGGACGTGGAACAAAAGCTGACGAGTTTACAAAGAAGCCTGGAGAGGGAAAGAGAGAGAGGGAGAGACAGAGAAGCGCACGCTTAGAATTGCACGGAGGGAGGGAGGTGGGGGGGGGTGCAGGAAGAGGAGCTTGTGGCTCAGGGGGAATGAGCGCAAAGCAAGTGGGGTTAGCGGCACACGACGCGAGAAAGAAGACCGGCCGGCGGTCAGAGGAGAGAACGCGCAAGCGAGGATGTGATCCCACCCCCCACCAACAACCCACCCACCAGCCCCACCGAGGATATGGAGCGATGGAATGGCCTCGAGTTCAGGTGCCCCTAGATGGATTGTTACACCTCGGGACCGTGAGATACGTCGATGGCTCCGGGAGGTCTCGTGTACCTTGACGGCGTGCATCGCGGATATCTCAAGACTTTTGTTACATCTCCCCCCCCCCACCACCCCTTCAATGTCCATACGTCACAGTAGGCATTGCGCATGCAATTAACGGCGCTCTTTTTTTGGAACATTGCTGTTGGAACACTTGATTTCATGAACGAGAAGCAGCCGGTGTGTGCACGATTCAATATAAATATATTTGTATATAATTACACGGCTTTGCAGCCGCGCTGTTATGATGAGCTCACTGGACTTGCAACCCAGAGGTCACTGCTTGGATCTGCCGACCTGGCGGTTAAAACAATGAACAAGAGTCTTAAATCGCACCCCCACCCCCCCATATTCATTTATATTATTTGGAGCAGTGGATCTTAGCATGGGGAGCGCGCACCCCATGGAGGTGCGAGACATGGCGAAGATTTTTTTGTAGGTAAATCATCAAAACACCAATTAAGCACAACTACTTTGCAAAGGCTGCAGCAAAAGTTAAGAATCGCTCGTCTAGATGGTGGCTCTCGAACTCGCCACTTGCAGGGCTGCACCTTTGCCTCGGGTGGCGGAGTTGGCGGGGGGGTAGGTTCTCCAGAACTCCCCACTTAAATTTCGATTCAAAGCTTTCGTGACTGCAGGGATTCATCTTCTTGCTTCTTTCGGTAAAGTCACGTAGAAGGGAAGTAATAAAATAATAAAAAATAAAACATAACAAATTAATTCTCACGACGCTTCGGCCACAACGCAAGCAGCCGTCTTCAGGTGGAAAACAGGTCTGTCTTCAGACTCTGCCTTCTCGACAGACCTGTTTTCCACCTGAAGACGGCTGCTTGCGTTGTGGCCGAAACTTCGTGAGAATTAATTTGTTATCTTTTATTTTTATTATTTTATAACTCCCCACCTGTTGCAGGGGAGGCCCAACACGTTTGGGAGACAGCGGCGCGCGCAAGGAATTGCAGGGCAGCACCTTTACCTGCCCACAACGGCGACAGCAAACATCAACCGCGCGTCGTGTGTGCAAGGTGGAGCGAGCTAGGGAGGGGATGCGGGGACACGGGATAGCAGGGACGGCTGTGCCCCCCCCCCTCCACACCCCCCCCCCCCCCCCCCGTTCAATGATCGCCTCATTAAATCGCGGCGTAGACTGCGTGCGGGGACGAGTCCGTGAGTCGTGAAGGACGACACGCGCTCCATTAGCCGACGCGGAGGGCTTGGCCACAGTGTCCGACAGGGAGGTGGCTCGTGTCTTGCCCCAGAGTGCGGTGGGGGGGGGGGTTTGATTCGGATGCGCTCCGTTAATCCGATTTCTGTCCCCCTCCTCCTCCCAACACAATCGATGGGCGCGGTAAATGCGGGAGGGCTGGGGGGTGGGGGATTATTGGATGCCGACGGAATGTTGGCGGTCGGTGGTTTGGTTGTAACGCGAGATTACGGCATAATGCGCACACCGTTCGTCCGCGCAAACAGGAAATGGTGATTCGCATGAATGTTCGGTGGCATTGTTATTCGCTCACCCCCCCCCCCCCTCAAAACCTCTTTGTAGGGGGACTTATCCCGGATTAGCATATATGAATGAATCCATTTGGCTGACACGCTTTGTGTCGTCGTCCAGGTGAGCGCTCACCGAGACAAGCAGAATTACAATTTGGCCGGAAAAAAACAATTCCCAAAAACTTGTGCGATTGTATACGCGAACGTATAATGTCATGGGGTGGAGCGGTGGCGCAGTGGTTAGCGCACTGCACGGCCACGGATGTAACATCGGCGGGGATTGATAATTTGAAACGAGTGAATGCTCGCCGCCCAACTCCTCGCCAACACGCAGTGACCAGCGTGGTGATGTATGGTCAGACAATCAACACGACTGACACTGTGTGGATTTACAAGGGGTGTAAATGATAATTATTGGTGCGAGGTGATACGGTGGTTCTGGGAGTCAGAGCACAGGGCCGGAATTGTTGAGATCCTGGGATTGTATTGGGATTTTTGCCGCCCGTGGTGTGATCGGGTCTTCAATGTGACGAGCTGATGAGTTGAAGTTGTTCTGGGACATCATCTTCCCACAAGGTGATGCGCTGTTCGCTGTGCCGCAGTGAATGGTGCCCGTGTTGTTGATGGAGGGTACTTGCCTATAACATCGGGCAACTCAGCGACGTTTGTTTAACAGGCCACGCAACGTGCTGATGAGTCTCGGAGGAGTCGAAGCCGATCCGAATATTTCCACCAACAAACTCTCCTGGACGACAAATCTGGAAAGCCATTATGGCAATGGGCTAAAACTAGGCCACTTGACAGGCGCGTTATTTTATTTATACTTGAAGAACCACTTTATTGTCTTTAAGTATATATATATTTTAAATAATTAACATCACACGTAAATATTTACATTTGCACCCCCCATCCCACTGCGGAGTGTTACACAGACTGCGAGTGCTGTTAGCGAGCTCCTATTAAGTCCGACTGCGGTCTGTGTGACGCACAACCCCAACAAACCCGCTTTCGTCTCTCCCCTGCTCATATTGTAAACACCCCATCAATGTATTCATTTCATGCTAAGTCGACTTTGGGGAGGCCCAGAACACCGGATTACCGCGAAATCGCAGTTATTGCGTCCGCCCATAAACCTCGCGACTGGGCTTGACATCCCTGGCTCGCCTAGGTCCAGAGTGGTGTAACCCGTTTGTGTCCGGAGATAACCCCCACGCGTATGAGAGGAGAACGGCTCAAAAATCCGCCGCACAGATGTGTGTGGTGTGTGTGGTGTGTGTGGAGTGTGGTGTGTGGAGTGTGGAGTGTGTGTGGTGTGTGGTGTGTGTGGTGTGTGTGGTGTGTGTGGTGTGTGGTGTGTGTGTGGTGTGTGTGGAGTGTGGAGTGTGGTGTGTGTGGTGTGTGTGGTGTGTGGTGTGTGTGGTGTGTGTGGTGTGTGGTGTGTGTGGTGTGTGTGGTGTGTGGTGTGTGTGTGTGGTGTGTGTGGTGTGTGTGTGGTGTGTGTGGAGTGTGGAGTGTGTGGTGTGTGTGGTGTGTGTGGTGTGTGGTGTGTGTGGTGTGTGTGGTGTGTGGTGTGTGTGGTGTGTGTGGTGTGTGGTGTGTGTGTGGTGTGTGTGGTGTGTGTGGAGTGTGGTGTGTGTGTGGTGTGTGTGGTGTGTGTGGTGTGTGTGGTGTGTGGTGTGTGTGTGGTGTGTGTGGTGTGTGTGGTGTGTGTGGTGTGTGGTGTGTGTGTGGTGTGTGTGGTGTGTGTGGAGTGTGGTGTGTGTGTGGTGTGTGTGGTGTGTGTGGTGTGTGTGTGTGTGGTGTGTGTGTGGTGTGTGTGGTGTGTGGTGTGTGTGTGTGGTGTGTGTGGTGTGTGTGTGTGTGGTGTGTGTGTGGTGTGTGTGGTGTGTGTGGTGTGTGGTGTGTGTGTGGTGTGTGTGGTGTGTGTGTGTGTGTGGTGTGTGTGTGTGTGGTGTGTGTGGTGTGTGTGGTGTGTGTGTGGTGTGTGTGGAGTGTGGTGTGTGTGGTGTGTGTGGTGTGTGTGGAGTGTGGTGTGTGTGTGGTGTGTGTGGTGTGTGTGGTGTGTGTGTGGTGTGTGTGGTGTGTGTGGTGTGTGTGGTGTGTGTGGTGTGTGTGTGGTGTGTGTGGAGTGTGTGGTGTGTGGTGTGTGTGTGGTGTGTGTGGTGTGTGTGGTGTGTGGTGTGTGTGTGGTGTGTGTGGTGTGTGTGTGGTGTGTGTGTGTGTGGTGTGTGTGGTGTGTGTGGTGTGTGTGGTGTGTGTGTGGTGTGTGTGGTGTGTGTGGTGTGTGGTGTGTGTGTGGTGTGTGTGTGTGTGTGGTGTGTGTGGTGTGTGGTGTGTGTGTGGTGTGTGTGGTGTGTGTGTGGTGTGTGTGGAGTGTGTGTGTGTGGTGTGTGTGGTGTGTGTGGTGTGTGTGGAGTGTGGTGTGTGGTGTGTGTGTGGAGTGTGTGGTGTGTGGTGTGTGTGTGGTGTGTGTGGTGTGTGTGTGTGTGTGGTGTGTGTGGTGTGTGGTGTGTGTGTGGTGTGTGTGGTGTGTGTGTGGTGTGTGTGGAGTGTGGTGTGTGTGGTGTGTGTGGTGTGTGTGGAGTGTGGTGTGTGTGTGGTGTGTGTGGTGTGTGTGGTGTGTGTGTGTGTGGTGTGTGTGTGGTGTGTGTGGTGTGTGGTGTGTGTGTGGTGTGTGTGGTGTGTGTGTGTGTGGTGTGTGTGTGGTGTGTGTGGTGTGTGTGGTGTGTGGTGTGTGGTGTGTGTGTGGTGTGTGTGGTGTGTGTGGTGTGTGTGGAGTGTGTGTGTGTGTGTGGAGTGTGGAGCGTGGAGTGTGTGTGGTGTGTGTGGTGTGTGTGTGTGTGGTGTGTGTGTGGTGTGTGTGGTGTGTGGTGTGTGTGTGGTGTGTGTGGTGTGTGTGTGTGTGGTGTGTGTGTGGTGTGTGTGGTGTGTGTGGTGTGTGGTGTGTGTGTGGTGTGTGTGGTGTGTGTGGAGTGTGGAGCGTGGAGTGTGTGTGGTGTGTGTGGTGTGTGTGGTGTGTGTGTGTGTGGTGTGTGTGTGGTGTGGTGTGTGTGGTGTGTGTGGTGTGTGTGTGTGTGGTGTGTGTGGTGTGTGTGGTGTGTGTGTGTGTGTGGTGTGTGTGTGGTGTGTGTGGTGTGTGTGGTGTGTGTGTGTGTGGTGTGTGTGGTGTGTGTGGTGTGTGTGGTGTGTGTGGTGTGTGTGGAGTGTGGAGTGTGTGTGTGTGTGGTGTGTGTGGAGTGTGGTGTGTGTGTGTGTGTGGTGTGTGTGGTGTGTGTGGTGTGTGTTGTGTGTGTGTGTGTGGTGTGTGTGGTGTGTGTGGTGTGTGTGTGTGTGTGGTGTGTGTGTGGTGTGGTGTGTGTGGTGTGTGTGGTGTGTGGTGTGTGTGTGGTGTGTGTGGTGTGTGTGTGTGTGTGTGGTGTGTGTGGTGTGTGTGGAGTGTGTGTGGTGTGTATGGTGTGTGGTGTGTGGTGTGTGTGTGGTGTGTGTGGTGTGTGTGGTGTGTGTGGTGTGTGTGGAGTGTGTGTGGTGTGTGGTGTGTGTGGTGTGTGTGGTGTGTGTGGTGTGTGTGGTGTGTGGAGTGTGGTGTGTGTGGAGTGTGGTGTGTGGTGTGTGTGTGGTGTGTGTGTGGTGTGTGCGTGGGGTGTGTGGTGTATATGGTGTGTGGTGTGTGTGTGGTGTGTGTGTGTGGTGTGTGTGTGTGGTGTGTGTGTGGTGTGTGTGTGGTGTGTGTGTGGTGTGTGTGTGGTGTGTGTGGAGTGTGGTATGTGGTGTGTGGAGTGTGGTGTGTGTGGAGTGTGGTGGAGTGTGTTGTGTGTTGTGTGGAGTGTGGTATGTGGTGTGTGGAGTGTGGTGTGTGTGGAGTGTGGTGGAGTGTGTTGTGTGTTGTGTGGAGTATGGTGTGTGGTGTGTGGAGTGTGTGGTGTGGAGTCTGGAGCCAAGTGCGAGACAACATCGCTCCCTCCTCGGAGTGGCTTGCGGTGGTGAGGAGGATGAGGAGGAGGAGAGGTGCGCTCTGGAGAGAGCGAGAGAGAGAGCGACACCCCCACACACATCCCCCCCCTTACCCCCACAGCCAATGGAGCGGAGCAGCTGGACAGGGCACCAACTGTGGTGCACGTTGCCGCCTGCTCCACCACGCAGCAGCTGCAGCTGCAGCAGCAGCAGGCTGAGCCTGCGCCCGTTGTAGAAGCAGCGAGAGCGATGGGAGGCTGCTGCTGCTGCTGCTAGGATGGAGTGAAATGCGCCGCGATTTTATTCATTGTTTTTTTTTTTACCCTGCGTTTTATTTTGCGCCGATTGATTTGTGTTTAATGTCCGCGTTTTAATCGATTTCTTTTAAGTAGCGGTTGTAGCAATACTCAATTCTAATAATACCAGCCACGCGTGATTTCCACCAACTACACATCACACGCATTGCACACACACGCACGCACACGCACGCACACGCACGCACACACACGCACGCACACACACACACGCACACACACACACACACGCACGCACACACACGCACGTTACCTGTTACTCTCACGTCTCGGCCTCGCGCCGGGCGCGCCCCGAATGAGCGGAGCGCGCCCAGCGAGAAGACTCCGAGGCGCGCCGCGCGACGCGCGGATGGCTCGCGGCCACCGCCGGCTCCGATGAAGATCAGAGACAAAGACCCCGTCGAGCTCCTGGGACTTTCCACCCTGCAACTCACCGCGGCGCACGCGGCCATGAACGGCACGGGCGTTCCGCAGGGACTCCTCGACTCCCGGCGAACGAGCGCCGTCTCGTCGGCCGGCGGCATCATCGGCGGCGGCGGAGCGCTGTCCGCCTCCGCCTCTCTCGCCGAACGCGGCGGCTCTCGGGAAAGGCTCTCTCCCATGAGCCCTTCTCCCCGGGGTCTCGGTGGCACCGCTTGCACCCTACGAGACGGCATCAGCCTCCTGCCCGGCTCCGCCGAGGTGAACGCACGCGTGACTCTGCTCGGCAAGCCGCTGACGGGTGCGCGCGCGTCCAGGAGGCACGCCGGGTACCGACGTCTGCAGAACTCCCTCTACAACCTGTTGGAGCGACCGCGCGGATGGGCGTTTGCCTATCACACGTTCGTGTGAGTACCCGTCTCTGCGTGTGCGCGCGCGCGTCTGTGTGTTCCGTTGATCTCTGTCGGTGTCTCGTGTCTGTCTCTGTGTCTGTCTTTCCCCCCCGTCGGTGCGCGTGGCTTTGTCTCTGGTTGTCACTCGTTCTCTCTCTCTCTCTCTAGTTCTCTCTCTCTCTTGTTCTCTCTGTCAGTCTCTTGCTGTCGAGGGCTGTATGTCCTGTTCTCTGTCTCCGTGACTCTGTAACTTGTCTGTTGTTCTGTCCGTGTCGCTGTATGTCTCCTCTTTCTCGTACGTTGTCTCACCGTGTCTCCTGTTCTCTCTGTGTCTGTGTATCCTGTTCTCTCTCTCTGTTCCCTGTTCTCTCCTCCGGCTCTCTCGCTGTCTCATCTTCTCTGTGTATGCTCCTCCGTCTGTGTCACATATTCAATGTCGCCGCTGCCCTTCCCTTGTCTGCTGCTCACTCATTCTGTTTGCTTGTTCAGGCATTCACCGATCGTGCATTGCCTTCGCGCGAGAGTTGATGTCACAACGCACGTGTGGCGCACACGTGCGTACGGATGCACACGTGCGCACACGCTCGCCGTTTACGCACACGTGTGCGCACACAAGCGTGCAGGCGTACACGAGCAACTCCATCGTAGGCAAAGTGCAGATTTCCGAGCGCAAAAAGCCGGAACGCGTCTCACGTGCACACAACGCGCGTCCACAAGGTGCGTTCACCAATTCCCACGTGCACGCGTGCGCACGCGTTCACGCGCATCGATTATAATCGTGCCCACGTGCACAGGCATACTCATTGATGCAGGCGTGCGCATAGAATAGTGTACCTGTACTCGATTGTTGGGGCAAGTGCTGTTAGCGAGCACCTATTAAGGCGGGGGCACGGCACACGATGGGATGGGGTGGCAGGAACCACGCCCGGCCGTCGTTGTCTCCCCAATGATGATGTTTACACATCGCAACAAGTACTCGTTTAAGGCTGAGTCGACCTACGGTAGGCCCAGCACCGATTCAGATATTCGTCCCCGAGGTTGGCTATGAGCTGAAATCGAACTCGGGTCGCCGGGTTCGTAACGAAGTGGAGGAGCTCATCGCTTTCGTACTGCTCCATCCTCCATTCACACGCAATAGCCTTCACCAGACGGTTGGGACAAGTGCTGCTATAGCGATCATTTATTCATTCAGGCCAGAACCACGCCCGGCCACCCATGTCTCCTCAGTGGCGGTGTTCACGCACCGAACCAGGTATTCATTTGAGGCTGAGTCGACCTCGGAGAGGCCCAGGACCGGCTCAGATAATCATCACCGGTGTTGGCCGTGAGCGGGATTCGAACTCGGATCACCGGGTTCGTAGCGCGTGCACGCGCCCACACACGCGCGCGCACACAAACACAAATACAAACAAATATCCCCCGTATAGCCTCAACATACTGTAGGGACATGTGCTGTTAGCGAGTGCCTATGAACACATGCGCGTACGCGCCCACCGCTCACACGCACCACCACTTTGCAATGCATTTTATTCGTAATAACAGGGCGCACGGATGGCTCCGTGCGTCATCCAACGAGTCTCATCCAATCGCTCTCATCGCCGGGCAGCAGGGCGGCAAGCTCGCGTGAAGCTGCAAACTCCACCGCTTGGGTCGCGACAGGCTTGGTGTCGTTGACCCCCCCCTCCCACCTCATCCAGTGCTAACGAACGGGACGATGCTTCGTGCTGTTTAAGAGCCAGAGCTGGGTGGGAGGGGTGTGAGGGGTGGGAGCTTTTTTTGTGTCATACCGAGGGCTGAACGTGGACGGTCGATCCTTTGCCGGTCAAACCGCACGTGGATGGATACGAGCCGCCTTATAGCCTCATCCAGTAACAACGAGGCGATCGAGCGCAACACAAAAACAACAACAACAACAACAAAAACACACAACCGCGATGTACATTGCCGGGTTGGAAAATAATCCCCCCGTTAGTTTACGATGAGTCCTGCACGGCCAATACGCTGGAAATCGCGGATGAAAATCGTTGGAGGGCCGTTTCTAAGCGCGGTGTGACCGTGGTGTCTTCGCATGGATCACGATCGCGTGAAATGAAGTCGCGGATCGCGTCTGGCTGGCGAGCTGCAGGCTTCCTTGGTGGCGAGATGTTAACTACCTCGCCTGGTATGCAGGAGGTCCGTGGGCTCGATCCCCCAACCGGACGCCTGCTGCTGTATATTTGGAGTTTGCTGTGTCTCTCTCTCCCCGTGGTCGCGTGGATTCTTCTGCAGTTTCCCCTCCACGTTCAGAACCAACGTGCGTGTTGATTATTTGGCCGCTATAAATTCCCACGTGATAGAAGCCACTTTGTTAAGCTGGGATTTGTGATAGCCAGGTCGCTTCTGGGAGATAAAATAAATTAGCAGCTGTTTAGCTCAGTGGGCCTTAACTGGTAAAATGTAAAAAAAAAACTGAATTGATGAATGAAACTAAATATTTCCGACGCGTGCTCAAGCACGGGGCTCGATCGCTTCCCTGCTCTCGAGTGAGCCGTGTGCTCGCGAACAGCACTTGCCCCAACAGGCTCTTAAGGCTATACGGGAGATCTTTGTCTTTGTTTTTGGGGGGGGGGGGGTGTGACGTTAACACACCGCACAATGAAACACGGCCTACCTCAGTTCGATTCCCGCTCACGGCCAACATCGGTGACGAATATCTGAACCGGTCCTGGACCTCCACCGAGGTCGACTCAGCCTCAAATGAGTACCTGGTGTCGTACTGGAGAGACAAAGACGGCCGGGCGTGGTGTTGGCCACTCACCCCCCTCGTATGCTCACTAACAGCACTTGCCCCAGTAGCCTGCGAAGGCTATACGGGCGGTCTTTCTGGGTAGCGGGGGGAGCGAGGGGGTTTTGGGTAAATGATTTAATCGTCATCATCAGCCATGGTCGATCCTCCTCCCCTTAAGCCGTCGCCAAATTCCGCGATTCTGCAATTAAATTCACGGCCCACCTAGAATCCCTCCACGAGTTGATTCCATCGCTCCATCTCCCCTCTCGAAAGGAATGTTTGACCATCATCGCTTCGAGTTACGGCTCCCGCCCAAGCCCATACTTTTTATTCACAGTTCGAACGATTATCACGAACTTGCGTATGTCCTCAAAACCACGTGTTCCTCTTAATCTTGTAATGTCATTCCAAACGCGTGTCTCTCTGCGCTTCTGTGCGCTCTCTTCGGCAGTTCTGTTCTGTATATATTTTTTTCCTTAATGGCCACATCTGACCCGTTCAATGACCACAAATCTGAACCACAATTCAGAGCAGATATAGCACCGATTAATGGAGCGCCCTAAGCCTGTGAACCAACCACGCAGCGTGTGCCACATCTATTCAGATGTAAACAGAGAGTTAGCTAAGCAGATATTCGCATGGATTGGTGACCGCAATGTACGAAAAGGTTGCCATATGGATTGACTGGCTTTTCGTGGTGGAAGGTAGAGAGGGCAGGACGGACAGCAAACTCCATCGGTGTGTCATGTAGACCACAGAACTTTTATGATTTTCGCCGTTACCAACTCGCACTGACCAGTGTGGTGAAGTATGGTCAAACAACGCTCACGGCCCGCACAGAGGTGGGTGATGGGTGGTGGGTGGTGGGTGGGGGGTGAAGAGCCTCATCCAGCAATGGAATGACAAAAGGGCTGAGCGTGGATATACGGCATACATTCGACCACATCTGAAGATGCTGTACAAAATCTGGGCATATTCATTGCAGAGAGGCGGTCAATCACAGGCGGGGGGGGGGGGGGGAAATGAAGTTATTGAGCCTGGGACATGAATAGGATCAGGAGGTCGAATGGCTTGGGGGAGGAAGGGAGTTCCGGACTTTGGGGGCAGCAGAGGAGAATGAGCGACCTCCCACCGAGTGTGGTGCTGTGGTCTGCTGTGTGTGTGTTAGTGTGCACATGTTTTTGTGTGCGTGTGTTTGTAGGGAAGGCAATGTGTGTGCGCGTGAGTGTGTGTATGGGTGCTACTCGCTCACAGCACTTGCCCCAACAGTCCGTTAAGGCTATGCCGGGGAGGGGAACTCTGTCTTGTGTGCGTGTGTGTCGGCGTGGTGCTGACCACCCACCCGTTCGCTCTTCAAAGGTGCTCGCTAATAGCCCTTTGCCCCAAAAGTTTGTTAAGGCTATGGGGGGGGGGGGGTGATAATCGTCTTTGTCTGGGCTATATGGTGTATCGTTGTCTTGAGTGTGTGCGCGTGTACACGTGTTTCTGTGTGGCTTTGCATGTGCGTGTGTCTGTGTTTGTGGGGAGCGGTAGTGTAGCGGTTAGCGCGCTGCGCTATGAACCCAGTTCGATTGCCGCTCACAGACAATACCATTGACGTTTATCTGAACCAGCCACGAGCCTTCCCTAGGTCGACTCAGCCTCAAATGAGTAACTGGGGCGCTGTGTAAACATCGCCACTTAGAGACAAAGACGACCGGGTGTGGTGCTGGCCACCCACCATCCCAACCCATCGTTGCGCCGTGCCGCCCTCCATCAGCGCCCGCTAACAGCACTTGCCCCAACAGTCCGTTAAGGCTATACGGGGGTGGGGGGATATTTGTCTTTGTTGTGTTTTCGCGTGTTCGTTCGTATGTGCGTGCGTGTGTGGAGTGCACAGATGTTTAAACCCGTGACACCAAAATGCACGACAATCGATACGCATACGCATCACTCTCTGAAATCGACGTTGGGGGGGGGGGGGTTATTGACTCTGGCACCTAAAGCAAGACTCAGGGACGGCTCGTTTGATGAGGATAGATGGCCTTGTGTCATACACAGAGACAAAAATCCCCCGTATAGCCTGAACAGACTGTAGGGGCAAGTGCTATTAGCGAGCACCTATGAAGGCCGGAACGGTACACGAGGGGGTGGGTGGCCAGCACCACGCTCGACCGCCTTTGTCTCCCCAGTGGCGATGTTTACACACCGCACCAGGAGAGGCCCAAGGACCGGCTCAGATAATCGTCACTGTTGTCGGCCGTGAGCGGGAATCAAACTCGGGTCGCCAGGTTCGGAGCGCAGAGTAGCGCTAACCACGACGCTACCACTCGTGTCTCACACACACCACACACACCACACACACCACACACCACACGCGTGTCACCCGTAAACTCTCCAGAACGAGGAATTCATGTCACAGCTACGGAGTACTCGCGTGTGCGTGAGACGGCAGGCGAAGAGCCGTGTCCGTGATGTGCCGTGGCCGGGTGAATGAATGCGAGGCTGAAATCGGAGCGTGACCTCCCCGACTCTGGGCGGCTGGCGGCTCTTGGGAGCGGTGGCGGTGTCGGTGGGCAGCGCGTTGCGCAAAGAAAATCCCAAATTCGAGTCCCCCCCACACTGGCGACCAATAGCAGCGGCGAATATCGGAATTGGTCCCGGCCTTAATACGAGTGCTTTGTGAAAACGGCAGCACTGGGGAGACAAAGGCGGTCTTCATCTGTGCTCACTAACTGAACTTGCCCTTGCCCCCCCCCCTCCACAAAGAAACTATACTTGGCCTGGGGGATCTTTTGCCTTTGTATTTGAATCTACAGTGCGCGGGATGAACACGACCCGCGAACTGCCCTTAGTTTTTTTAGCGCGGCCCGCTTTAGCCGCCATACGTGGCGTGCGCACGACCCATTAACGAATATAAATGATATATATGTGTGTGTGTGTGGGGGGAGGGGGGGGGGCTATTGGCACGGGCCGTGCTATCATCGCCAGCAACTGCTAGGGTGATAACGCGCATGATAACACGCTCAATCAATGCGCATTGAGCTCTGAAACCCTCTCGCGATGCGATTGCAATACAATGCAAATTGATTGCCCTTTAATTCGCCGGATGCATCGTTGGGCTCCCTGGAGATTTTCGCTTCCTTGCCGCTCAAATTTTATTGTTTATTCCGTCCCCGAGCAATCCACGCACGCGTCAGTGGCTCTCACCTGACATTGGGAGCGCGGATTTTGCACGAGATCGCACGTGCAAGCAAAGACAAAAGATGCCCCCGTGTAGCCTTAACAGACTGTAGGGGCAAGTGCTGTTGGCGAGCACCTATGGCACACGAGGGGGCGGGTGGCCAACACCACGCCCGGCCGCCTTTGTCTCCCGAGATGTCTAAACATCGCCATCAGGTACTCATTTGAGGCTGAGTCGACCTAGGGGAGGCCCAGGACCGGTTCAGATAACCATCACAGGTGTTGGCTGTGAGAGGGAATCGAACCCTGGTCGCCAGGTTAAGAGCGCAGCGTGCTCACCGATACACCACCGCTCCCCACACACAGACACACCGACACACCGACACACCAAGATCCCCCGTATAGCCTTAACAGACTGTAGGGGCAAGTGCTGTTAGCGAGCACCTATGAAGGCCGGAACGGTACACGAGGGGGTTGGTGGCCAGCACCACGCCCGACCGCCTTTGTCTCCCCAGTGGCGATGTTTACACACCGCACCAGGTACTCATTTGAGGCTGAGTCGACCTAGGGGAGGCCCAGGAACCGGTTCAGATAATCGTCACTGGTGTTTGCCGTGAGCGGGAATCGAAACCCGGGTGGCCAGGTCCGTAGTGCAGCGCGCTAACCACTACACCACCGCTCCCCGACACACAGACACACCGACAAACCGACAGACAGACACAGACACACAGACAGACACGTGTAAATCACCGGCCAAGTGGGTTAATTACAAACCACGGTGCATTACGGAAGCAAAACAAAACATCACTCGCCGCCGTGAATAAGTAATGAAAGGGAGGAGAAAGCAATTTGTCAGCGTAACGATTTCTAATTTTATCAAATGAACCCGCCCCCCCCACCCCCCAAACAAACGCCAGCGCGTGGTGCTCTATGAGAGGTAAATGTGTCTGCATTTTGTTTTCTCTCCCCCGATAGCGTTTCTCACGGCGTGACATCGCCACGCCGATTATTGACCTGTAATCCAATAGAGCCACCACTCCCTTTTGTTGTTTTGTTTTTGCTTTTTTGTGTGTAACGGCGAGGACACAGTGGTGGCATTGCGATGCTCGTCTTGGGGGGCGGGAGGGGTGAGAGGTTAAATGCTCATCAACAACAATAAAAAATTAACCCGTAAAAACAAAGTTTTTCACAATAAATCCTTCATATGCGTGGCGGCTAGAGTCCTCTCGTCCTCTGGCTTGAGATGGCTGCCACCTACGGGTCAAATGATTGCCTGCCACCATTAAGCAATTGGTAATTAAATATAATTTTTTTCCCTAAAAAGTGTAAAGTTATGGAAAAAAAATCACGAAAATCAATTGTCACGCACAACGAGTCTGTGTGCAAAATGTCAGCTCGATTGGATCACGGGAAGTGGGTTAAAAAACGACCGAAATATTTGCACGGTCGTAAGCGCGCAAGCAAGCAAGCAAGTGAACTTAATATAAAGGATTTAATAAAGGATTTAAAAATTCCGTATAGAAAGGTAAGCAACCAGCTTGCTGTGCTGCCACCTACTGGGCCACCTTGAGATCCCATGAACTGCTGTGGTGAATGTCGCGGCCACGAGTGGCTGTTGGGAGTCATTGCGACTCGCTGCAAAAACTTTGCAAGAATAACACATTATTATAATTATTGCAAATACTGCTTATTCATTTTCAACCCTTTGCCAATACACTTCTGGATGAAAACCGCTCCACGGCAATGTCGGTCGTAAGGGTTTTGTTTGACCATACTTCACCGGTACCGGTAGTGAATAATTTCAGGAGCATTGGTTCAACAAGTTTTGCTTCGAAGCATTACCCATATCTTACACGAGGTCCTTGCCCATAACATTTGCAAGTTCACCAGCATCGATTCAAGCAAGCCCGACTTTGCTGATGGGACACTGGGTGTTGAAACCGTTGCAGCGTTTTGCTTGTGTCGAACCAATTCTGCTTAATAAAATCCACGCCCCAGAAGGCCGTGCGGCTGGCTGATGGAATGCGTAAAAAAAACACGTGATTTTTTTGCACGTGGAACGCACACATATCGGATGGAGGCGTATTCTCTGCGTATGAATTGTTCCTTTTCGACTTCACTTTGTTTAAACTGCAAGTCTCGAGCGAGCTTCCACAGCGCGTGCCCGATGCATTGGAATCGACCACAGGCGAGAGAGATTCTGTGACTCTCATCTCAATACGAGGCACAAGTAACGCGATGATGATGATGATGCTGGCTTCATTGGCATTGCTGCACAAGTGCAAATAATTAAACAACGTTTTAAGCTCAGACTTTTTTTTTGCTAAAACATCCGCATGGATTTTCTCCAGCATGCATGACATGAGGGTTCCACCTTTACCTACCTAATGGACATCTGTGAAAAAAATAGCTTCATAGCTCATCGGATTCCTCCAGTATAAAATGAATGTTTTGATTATATTTGTGATTTACCAATCATAAACGTCCTCGTTCTTTCGTGTTCCCATCGCTTGTTCGGAATTTTGTAATCGTCCGTGCGCTGTGTTCCCTAATTTCTTTTCTCATTCTCGCGCTCATGCTGCATCTTACGTGGGTCGTGCATCACTTGTCAGGGACACAACTGCACAACAGCAGCCACGGTAGCGAGATGTGAACTACCTCGCCTGGTATACAGGAGGTCGTCGGTTCGATCCGGACCCTGACTCTCTGTATATTTGGAGTGTGCATGTCTCTCTCTCTTTCTCCCCCGTGGTTGCGTGGATTTTTTTCTCCGGGTCCTCCTGTTGTTTCCTCCACAGTGAGAATCAACATCACGCCTTTGCATAATTTGGCTGCAATAAATTTTCACGTGATAAGCCACTTCGTTTAGCTATCATCTGTGGCTCGGTCACTGCTGAAAAAGCGCTGTATAGCTCAGTGGGTCGTACCTGATAAAACACAATATTATTTTAGTTTATTTGTTGAAGGTGGACTGCGACCAAACTGATGAGATTAAGAAGTGCGCAAGCGCAGGGTTGAGTACATTTGTAAAATGACAAACTGATAAGAATGAAAACGTACCAATAATATGCCTCGAGAAGAAGGTCTTCAATCATTGCATATAACCTGATTTGACACGTGGATCAGAAACATTGGTATTGCCAGAACGTGGAGAAAGAAACTGAAAAGTTTACAAGGAAGCTTGGAGGGAGAGGAGTGCACGCTTGGACTTACACGGAGAGGCGAGAAGAGGAACACGTGGATGTGCAGAACGGTGTGAGCACGGGTGGCTACGTACGGTGCAAAAAAAGTGCGTACATAATGTTGATGCCAGCGGATGGACGAGACTGGCGATTGAATGAAAGCCACAGCAGAGACCACGCTGG
Organism: Lampetra fluviatilis; assembly: GCF_964198595.1. NCBI lineage: Eukaryota > Metazoa > Chordata > Hyperoartia > Petromyzontiformes > Petromyzontidae > Lampetra > Lampetra fluviatilis. The sequence continues at coordinate 12,397,707 of NC_136288.1, forward strand.
ATATGTCAACCGCTGCCAGAGACGGAGCGATGAAATCAGCTCATATTCAAAGAGTGAAATGCATTGTGGCTTAGCCGGACGGTGCAGGATGACAATTGAGCAGTGGATGATGGTAATGATGATGAGGGCTGCGGTTCGTGCTAAAGCTCTGGTTAGAGATACAGTTTTGTCGGGCGATGGTTTTCATGCTGGCATCACTCAGTGGTCAACTGTAACTGAGCATGAGATATTGTCACGACGAAGTCGACGAAATCCGAATGTTGCCACGTGTGTTGGCTAGAATCGGAATGATGCCACGTTTATACTCTTTGGTTCTTTCGGTAAAGTCACGTAGGTGAAAATAAAAATAATAAAATAAAAATGAAAATTCTAGATTTGAAGCTTTCGTGACTGCAATGATTCATATTCTTAGGTTTTTCGGTAAAGTCACGTAGGTAAAACATTAAAATTAATAAAAGTAAAATAAAATAAAAATCACGACGTTTCGGAGGCAACACAAGCCTCCGTCTTCAGGTGGAACCGTCACAGCCACGACAGCTGTATCAAGTAAATGAGAGATTGCAGGAGCTACCACTCCCCCCTCTCCAACCATTATATAAACGGAGTGGTAGCTCCTGCAATCTCTCATTTACTTGATACAGCTGTCGTGGCTGTGACGGTTCCACCTGAAGACGGAGGCTTGTGTTGCCTCCGAAACGTCGTGATTTTTATTTTATTTTACTTTTATTAATTTTAATGTTTTACCTACGTGACTTTACCGAAAAATGAAAATAACTAAATTAATTCACGACGTTTCGGGCGCAACACAAGCGTCCGTCATCAGGTGGGGACAGCCATCAACGAAAACAGTTGCTGAGGTTTGCCAAAGAGATGACTCTGACAAGGGATTATATAGCTGAGGAGGGGGGGACGAGGACAGGGTGAGTGTGGGGGCGGGGTGTGGGCTGGAGAGGAGCGGAAAGGCTGATACTAAAGCTCGACAAACTGCCGTGACACGTTGGGTGGGGGGGGAGTTGGGGGCAAAGGTCGCAACCGGGTACCTGATACCCGTACCCTACCCGATACCCAGCTACCCGTACCCAGCCGGGTACGGGTACCCGTTTGCGACCCTGGTGCGGCCGGGTACGGGTAGACCGTGAGTCACTGGTGAGTAACTGTTTGTCACTCATTTCCCAACGTCTTGTCTCTTCTCACAATTCAAGTTCCTCGAATCAACCCACCCGCGCCTGCAACATGGCTTTATCCCAGAGGTCGCAATCAGGTACCCGATACCCGTACCCTACCCGTACCCGGCCGGGTATGGGTAGGGTACGGGTACGGCCGGGTACGGGTACCCGTTTGCGACCCTGGTGCGGCCGGGTACGAGTAAGGAATCAAAACACGTTTGCGACCTCTGGTTGGGGGACGACTCTGCAGGAACGAAACACTGCACGGCAAATGTCCAAGTGATGGGAGTGAGCAGGGCTGGGAGTAAAAGATTGGAGATGTGGATATGAATGTAAATTATAAGGCAGCTAATGTTTAACTTGGTTAATAACATCCTTCCAATGATTGCTCAATTTGAATCCATATTCTCGGTTGAAGTTATGTATATGTTTGTATATCTGGATGGCTTCATGGACAAATCTTTGGTGGTATCCAGACGGCTTGCAGAGCACTTTGGTATCGGAGAAAACAATAACATGAGAGCCCACAGCGGTGTAGCAGTGGTCAGCCACGGCGGAAGAGTTCGTCCTGCCGTGTTTCAAATCTGCCTCGTGCTCGCGAATACGGTCTGATACAAGTAGTTTCGTTTCCCCCAATGTAACAATCACCACAAATGCAACTCAGTTTGTAGACTCCAGGGTACTGCAAGTCAGGAATGACATCCTTTACGGATGGGATCAGATCACGGATTTTGTGTACTCTACTGAATCGGACCTGGATCTTGTGTTTGTTTAAGATTTTGGAATTTTTTTTGGTAACGCCTGCTATGTATGGTAACGTGATGGTTTTGCTCGGAGTCTCAGGGGGTTGTTTCTCCATGGTTGGAGAAACAGCTTTGCGGATAATATGGTCCGAATATCCATTCATCGTAAGGGCCCGGTGTACGTGTTCCAATTCACTGGCCAGGTGGTGTTGGTCAGAAATGCAGTGGGCCCTATGGTGTAGTGTTTTGACGAGGGAATTCTTCTGTGCCGGATGGTGGTGGGAATCAGGTTTCAGATAGGAATCTGTGTGGGTGGCCTTCCTGTAGACAGAATGTCCCAAAGAGCCATTAGGCCTCCTCTCAAACAGAACATCCAAGAATGGTAGCTTCCCCCCCACTCCTCAGCTATATAATCCCTTGTCAGAGTCATCTTTTTGGCATACCTCAGCAACTGTTTTCGCTGTTGGTTGTCCCCACCTGATGATGGACGCTTGTGTTGCGCCCGAAACGTCGTGATTTAATGTAGTTATCTTTATTTTCACCTACGTGACTTTACCGAAAGAACCAAAGAGTATGGATCCTTGCAGTCACGAAAACTTCAAATCTAGATGCCACGTTTGTTGGCTCGAATCGGAATGGTGCCACGTGTGTTGGCTAGAATCGGAAAGGATGCCACATTGGCAGGCTTTAGTCCAGGGGTGGGCAGCCAAAACAACAAAGAAGAGCCATATTTTTAGAATTCAGGAAGAACCTAAATATTGCAAGAGCCGCAATGCACGAGAATACTCGACGTTGGGTCCTTAATACATAATAAATATCGGTGTCACGAAGCAGTCCCCTAAAGAGTCGCATGCGGCTCCAGTGCTGCAGGTTGCCCACCCCTGCTTGAGTCAGAATGATGCCACATTTGTAGACTTGAATCGGAATATGAATGCCCTGATAGTGGTATTGCCTTTGTGCTGTTCGCCTTTTGGCGTTCTCTGGTCTAACACCGGTTGAAACTAGGCCCTAAAAAAGGCTGTCCTCTGGTGTAGACCAATCACTTTCAAAGACAATGCACATATTACAAGAGTATATTTTGTTTGCATGTTCAGCACAAATATGTGTGGTTAATGCAGACACGATTCCTTGCAAAAAGGTTTCTGTTTGGTGTTTCAACATCTTCACGCCTGCTGTTTTATTGCCAGAAAGGGCAACGCCTATTCTTATACTTGAATCGGAATGATCCCACGTTGGCAGGCTTTAGTCATCGGCTCGAATTGGGTCACTTGGCAAGGATTGACCTCTGCCCCCGGGGGTGACGGGGTGGATGGGTGGGTGGGTGGATGGCAATAGACGTCCACAACTGGAAGAAGAAATTCGATTTAAAAATAATAATTCGCGTATTCGGGTTCGACTGTTCACCACGTGCATCGGTTCGCGTTTGTAGTTTAATAAAAAAAGAATAACTACTGCATGAGCGCTTCATTTAACTTTGTTTTAATCAAGTTTCAGCCACGGTTTTGTTTCGAATTGGAGCGCTAATAAGGCAAAACGGATTCCGAGTTGGCGGTGCACCGCGTGATGGATCGCGGGTTAATTTGCCGGTCGGGGAGCATCGATCCGTCACGGCTGGAAGGAAGCGAAAAAAAATAAAATGACTCGGAAGACACGGAAACATGCGGGGGGAGTGGGGGGGGGGCGGGGTTCTGTCACGGAGACGTTTCGCAAATTCGTTCGCACCTCTTGCGGGCTCGGCTGCACCGACATCATCGGCATGCGCTGAGATGGGTAAACAACAAAATAAAATACAAAGTCTGGAGACGCACTGGAGTGGGACACGTGATTAACGGCGTGCGAAGTGCTCCCGATTTTTTGGTTTAGGAATGTTACGACGATGATGATGGTGGTGATGATAATGATGACGGCGACGATGTGACCGTAGCTTATAAAAATAAAACGCATGTGTGCTGTGTCTTCAACGATCGCCAGTGATAGACAGAACCAGGATGGAGGAGGTCGCCGTACACGGTACAGACTATTGGGTCTAAAACACGAGGAAGAACAAAGAATGCCCCACCATAGTTGTGATCGAGAACAGGAAAAAGCATCAAATCAGAGAGAGATACAAAGGGAAGAAGAGAGAATTGAGAGAGAGAGAGAGTGGAGTGTACGATGTTAGGAAGCCACTGGAGCTATGCATTTTTAAACGTCGATTGAAAACGAATTTCTTTAAAACTGCTTTTTGTGTTTAGTGTGTTGTCCTTCCCCCCCGCACCCCGCATCTCCGATGAGAATGGTTGGCTACGTACGGTGCGAAAGAAGTTCAACATGCACATGTACACTCACCCACTCGCTCACGCAACTCACGGTTGGCGACGTACGGTGCAAAAGAAGCCCAGCGGGCGAGCCTCGATCGTGATTTAATTTGCGCCAGCTCTGATGGTGACCGCACGCCTCACCCCAGCTCGCTGAATCTCTCTCTCGTTTCGTCACTGGAGGCTCAGTTGCACTTGCTGGCCCGTGCTGGATTTGGGCGAAAACAATTTGATGGCACGGCTTTAATGATGGCACGACACAGATAGAGACGCCGACGATTGCGCGTGTGTGTTTGTGTTTCATGCAGCAAAATACACTTTTTCTTTCGGTCCAGGCAAACGGAGCAGCTCTGCTCACGAAGTTTGGCTCTTTCAGTGTCAGCGGGAGACGCAAATGTTGTTTTGTTTCCTCTCTACAATCGTCTGCGTGCATCGCGTTATGAATACATTTCGCAAAATGTTTTTTTTTTGAAGACTTTGCAGTTTTTTACCTGGATTTTTCTGTATGCGCATAGTCACTTTAAGATGTTTTCTGGTTCATGTTTTTGTTTGTTGCGGTTGCACCCGATTCAAGAGCCGAATGGCTCACAGGGCTATACCAAATAAATGAAACTGAAGTAATGCTGCAGTGCGGAGTTTTGCGGAGGCGGTAAGATACATGTGCCCCTGCGCACGCAAAGGACCAAGGTACCCCGTGTAGCCTTGACAGACTGTTGGGGGCAAGTGCTGTGAGCGAGCACATGAAGGACGGAACAGCCAACACCACGCCCGGGCCGCCTTTGTCTCCCTAGTGGCGGTATTACAACACCGCACAAGGCACTCATTTGAGGCTGAGTCGACCTAGGGGAGGCCGAGGACCGGTCAAATAATCGTAACTGGTGTTGGCCGTGAGCGGAATCGAACCTGGGTCGACAAGTTCGTAGCGCAGCGCGATGAGCCCTACACTACCGCACCCCAGTGCGGAGTTTTGCCGAGATGATAAGATATGTAAAAATAGGGTTTATTCTTTCCGGCAATGTTAAGATGTGAAAACACCAAACAGAAACCTTTTGCAAGGTGAACATGCAAACAAAAAAAGCATGCTCTGTCGTATATGCATTGTCTTTGAAACTGGTGCATTTCCTACCAGAGCAAGTTTTTTTGCTTTCATGTTCACCACAGATATATGTGGTGCATGCAGACATGATTCCTTGCAAAAGATTTCAGTGCGGTGTTTAAATATCTTAACACAGCTGTTTTATTGCCAGAAAGGGTAAAACCTATTCTCATATTTTTATCCTGGCATGGGAGGCCCCGTGATGATAAGATGTGTGCACACGCACGCACGCACAATAAACATAAACAAACAAACGAATGTTGGAGATCGAGCTTAGCGCTTTGAAAGTTGTGTTATAACAAACTTCAGTGCGGGCTTGGTGGTGGTGCATTAGGCGCTCACCTTCGCACGCCAGCTACGCGGGTTGGGGACCCCATGATCATTGCGGTTTCATTCGGAATTTAACAAGTTTTCGCCGCCAATTTCTAGACAAGCTTCGAGCAGCTGCAAAGTAATTACAAGGGCGCAATTGATGCGTGCAATGATGAGGCACAAGGCAAACAGATGTCATTTTTTTGTGGTGTGTGTGGAAGTTAATTCCACCCACGGGGGTTTTGTTATTTTTTTACGCTCATCCCGACTACCCCACCCAGCCCCCCTTCGTGCCCACCTCAACGCATCCCAGTTGGGCTGTTGGCGCCCTGTTATGAGATACCACCGGTGCTCTGCACTTTTAAATCGTCAAGCTTGAAAACTCATTTCTTTAGAACTGATTTTTATGTCTTAGTGTGTTGTTCTCCCCCCCCCCCGCACCTCAAATTAACACGGTTGGTCACGTACGGTGCGAAAAGAAGTTCAACATACGCGCACACACACTTCCGTTCCGAAGTCTCGCCGCGCTGTGCGCCTCGTGTGCCCGAGAAAGGGCCATCGAAGAGATGTTTCACGATGACCTCCCTCCCCCTCCCCTCCCCTCCCCTCCCCTCCCCTCCCTCCGTCCCTCCATCCCTCCTTCCCCTCTCTCCCTCCCCTCCCCCTCCCTCCCTCCGTCCCTCCATCCCTCCCATCCCTCCCCACCCTCCTTCCCTCCCTCCCCTCTCTCCCTCCCCCCTCCCCTCCCTCTCCCCTCCCCTCCCTCCCACCCTCCTTCCCTCCGTCCCTCCCCTCTCTTCCCTCCCCTCCCTCCCTCCATCCGTCCCTCTATCCCTCCCTCCCTCCCCTCCCTCCCCACCCCTCCTTCCCTCCCCTCTCTCCCCTCTCTCCCCCCCCTCCCTCCCTCTCCCTCCCTCTCCTCCAAAAAACATCCTTTGAATGGCATTCTTATCCAATGCAGTCAGAAGGGTCACGCCTACCCGTACACCTGTCGCACTCGACGCTTTAAAAGTGCAGAGCTGGAATATACCCAAAGTGCAACGTCAAATGTAATTCCACGGATAGTTTGTGTCTGGACTGAGACCATCGCCATCGCTTGACGCGGAGTTTAAAACAACAGGCGCTGATTTCCAGTGTCCGTCCCAGCCCTCTCCACCTGGCCGCATCAAATGGATGCACCACAGTTCGGTCGATTGGCATTTGCTGTGCGGTGGCGTTAAGTGTGGGTGCTCTCTCTGGCCAGCATGAAGGAGAACACCCTCTAATGGGGGTCTATCCATCAGCAGCGGCGTGAGCAAGCCATTGCAGGGCTGCGCCCTCA
>NC_136288.1:12404841-12667341 GCF_964198595.1 Lampetra fluviatilis
GGTGGTGTGGTGTTGTGGTGTGGTGGTGGTGGTGTGGTGGTGGTGTGGTGGTGGTGGTGTTGTGGTGGTTTGGTGGTGTTGTGGTGGTGTTGTGGTGGTGTGGTGGTGTGTTGTGGTGGTGTTGTGGTGTTGTGGTGGTGGTGTGGTGGTGGTGTGGTGGTGACGTGGGGTGGTGGTGTGGTGGTGGTGTTGGTGGTGTTGTGGTGGTGTGTGGTGGTGTGGTGGTGGTGTGCTGGTGGTGTGGTGTGGTGGTGGTGTTGTTGTTGTGGTGGTCGTGTTGTGGTGGTGGTGTTGTGGTGGTGTTGTGGTGGTGATGTGGTGGTGGTGTGGTGGTGGTGTGGTGGTGTGGTGGGGTGGTGTTGTGGTGGGGTGGTGTGGTGTGGTGGTGGTGGTGTGGTGGTGTGGTGGTGGTGTGGTGGTGTTGTGGGGTGGTGGTGTGGTGGTGGTGTTGGTGGTGTTGTGGTGGTGGTGGTGTGGTGGGTGGTGGTGGTGTGGTGTTGTGGTGTGGTGGTGGTGGTGTGGTGGTGGTGGTGTGGTGGTGGGTGAGTGGTGGTGTGTGTGGTGGTTTGGTGGTGTTGTGGTGGTGTTGTGGTGGTGTGGTGGTGTTGTGGTGGTGTTGTGGTGTTGTGGTGGTGGTGTGGTGGTGGTGTGGTGGTGTTGTGGGGTGGTGGTGTGGTGGTGTGTTGGTGGTGGTGTGGTGGTGGTGTGGTGGTGGTGTGGTGGTGTGTGGTGTGGTGGTGGTGTTGTTGTGGTGGTCGTGTTGTGGTGGTGGTGTTGTGGTGGTGTTGTGGTGGTGATGTGGTGGTGTGTGGTGGTGGTTGTGGTGGTGTGTGGTGTGGTGGTGGTGTTGTGGTGGTTTGGTGGTGGTGGTGTGTGGTGGTGTGGTGGTGGTGGTGGTGTGGTGGTGGTGGTGTTGTGGTGGTGGTGGTGTGATGGTGGTGGTTGTGGTGGTGGAGTGGTGGTGTTGTGGTGGTGGGTGTTGTGGTAGTGGTGTGGTGGTGTTGTGGTAGTGGTGTGGTGTTGGTGGTGGTGTTGTGGTGGTGGTGTTGTTGTGGTGGTAAGGATCTAGCCCACTTTGAACTCCACAGGGCGGACGGTTTGTTTTGCTTCACAGAGGCGTCGCGGTGCATCGATTCGAGGATTTATAATCGGGGTTTCACGCTCGCGGTGTACATGATGCACGTGTCCATTCCTTGTCGACAATCCAGCGTAGATTGAGCATGGCAGACAAATTGTCATCTTTTGCATATCTGTTCCTCCCCATAAAAAAAAACAAGTAAAAAAAAAATCTAGTTTTTTTTTACACATCCCATCAGCTGCACGACTTACTTGGAGTGCATCGTATCAGCAGCTTTGGTTCGACACAAGCAAAACTCTGGACCGGCTTTGACACTCGGTGTTTCACCAGCAGCCGGGCTTTGCTTGACACAATGCTGATGAACTCCCAGATATTTATCTGCAAGGACCCTCTCTGATCGATATAGGTCCTAGTTCAACACCAAACTATACAATACATAACACACGAATATCGTTAGCCTCGTTGTGAAGAATCCAAGTAACACAATATATAAGCAGAGTACGTCTCCTTCACATCTCTAGCTATCAATCGCTCCACGTAATTTTTTAAATAAAACTATGCAAGAGAGATGCAATGCGATGCAATTCAATGTATGAGGAGAATCGTAATAATGAAAAAAAAAACAAAGAATCAGAATATGTATTTATACGAGAGGAATCCGATGAGCTATATAGTTCCATTTCATAGATGTCCAGTTGGGGTGGGTCAGAACGTTACGACAGCAAACAATACAAAAAACACGATTTGAGTATAGGAAAGGTAACCAAATCACTACAAACAATAGACCAATCGTCTCCATACGGGTGATGTGACGAGGCTTTAAACTCCTGCTATTTATATCTGAGTTGCGAGCTTATTTTTTCAGAAGCGACCTGGACACAAATGATAGCTCAACGAAGTGGCTTGTCACGTGCAAATTTATAGCCGGAGGCAAATGCTCAAAAATAATGTGAAGACCACGTGTCCCCATGGCTGGCAGCGGCTCCAGCAATCTCACACCTGGGTGGCAAAGGGCAGTGATTGTTCCAGTTGGCTTGCGTTTCTTCTCACTGAGATTACATTTTTAGTAGTTTATTTTGCTTGTAATATATCCGTGACCCTCATGCAGGTGGCATCTTTTTTTGGGGGGGGGAGGGGGTCTGTAGAATAGTAGGGACATTCAAAATCTTCTTGGTTCGTTCGGTAAAGTCACGTAGAATGGAAATAATAAAATAATAAAAATAAAACATAATAATATAATATAATGAAGTAATATAATAAAATTATTTCATTATGTTTGATTTCTATTATTTTATTATTTCCATTCTACGTGACTTTTCCGAAAGAACCAAGAAGATGAATCCCTGCAGTCACGAAAGCTTTACATCGAGACATTCAAAATGTTTTCACTCGGGAGTTTCTGTAATCGGCCCTGAGAAGCAAAGAGTTGAGTTGGGCTTTCGTCCAGAGTAAATGCGACACGAAGATGAGACGGGGAGGGGGGGGTTTCTAGCGACCACAGAGTGTCGACGGGAACGTGGGCCCGTGTTTACATAAACTGTAGTGATGGACGCTCCCTAACTGGAGCATGCCCATCGGTCTCGTCAAGGCCATGTGGGTAGGTGGGGGGGTCTATATCTGGGGAGAAACTCGCGTCGTGTTAAGCGACACTGGCGTCCCGAGCTCGTGTCCCGCTCACGATCAATAAGAGTGGCGGCTGTGTAAACTGATTTCGGGCGGGCACTGGGTGGGTACTGCCTTGAACGGGGCGGTGTGCAAACATCAGCGCCGGAGAGACGAAGGCGGTCTGATGTGGCGTTGACTTCCCCCCCCACGCCACCCGCTCGCTAACAGCACTTGTCCCAACAGTCTGAAGGCTACACGGGGTGGGGGGGGACCTTTGGCTTTGTCTAAAATGTACGTGCACAGCGCATGTCCACGTTTGCGAGGATGTTTGCAATCTTCTCTCGTTCGCTCGGCGCGTGGCCTGAAAGCGGCAAGATTGTGCGTCAATCACGTGGCCAACGGTGGATTGTAAAAGGGAGCCTTTTGATAATTGGGGTTTTACCCTCTTATCTGGCAACAAAACTGACACCTTTTTTTACGAGGAGTCATGTTTGCATAGACCACAATACCTGCAGTCATAATGCAAACAAAAAACATAACTCTGATAATGTATGCACTGTCCTTGATGTTGATTGGTCCACACCCGAGACAGCTTTCCTCAGAGCCTAGTCTCACATGGGTTGGAGCAGATGACGCCAAAAAGCTGTGACGGTCCCACCTGATGACGGAGACTTGTGTTGCCTCCCATGTGAGACTAGGCTCTAAGGAAAGCAGTCTCGGGTGTGGACCAATCAACTTCAAGGACAGTGCATACATTATCAGAGTTATGTTTTTTTTATTTGCATTACGACTGCAGGTATTGTGGTCTATGCAAACATGACTCCTCGTAAAAAAGGTGTCAGTTTTGTTGCCAGATAAGAGGGTAAAAAAAACAATTATCATATTTTTTTACTGGCAAATGAGGTACCAAAGGGGGCCTTTTGTGGCACGTGGAAGACGCGTGTGAATGTCGTGCGCGCGCGATGAATAGGGGACGAACGCCTTCCAGGGCCGTGCGGGGACACCCGAGAGCTCCAGTGCAGAGTCATTGCAGATCAAGGGCACAGCGAGGAAGGGGGACAAGACAATGACTGCTTCGACACGGATTCATGGATTCATTTATCCTGGGGTCTCTGTTCGACAATGCATGACTACGCAGATATTTTTAGATTTGAAGCTTTCGTGACTGCAAGGGTTCGTACTCTTAGGTGTTTTTCGGTAAAGTCACGTGGGTAAAAAATACAATTAAAAATTAATCAAAATAATAATAGAAATAGAATAATAAAAATCACGACGTTTCGGAGGCAACACAAGTCTCCGTCATCAGGTGGGATCTGCTGTATCAAGTGATGTTTGCACAAGTGAGGCCTCACTTGATACAGGAAATCTAGCTGTGACGGTCCCACCTGATGACGGAGACTTGTGTTGCCTCTGAAACGTCGTGATTTATTATTTTACTTTATTACTATTATTATTTTTTTAAATTTTTTGTTTTATTTTTTTACCTACCTGGTGACTTTACCGAAAAAACCTAAGAATAAGCAGATATTCCCCCCTGGATTGTTGCTCTGTCCTGTGTTATACATATACACACACACAGACATCGCGTAGAAACGTCGGCTACAGTTGTTACCACGAATTATAGGACAATTGTTAAGCGGACATTTAAGAACAGACGTGTCAATGTAGCCACTATAATAGTCCTCATTGCCATTCTTGCGATAGTAAATTGAATGCGGTTTAATCGGGGAAGTCATTCAATTGGCCACCTTTTGTCACCCACGTGGGTTGGAACTCGCCAGGACACGCGTGAGAAGCAGAGGGAGAGAGAGGGGGAGGGGGGGTGAAGATATGTTGACACTTCTTCAATGGACATTCACAGATAAGTGACACGCAAGGCCATTGATGTTCCCGTTCGGTTGTGTTTGTTCCCCCCCTACCTCTCGTTCCATGTTTTCCGTCGAATTTTTTTTTTGCTGCGTATCTTCCGTTGTTTCTCCGTCTCTTTGAAATTAAAAGAATGGTGGTGGCGGCACTCTCGTCATCGAAGATAGTGGCAGGGTGAGGTGATGACGTGGCTGGGGGGGGGGGAGGTTGTTTAGCGGCGGCGATGTTGGCTGGGTCGTGATGGGGTGGCCGTGGACAGAGGGCGACTCGTGGCTCCGTGCAAATATAAGCAGAAGTGGAGGCACAAATGTCGATTTAAAGATTTCGTGACTGCAGGGATTCATAAACGACGGCACGTCGCGGGAGAATAAAAGCAGTGAGATGCGCTCTCGATCAACCGACCCACCCAGCCAACCACCCATCCCTCCCTCCGCCTCGTCCTCGCAACAGAACTCGGGCAAATTAGCGCCTCTAATGAGGATGGTGGTGGTGGTGGTTGTGGTGGTAGCCGACACAGCCAGCCGAGAGCACGCCGTGCCGTCTCCCGCAGTAGCGCACTTGTAAGGCGCAGCTACATTTGGATAACAGCGGCAGTAGCAGCGCCCTTGATAATTACCACGTTATATATACACACACGCACACAACAGCGAAACACGGCGGAGGAAAAAAAAAAGAGAAGGCGAGAGACAACCACGCGAATGAATTACCATCGCTAGGGGAGAACAGGTCACACACACAAGCAATGCTCCACGGTGCCGTCACTGCGTCACGTGGGGCTTCATCAGTGACGACGTTACATTTTGTATGAAGACGCCTTCGGCCAAAGCAGAGCAAACACCGCCGAGTGCAATAAACACGTTTTATGTTATTTACGCGAGCATGAATTGTTATTGTTGCTGTGTGCGCGTCTGTGTTCTGTTAAACAAACAACAATTTGTTGGTGGGAGGGGGGTAGGGGTATCATCTGGAATGCGATGCCAGGCCGCGCGCATTCCCTCTGACCACCGCCGAACGGAGGCGGATGTTTGTTTGTCTTCGTCCGGCCGCGCGACGATGCAACCCCCCGCGCTAGGAGGCGACCCTCGGCTCCGGCACGCGATCGTCAAATCGAGGGGGAATTTTCGGCGGCACTTTGAACGCACAGCGGCGGCGCGGCCGTCGGAGTGCGCGCGCGCGTGGCGGTGTAGCCGAGACTACGTGGGGGGTGGGGGGGGGGGGCTCTACGGCACGGAGGGGAGGGGGGTGGTGTTTGTTTCGTGAAATCGTGTAAATATAAATGCGTCGTCAAACCCGCCACCGCCCGGTAAGGTTTGTCACGTGAACAAAAACGATGACAATTGGTGACTAATTGGTGTACGTCTTTGGTTACTAAGTTCAGCGCTAACGGGTGTGATGGAGAGTACATCCGCAACCTTGGAGGAGAAGACGAAGAGGAGGGTGGGGAGTTGGACGGGTGGGGGGGCTTGTGGGGGAGGGGGAGCACGGGGGGGGGTTGAGGAGCTCGCTTGATTCCTCGTATTGGGGCGTATGCCAACCGTGCAATGCCACTGCTACGCTATCGGACGTGACTTTCATGGGCAAGATCCATCACAAGCGCTCTCCCATTTTTTCCCGCAGCCAAAAACGAATGTGCCTCGAAATCGCCGTTAAACAAACATCAAAAAGCGGAGGCAAGTGCTTCGAGTGGTTTCATGAATTTTGTCCGCTGGCTTTGGATAAGTGCAGGGCGCGCGAGGGTGAATGACGATGGTGGGTGGAGGGGGGTGGTGGGTGGAGGGGAGGTGGGTGGAGGGTGGGTGGGTGGGTGGAGGGAGGGTGGGTGGAGGGGTGGTTGCGCAAAGTGCTCACGACCGCGTCTAGGGAGTAAAACGCGAATCGCCGCCACTGCGCGCGACGCGACGGGGCAGCGATTGTGGCGAAGCGGTAGCGGTTCAAAGCCCGTGGCCGCCCTAATTAACACTGTAGGTGGATTATCTAAAACAAAAAAATATCCGTGATGGTATTAACAGACGCGCGCACGCACGCACGCAAAAGCAATCGATGCGGCGATACGTGCCACATTGGAGAGAGAGAAAAAAAATTAACCCGCAAATAATATTACGGGGGTAAAAATCACAAAGCAACACCGCACCGTACTGCGCAAGTCATACCCATCCGTGAAACGTAGCGCCTTTGTGATATTCTCCGCGCCGTATGAACGGCGCGGAGAATATACAAAAAAGAACCCGCGCTAATGAGTTGATTTGGTTTGGTGGTGGCTGCCATGGGAACGACGGGTCTCGAGCAGACGTGTGGATGGCCTTGGCGCGTCAGAGTTCTCAGATTAGGAGCTCGACTGAGGCTGAACGGATGACAGATTCACACCTTTTGTGGGGGGGAGGGGGGGGGATGAAAGTGTGAGAGGCTGAATGAGAGACGGAGCCTCTTTCAGGCTGGGCTTTTCTTTTCTTTTCTTTGAAATCCACGGTTACTGAGCACAGGCCCAAAATGGCCAAGGGGGCCCAGGAAGAAACACACCTGATGACAGGTGTAAGGGAGATAAGAGTTAGCGAATACGTTTCTTGAATTGAGCAAGGTTACGGCAACTTGGGCGTAGAGGTGATGGAAGTCCAAAGTCAGGGACAGAAGCTTTCGTGACTGCAAGGATTCATACTCTTAGGTTTTTTCGGTAAAGTCACGTAGGTAAAAAAAAAATTACTAAAAATAATTATAGAAATAAAATAAAATAATAAATCACGACGTTTCGGAGGCAACACACGTCTCCGTCATCAGGTGGGATCTGCTGTATCAAGTGATGTTTGCACAAGCGAGGCCTCACTTGATACAGCAAATCTAGCTGTGACGGTCCCACCTGATGATGGAGACTTGTGTTGCCTCCGAAACGTCGTGATTTATTATTTGAGCCGCGTCAAGGAGCTCCGATGTAAATCGATGCAAAACATTTGTTTCTGCTTTTTGTTAAAACATTTTTTTTTTCATATTCATCGTTCATTTACAGTTCCGTGTTCCAGCAGCGAGCGGTGGCGCGTGGCTGTGACGGTTGCAAAGGCATTGCGCACCGCGGCAATAAATCCCGCAAACTGAATTCGACTGCCCGGCCACGACTAACATCGGCGGCGCATGTAATGCCATCCTCCGCCGGTCCCGACTGATGAGCGCGTGTCAAGTCCGCTTCACCGCCCCACCCACCCCCCCCCCAGCGTGTCCGGCGTGGCACGTGACGGGCCTCAATCCAGCAGTGGATTGACAAAAGGGGCCTGTAACGAACGCACGCACGGACGACGTGAAGACACGCCGTCACATCGCGTGCTCGTGGGCCGACGCTCGAACATTCAGCTGCTGGTGTTCCCAATTGTGACGCCACTGCGCGTGACGCGACGGGAGAAGCGATTGTGGCGGAGTGGTAGCGGTTCAAAGCCCGTGGCCGCCCTAATTAACACTGTAGGTGGATTATCTAAAAAAAATCTAATATCCGTGATGGTATTCAGACACGCGCGCGCGCACGCAAAAAAAATCGATGCGGCCATATATGCCAAAATGGAGAGAAAAAAAATAAGCCCGCAAATGATGTAATTGTGGTAAAAACTACAGAACAACATCGCACCGTACCGCGAGAGTCATACCCGTCTGTGAAACGTAGCGCCTTTGTGAAAGCCACGCGGTCACAAAGGCGCTGTCGCCTCACGCTGTCACCTGGAGGGGTTGCGTGCAACGGCACGGCCTGGATTTTAAAAAAATATAGAAAAAAAAACATCTTTTATGTAACGCCGATCGGACCTTCCTGCGTTACGAGTTAGAGACCTGGCCCAGTTTATAGCATCGTCTTCCAGCTCTCAGTTACGCCGCGGTGGCTAGGAGATGTTAACTCCCTCGCCAGGTATACAGGAAGCCGTGGGTTCGATCCCGACCCTGACGCCTGCTGCATATTTGGAGTTTGCAGTGTGTGTGTGTGTCTCTCTCTCTCTCTCTCCCCCCGTGGTCGCGTGGATTGTTTCGAGGATTTGTTCTGCTATAAATGTCCACGCGATCATAAGCCACTTGGTCGAGCGATCACTTGCGATAGCCGGTTCGCTTCTGAAAAACATCTCCGCTTCTCAGTGCGCCTTGCCTGGTCAAATAAACAAATAACAGTTGCATCTCTCAGAGCGAACGGTGCCTCGCTGTTCAATCTCGCCACGCCGAATCTGCGGGTTGGGGGTGGATGAATGAAAGACGGTGGTGGTGGCGGTGGCGGTGGTGGGTGAGAGAGAGTGGGCGGTGTAGAGGCACGGGGCAATGATTTGATGCGGATGCGATATCTCCTCGGCTTCTGCGTCTCGTGAATCCTACCAGCCATGTAATTTGCACGGGAAAATGGATGGAACCCAACATTGGAGTGGCAGGGGGTGGGAGGGGGGGGGGCGGTTTGCTCTATGTGCAATTTTATTTTCTCTTTCCAAGGCACGAGATATGTTTTTTTTGTCTGTGTAAGGATCGGATTTTTTTTTGGTTTCAGGCTGAAAGGGGCACGGCTGTGCTCGATCTCCACATTGGGTTATCTACTTTTGGCTAATTTAATATGCATCACACGAATGGAATGTGGGGGAAAAGTGTATTTTTTTTCTTTCCGTGAACGGCTCTAGGTTATAGTAGCGCATCAATATTGCACTTCTTTTCATTTGTATCCATTCCACTATGACATTATTATTATTTTTGGCATCTTTAGTAGATATTACAAGTTGTATACCTATCGTTTATCATCGTTTGCGTATTATTACGTCTGCAGAGCTCCGCTGGGTTTTTTTCCCCCTCTCTCTCTCTCTCAAACAAATAAATATATTCCTGCCCCGGTGTGTTTATACGCGCGGGAGATGCGATTATAAAATGTGCAGCCATAGAGAAGCCCATGAGCGATGGCGGTGGGTCAGGTGCTTGCACCACAGTGTCAAACCAAACACTTTTACATTCCTGGCCGCATGCATCGGGATGCCATCGGTAACGGAGCATTGCCACGCCGATTAATATCGGTGCTTTTAAATGCCCGATACGTATACATTGAATCACTCGTGTTAGTATAATTTTATTTATTTGTGCATTGTACTATACTTTCTATGTGCCTGAGACCGAATGACGGGGAATTCGCCCGATCCTGTCACGTCTCGCTAGCTCAGCAGCCTGGATAATTCTTGGACAAATGAACATCGCCATCACAAGCTTAGCAGGTTGTTATAGGCTGCAGTGATCTGTGCAGGAAAACGCGTTTTGATTGTAGTTCTGTGCTCCGGTGTGTAAGCTCCTCCGTGGACAGCGTTGTGAATTATGGTCAAAAACCCGCGGCGACCCACACGACCAGAAGTGAAGTGGCTATACAATGGGCTGTGCATTGTACACACGGTGAGTGCGATGGTGTTCGCATGACACCTGCAGCCACGAGTGGCCACTACTTCCGCGGCGATATTAAAAATGAGAATATATTTTCGAATCGAATTGCAGCCCTGAATCACGGCAGTTCATGAAATCGCCAGGGGGGTTGAATTGTGACATGCCGAATCGATATCCCAATCTGGCGCGGTCCTCCCCTAGGCAAACTCAGCCTAAAATCAGTACTCACTACAGTTCTGCAGACGCAAAGGCAGCTGCTGTGGGAACGGCTCGTTGCTCGAAAATAATTTGTGTGTTTATTTCGAGAGAGTGGAGAGAAAAAACACACGTCAACATATCGCTCTAGAATATTTTTCCGTGGTAGCAAAGCGTCACCAATGCCGCGACAGCGAAGGTTCGATCGGGACACGCGGCGTGTGTGTGCGCGTGTGTGTGTGCGCGTGTGTGTGCATGTGTGCGCGTGGTCAGTCGACCCGTGGCACCTGGGTCTGCCCCGTGACCTCCTGCCAGCGGGCGTTCGACACTTCACGTGGCCTCAGGGTGCACATGGCCTGGCACAAGCGTCGTGGTGACGTCACCGCCACTTAGTGGCGAATGGCGGTTGTTGTTGTTGTTGTTGTGTGCGTGTGTGTGTGTGTGCGTGTGTGTGCGTGTGTGTGTGCGTGTGTGTGCGCGTGTGTGTGCGCGTGTGTGCGCGCGTGTGTGTGTGTGTGCGTGTGTGTATGTGCGTGTGTGTGTGTGCGTGTGTGTGTGCGCATGCGTGTGTGTGTGTGTGCGTGTCTGTGTGCGTGTGTGTGCGCGTGCGTGTGTGCGTCTTCGCAACAGAATCGCGTCAAATGCAGCGGCTTTTTTTTCCAGCACGGCGTTCCCAATCCCAGTTCCTTGGGCAAAGGCTCATTGCTCCGACACCTGCAGGTTTTACAATGAATCTAAAATTCCCTTCCCCTCCCCTCCGCTCCTCCTCCTCCCCCACGCTCCCATAACCTTGCCTGGGCTGTAGTTAATGCGCTGGGCTGGCCCGCTCGGTCGCCTTGAGTCAGTGATCTGTTATTTGGAGTAAAATAATTCAGAGCCTCCTGCAAGCCGCGCAACTCAGCGCTGCTGTTTTACGCATTAATAAGGCTGCGCTTCAGCAGCGAAATCGTTTGATGAATGTGCCCTGCTTGCAGTATAGACGTGAAACTTTTCCTATTTATATCACACATGGTGGGATGCAAGTTTCCCTCCAATTATTTTGTTGTGCATGGCAATTGATATTTCGTTGAGATTTGCCGCAATTTTTTAAAAACTCATATTTCCTGTTTTCTACATTTCACTTTCTTCCCATATTCATATTTATGAAGACATTTTTACGGCGGTGCCTTTTTGCTGCTGTTGGTGTTGTTGTTGTTGTATAAGCAGAATAACACCGTCACAACTCGTACTTGAGACGGCGATGCAGCAGGGTACGCGGTCAATGCGCTAAAAGCAAAGAGATTTGTAAGTCTGCGAAATACCATTCAGACGTAGCCCGTGGCGCTGTGAGCTGGCCACACAGCAGAGCGGAGGGAGACCACGCACATGCCAGGGGCCTCCAGCAAAAAGGTAGCCACGTGGAACCCGGTGAGAGTGATTTGTTGATTTGGTTAGCGCGCCACGGTTGGCTACGTGCGGCGCAAAAGAAGTTAAACAATACATACATATATACAGACAGAGAAAACTGACCCACTCGATTAAAACATATACAATTTTTCCGAGGCAACCGCTGTAAGTGATTCGCTGCGAGTATAATTAATTCATTTCGTATTTTTTATTTCCTCGTTCGGATCGCTAACTAGAGCCCTCGGGAGCAAGCAAAATACAACAACAACAACAACCAAATCGTTCATTTCGGGGGAGGTCATTTGTCACGCGGATGGCTAGTGGAGCTCGTTTGCGAGGTGCATGCCGGTGCTGTTCGCGCCTCCTGGCATCGCCCCCCCCCACTACCCCCATCACTCCCCGCCTCCCGATGTTTGGGGAGCTTAAGGGGGGGGGGGCACCACCAGCCCCCACTCACCCACTCACTCACCCTGCCTGGAGCGTCGTGGTGAGACCCCAGCGGCCAAGCGCGGGTTCTTAGTTGAAAAAATTGACAGATGATATGGAGGCTGTTCTCGGCTGCGAGCGAGAGAGAGGATTGTTTTCCCTTCCCGAATGCTCGTTTCTCCAGGGACACGAATGTTCAATAAGCCCAAGACCAAATATTCTGGAATATGGCATCCCACCCTCACCACTCCTGCTGAATATTCGTACCCTCATTATTTAGTTTGGACAAAAGTAAGCCTGACACTGTACCCTAACCAGTCGGTGTTTAGGATTAGTAACCATAACACTAACAACTAACATTAAATCCTGAATGGTTAGAGGTTACTGCTAGGGTTACGGTTCACCAGGTAGGGGGTGGGGTTTACCGTCAGGGTTATGAATACTGGAGTCACCAAGCGACAGAGCGATGGCGATGTTGTCGTCTCTAACCGGACTTTTACTAATGAGCCCAACATCGCATGGGAGTTGAAACGAACGCAGACAACAACAACAACAACAACTCTTAAGCTGATAAACCTCGTCTATTGATTGACCGTGTCAGTGGCGCGTGACTTTTCGGTTTGTTTGTTATTTTATTTCCGTATATAATTATAACGATGCCTCACATTTACTCAGAAGAGACTCGCTAATCCTGCTCAAGATTACATTCACGGGAAAGTCCTGCATTATCAGGAATCTTTGGCCAATCCCACGGGTGATAGTTTGACATTTCACGTTGGTGGGTGGGTGGGTGAGTGGGGGGTTTATGCGCTGGTGAACCCTGAAGAAAACCTCTCACAAGTACAAGCGGAGTGGCAGTGAAAGCTCTGCAAAGGTGGATTCATGAATCCATTGCTCTACCCGCAGTGGTCGTCGTTGCAAGGCCCCGCCGGCCATTGGCAGGGCCCCTGGTGGCCTTCAGTGCGGGCCCTTTCACGTGCGGCCACCCGACAAGACACAACACGTGACAACAACAGCCAACCCACCCACCCATCATCATCGTGCTGCTGTCAAACCCCCAATGGTTAGAAATGGTGTGGCGGCCTCTTACGCTGATGATGTCTTATCAGCGAAAGTGGCCCCAATCTGAAAATTAGTTAACACTGCTCTACCCTCGTCTCGGGCGAGCACCTCGCGATGATGCGACCTGAAGCCTGTAACACCTGGCGCTGTCAGTTCAGTTTCCCATCCAAGTATACTCTTAGGTTTTTTTCGGTAAAGTTACGTAGGGAAAAAATAAAAATGAAATTAATAAAAGTAATAATAGAAATAAAATAAAATAATAAATCACGACGTTTCGGAGGCAACACAAGTCTCCGTCATCACTGTATTAAGGTGATACAGATCTTGATACAGTAAATCTAGCTGTGACGGTCCCACCTGATGACGGAGACTTGTGTTGCCTCCGAAACGTGATTTATTATTTTATTTTATTTCTATTATTACTTTTAATTTTATTTTTTACCTACGTGACTTTACCGAAACAACCTAAGAGTATGAATCCTTGCAGTCACGAAAGCTTCAAATCTAGAATCCCATCCAAGTGTCGATGAGTATTGTGAGCAACCATGATTGGGCGAACAGGTTGACAGTCAAGGATGACGTCATGTCACGGGTGCTGTAAGAGGAACCTTCGGGAACAAAGGCGGGTCCGAGCTAGGGGGAGGAGCCACCAAAGGGGTTCTTCAGGGGGACCCCGTGACGAAGGCCTGGGCGGTGTGGGGAGCCGGGGTAAGGGTCGGCTGGAGGGAGCCAAGGGGATATCCGAGGGTGAGGTCCTGTAGTGCGGGGTCAAGGATTGGCTGAGAGAGGGTCTGTCTCTCCTCGTCGCGAGGCGGTATTGGGTGAACCTCCGCTCCGGGCAAACGAGCGAGATAGCCCAACGGGATAGCCGAGGGTTGGGGGCAGTCCATAAATGACGTCACGCACCTAGGGGGGGGGGGGGGGTCAGACATTTGTGACGATGTATGACGAAGGGGGGGGGGGTGAGAAATGTGACGTCACATCAAAATGCGCAACTTAAAATAAATATAGACAACACGTTATACTTAATTAAATATACTTTTTAATAAATGTTTTCTCCTACAACATCAGAGTGCAGCGCCACATTAAATACGCACTACAATGACAATTGTTTAAAGAGATTTGAAGCATGTTTTATATTTGGGGGGGGGGGGCAGAGCTTTGTGACGTCATATTTGAGGGAGGGTCTGACTTGTTGTGACGTCGTGTGACGAAGGGAGGATGGGGGGGGATCAAAAATCGTTCTAAACAGCGTGACGACGTCATTTATGGACGGCCCCATAGGACCAGATAGTGGTCAGGGTCCGGGTAAGGACCGAGATAGAGAACATCTACACTGGTGTGAGCATCGAGTGCGAAGTGTAACAGTGATTTAATAAAACTGTAACAGCCCTTGTCGTGATAATTGGTTTTTTACCCTTTTATCTGGCAACAAAATTGACACCTTTTTTTTACGAAGTCATGTTTGCATAGACCACAATACCTGCAGTCATAATGCAAACAAAAAACATAACTCTGATAATATATGCATTGTCCTTGAAGTTGATTGGTCCACACCCGAGACAGCTTTCCTTCGAGCCTAGTCTCACATGGGTTGGACCAGATGACGCCAAAAGGCGCACAACTCAAAGACAATGCACCATCAGAGTATGAGAGCTCGGGGTAAAGCATTTACACCATTGGTACCTCATTTGCCAGTAAAAAATATGATAATTGTTTTTTTACCCTTTTATCTGGCAACAAGATAAAAGGTGTCAGTTTTGTAGCCAGATAAAAAGGTAAAAAAACTATTATCATATTTTTTACTGGCAAATGAGGTACCAATGGAGCCCTTGTCGTGTTACTCGTCCCCACGTGGTTCTACTGCACAACACAAGTAGCGACCAGGCCCGGAATCCTGCTCAGCTACCTACATCTGACGAGGCCCGGTGTAACAGGCTAAAATGACCCCTGCCACGATTAAACCCGGGTATAGTTTGGCCCAGGCTAGAGTATACCCGGGGGGATAAAGTGTCCTGGGCTAACCTATACCCCCCGGGGGTTTAAACTAGACTGGGCCAGACCATACCCCTGCAGGCCAGAATATGCCCCGTGTGAAAGTTCAAACGAACTTCAATCAATATCTAACAAGCGTATAAATGGAAGTAATAATCTCAATTTGATCAATTGAAGCATTTTTAGGGTTAGGGATAGGGTTAAGGTTAGGGATAGGGTTAGGGATAGGGTTAGGGATAGGGTTAAGGTTAGGGATAGGGTTAGGGATAGGGTTAGGGATAGGGTTAAGGTTAGGGTTAGGGATAGGGTTAGGGATAGGGTTAAGGTTAGGGATAGGGTTAGGGATAGGGTTAGGGATAGGGTTAGGGATAGGGTTAAGGTTAGGGTTAGGGTTAGGGATAGGGTTAGGGATAGGGATAGGGTTAAGGTTAGGGATAGGGATAGGGTTAGGGATAGGGATAGGGTTAAGGTTAGGGATAGGATTAAGGTTAGGGTTAGGGTTAAGGTTAGGGTTAGGGATAGGGTTAGGGATAGGGTTAGGGATAGGGTTAAGGTTAGGGTTAGGGATAGGGTTAGGGATAGGGATAGGGTTAGGGATAGGGATAGGGTTAGGGATAGGGTTAAGGTTATGGTTAGGGATAGGGCTAGGGTAATTATTAAAGTTTTTCTGGTTGAAGCAATCAAAGTCTATGTGTTTACAGTTTTAAATAAAATGTTGGAAAAAATTAGTAATTCATGTGTATATCGCTCAACACTATTACTATCATGGGGGTATGATTTGGCCTAGAGGGGCATAATTTGGCCTAGGCCATAATATACCCGGGTATAATCTAGCCTAGGCCGTTTTAACCCCGAGTATACTACGGCCTGGGGGTATACTACGGTCTGTTACACCGGGACATGGTCTGGCTGTTGTAACCGCGCGTCTCTCCGTGCACGTATTTTAGTCGCACGCACATTTTTAATCGATGGCTGTGTAAATCAAAACAACAACAACAACAATAATATTTAATGCACGGGTTCAAGTTGCTCGTAGATCGGTTGCCTGTGTCTCGCACCGTCACGTGACCTGCTTTGGGGCCTCATTCGCAGCAACGTGTCTCATGCGACGTCTCCTTCGCGTGTCATGGATGCCCCAGAAGCTATTGCAAAAGTGCCCCACGGCTCTGTATAATAATCTCAACAACTTCGCACCTTTTTTTGTCAATCAAAGCATTTTCGCGCGGACGCCACGGCGCAGGTTATCCGTAACTTGCGCAGAGTGTCGTTGGCCGCGATGATCGACGTTCCACTCCACGCGTGGGGGAGCTTCTTCGGGAACGCGATTGTCGGCCACGTGTTCGCGCGAACAGCGCGCGGCACGACCCGAGAACGCATCGGAGAGAAACATTTTTTTCTTTCTCGTGCAGAATTGGAGAACGGCAGCGGATGTCTCTCCACGTGTGCTGATTTACAAATCCCCGTGCCCGTCGCGCGCGCACAGGGAACTCACGGTCGCTGCTCGTGACGGAACGACATTTTTTTGCGCGGTGCCGTACGCTTGTCAGGTCAGAGCGTCATCCGACTCGGATAAGCGGTGGGGGGCAGCGCCGTGGTCATTGAAGGTCTTGTTTTCGTGGCGGGGGACTAGCCGACCGACCCATGCGGCAACCGATATTGACTTGAAAATTTGATGAATCGTATCCACTCCCTCCGTGAAAGAATTTAAGTCGAAATCGACAAATTTAAAGTGAACGACTCAATCCATATCCCGTGCATGTTTGAAACTACAGTTCAATGCAACGGTGAAAGTGGCTTCCAGTTTAAGTGAACGTGGGACGGGCGGTGCCAATCGTCCGTTCGCAGCCTCGACTTAGCGCTGGAATTCCACACTTCGTGTCGGGGAAGTGTTGCAAATCCACGGCCGCAATCACCGATGGCTTCCCCGCAAAGTTTCACCCGTTTTATCTCACCCAGAGCAATGACCCCGGCAACCTCGTGATTGTGATTCATGCGGTATCGCCGCTGCCCCGGTGCGGTCGTTTCTCTTGCCGTGGGGGGAGAGGGGGAAGGGGGGAAGCTTTCGTTCCTATTTTAGCACGAAGCATAAATAATCTCCGCTAACAGAGTAGCGGCCACTTCCTATAGGGCTTTCATTTGCCAACACTGGGAGCACGCGGGGTGGCTGAATACCCAAGGGCAGCAGCGGTCTCGGCGCGATTGCCGACGTTTCGCTCCGCGTGCCACCGGCAGCAGCTCCTCTTCCTCCTCGTCAGGAAGTCGAACGTCAGACATCGCTCCGGACGGCGCGTGGCACTTTGTTTTATCAGTGTCAGAGCTCGTATTCAGACATTGCACGAGTAGACTGTGTTCACCTGAAATTACCCAGCTGGTTGCAGAAGTGGTAATCATTCTCCGTGAGCTCCTTCGCAGATTAAATGAAGCACGATCCATTATCGATCTCCTTTTAAAAGTATTTCTCATGTCCCTTTACAGAGGCCCCTGCATCATCGTCATCATCATAGTCATCATATCCCATCTACCGGTGATGTTTCCACATCTCTCTCGTTCCTGCTACACCTCCACGCATCTCTTTTTTTTAAATTCGCGGTGATCCTCTGCCTTTTTTTTTTACGATCAGTGGAAACAAGAAGATGCTCGGTGTAGTCGGCACTTTGCTTCGTTCATCATTTCGTAATTTTTTTTGCTTTATGTAAACCCCCACCTCTCGCTCACTCTCTCGCTCACTCTCTCGCTCACTCTCCCGCTCACTCTCTTGCTCTCTCGCTCACTCTCTCGCTCTCTCTCGTTCTGCACGCAGCCCTTCTCGCAGTCCGACGGCCTCCGACGGGTAGCTCATATCAGCATGCAGAGCTCCCCGTCATCTGCCACCGAGCCCACTACTCCTTGAAGGCCGGCACGGCGTGGGTCTCTCTCTTCCCTTCCCCTCTCGCGTTGTCGTTTTTGTCGCTTCTCTCCTCTTTGTGGTGGCGTCTCGGGACGTGACCACGCCACAGACAGCAGGTTGCGTTCCTCAATCTTCGTCTAACGAGACGAGAACCGAAAACAATGTCGCGCGTTGTAGCGTGCCTTGACCCAGGTGCCACCCGATGGCTTTCGCTCTCTCGCCAAATCGCCCCAAAGATATTCCGCTCCTTTTCTCGAAGCACCTCGAGTGAACGCGTGGTGCGTTCGGAACGAGTGACAGTTCTGCTCAAGTTCAAGTTCAAGTTCATTGATTAGGTATAGCCCTGTGAGCCTTACGGCTCTTGAATCGGGTGCAATCGCAACAAACAAAAAAACAAAAACATGAACAAAAAACATCTTAAAATGAATATGTGACTAAGTGCAAACAGAAAATCCAAGAAAAGACAGCAAAATATTTATCAAGTGACGACACATATAGAGGCGTCCCTGCTGTGTGCAATACTGCCCCCCTCTCTCTCTCTCTCTCGTACACCTGCCCTGGCATCGCCGTCTCAGGTTTCTCCCTAGACAGCCATCGTCAACTGTGTGCATGACGAGAAAACCCATCGGTAACAGGGGAAGGAAAAAACAAACCCCACGATGCAGGCTTGACAACAACAATCAGCTTCAACAACGTCACGAGATGTGCGTTGCACGGCACAAAATATCTCTCGGCCTGACGCAGACCGGTCTACAGTTGTGGGTGACTTCGGGGGTACCGCTGTGGTGAGATGTTAATTCCCTCGCCTGGTATACAGGAGGTCGTGGGTCCGATCCCGACCCTGACGCCTGTATGTGTGGAGTTTGAATGTCTCTCTCTCCCCGTCGTCGCGTGGATTTTCTCCTCCACAAATATAAACTTACGTTTGGAGTGTATTTGGCTGCTATAGATTTCCACACCAGGAGCCACTTTATTGGGCTCTCGTTTGTGGTCAGGTCGCTTCTGAAAAAGAGCTATACAACTCAGTGGTTAAATAAAATAAAAGTTTTAGTTTATAGTTTAATAGTTTTCATAGACTTCTATTTCCCGTGTCACATTGTTCTCTTTTTGAGTCCGTCGTCTTGACGATGAAATGGCTCCACGTTCCAGTTCCTTTGAGCTGGTGGTTTAGGCAAGGCCGACAGCCTTTGTCCATGCGATGCTCACCCTCGTGCTCGCTTACGAATGCTCAGCTACCCCGAGGAGGACGCCAGCCGACTCCCAGCGCAGACCCAGCGCCCTATTTTTACACGCTGGTGGTGTATTTATTTAGTTTGCCCGTTTGTCCCTTTAAATTTTAAAATAACACGCGTTCAGTGTGTTTACATCCGTGGCGGAGAGTCAAAATATTCTCTCTCCCTTTTTTTTCTTCTTTTCATTTTAATAGATGGAAAGTTGTGGCGGAGTGGAGTCAATGGGTTGTTGGTTGGAGGAGTTGGGGTTATAGATGCAGCAGGCAGAGGAGTTTTAAAGCAGACACCTGGCCCTGCCGACGCAATCCGTTTGACGGAATGCGCGTCGCGTCTCGACAGGAGTAAACCACGGATAGACAGACTCGCCCACTCCGTCTCGTGCTAAATATAGCGCCGAGAAGTGCAACCTGGCTTGTGATTGCACCTCCGGATAAAAGGCGCCACGATGGCGAGACGTTAACTGCCTCGCCTGGTATACAGGAGGTCTTGGGTTCAATCCTGACCCTGACGTCTGCTGTATATTTGAAGTTTGTGGTGTTTCTCTCTCCACGTGGTCGCGTGCATTTTTCTCGGGGTCCTCCGGGTTTCCCCTCCACATTTAGAATCAACCATCAGGCGTCCCGAGTATTCGGCTGCGATAAATATCCACGCGATGACAAGCCCACTTCGTCAAGCTTATCCATTGCGGTCGCCAGCTCAGTGGGCATTACCTGGTAAAATTAAAAATAGTAGGAGTTTAAAGCCACGTCACCCGTACGGAGACGATCCATACTCCGCGCACTGGGCAGAGAATCAGAGTCCAGCCCAGGTTTTGCGGCATGCTCGCACGTCAGGTGACTCCTGGTGATTAAGACGACCCACTGCTGCGTTGGCACTGGTGCACAAGCACAAATAACAAAACAAACTTATTCATAATATAGGTTTTTGGGTCAGATCGCGTTATTTATAAATGTGTCGTAACACTCCACCACCCGACACGGCCAAACAGTAAAAAATGTGTCACGTTTTCAAAGGACAAAATAATTCACTTCTTTAGCCCACCGGTGTGCTGAAGAGAGAATCAACAGCATTTTAAATTTGAGTAGTCCGACGTTTCGCTGATAATTACAATCAGCTTCATCGGGCAAGAATGGTGAAGCTCTCCTGTTGCTTCCGTTCTTAAATAAAGCAGCCTCAGGGTGACGTAATCATTTAATTAAATTCAATCTGGTGCAGTGATTCGAGGCAAGGAGGGGGGGGGGGGTATTGTAATTATATAGATTGGTAATCATTCAATTGTTATTCATTGGTATTTGTTTCCCTTATAAGGAATTGGAATTGTATTTATTCGATAATACGCTTCCAAGCCACACTAAGCCTTTCACATGTTTAACTGTTTGGCCGTGTCGGGTGGTGGAGGGTTACGACACATTTATAAATAACGCGATCTGACCCAAAAACCTATATTATGAATAATATTGGTCGCGAAAGCCTACGTGTTAAATTAAAACAAGCTTAGCACATTCGCCAGTAACACCGTGGCCTTAAAAGGGAAAGGAAGAGGTATGCGTATGTATGTGCGTTTAACTTCTTTCGCACCGTATGTAGCCAAACCGTGATAATCGTAGGTGCCGGGGGGAAGGACAACAAACTAAACACAAAAATTAGTTCCAAAGAAATGAGTTTTCAGTCGAGATTTAAAAGTGCATTGCTTCAGTTCCTTCCTAAAATCTGAAAGAAGAACGTTCCAGACGGACGCAGAAGGGCATCTGAAAGCGCGCGATGCGGTGACCACCTTTGTTCGACAGCCAGCCAAAATATGCTGCTACTGCGAGCATGACCAGAGTTCGCGTGATGGTTGATATAATTGGTAATATTTCAAGCGATGGCCCTTCTTTACAGCACACAATTAGAGAGGCCGGATAAATAACGAATTATGCATTTTCACACAGCTCACTCTTCAGTGTCCTGGCGGCTACTCTTGATTGGCGGGGAGTGTGTGGGGTGTGTGGGGTGTGGAGGGAGAGGGGAGGGGAGGGGGGCAATTTTAGAAATGCCGTCGACTTCCACGTTGTTATCCCGTATCGCGTGTAACAAAATAAAAAAAAATAATTCGCGCGAACTAACCCAGTGGGGGTTAATTACCCAGATTCTTGGCACCACCAGCAGGTGCTCGAGGTGCCAGGGGCTGGCAGCAACAACAAAAATATATCTCTCCGTTCCCCTACGGTCGCAGATACTGGCACGCGTGCGTGGATAATTATCGCGGGCGGTTGGGAGTGTTTGGAAGACGTCGATGTCTCCTTGACATGCAAAACATTTCTGGGATTCATATTGTGCTGGCGTCGTGCAGCGCAACCTCCACTGGGGGTTAGACACGAGGTCTGAACTGGATTAACCCCCCCCCATCCCTTACCCAAGCAGTGCCGGATTATCCTCATAGCAATGGGCCACGAACGGGCCCCGTACTTTCAAGGGCGCCGCGCTAAATGCTTTCAATTCCCGTTCAGTGATTCTGCACTTGCTCTATTACTATAGCACTATACTGCCTTTAACTTTTTGTAAACGACTGGGTGTTTAAGATTAGCGATTTGTCGTATTATCTGGCTGTATAGCAAATGAAAAACTACAATTACAATTACATTACTATGCAAGTAAAACAATCGTGGTTTAATATTGATTTGTGTATTTTCATTTATTTAGGGCCCTTTTATAATATATGCTACAGGCTCCGCACTCGCTTAATCCGGCACTGCTCCCATGCCCACGTCGTGCAATTAGAATTTTCACGATTGCGAATCGCAATTCTGTCTAGAATCGACTTAAAAAACAAACATCGAACGGTGAAGCTGCTGCTGCTGCGTTGACAGCGGTGCACAAAAGAAAAACTAATTAAAACGTAAAAAAATCAACACATTCTTCACCAACACTGTGGCCTTAAAAGGGGGAAATAAGAATACAGGTAAGGTTTCGGGCAGTGGCCCTTCATAGCTCATGGAGGAGGAGGCCACTGCACCAAAAGAAGCATCTCTAATGCATGCAGCGGTCACGTGAGAAAATAAAATAAACAATAAATAATCAAATTTCGATTTAAAGCTTTCGTGACTGCAGGGATTCATCTTCTTGGTTCTCACCTGAGGACGGCTGCTTGCATTGTGGCCGAAACGTCGTGAGAATTATTTTATTATGTTTTATTATTATTATTATTCTATTACTTCCCTTCTACGTGACTTTACCGAAAGAACCAAGAAGAATAAATAATACGCAGGGAGCATGAACCACGACGCAAACTCCGGGTCGTCAGCGCTACTGCGGCGGCTTTCGCTGGCAATCGAAACAAAGAAGGGCGGGCATCGATTTCATATGCGCTTCTGTTCTGCAGCCTGCCTGGAACGCCCTTCTTACCGATATTAGGAATCCGCCGGAGCCACGCACTTTTAAACCTCGATCGAAAACCAATTTCTTTCGAACCCACTTTCGCGTGCCGAGCTTTCGTTGTTCATCCGCCGCGCGCTCACGATTGGCACGGTTGTCCGCGCACGGCGCGAAAGAAGTTCGACACACACGTGCACGCGCGTGACGTACTCGGGGCTCGGTTGCATCAGCGCGTCGCGTCGCTGTCGTGAAACACAAAAAAAAATGAGAGAGAACTTCTCTCGTGGCAGCTGAGCCTCGCTCGCCGACCGCGTCCGTCCGTGCGCCAGAGGTCGCAACCGGGTACCCGATACCCGTACCCTACCCGATACCCGGCTACCCGTACCCGGCCGGGTACGGGTACGGGTAGCCGTTTTGCGACCCTGGTGCGGCCGGGTACGGGTAGGCCGTGAGTCACTGGTGAGTAGCCGTTTGTAACTCATTTCGGGTAGGGTACGGGTAGGGAACGGCTACTCGTACCCGGCCGGGTATGGGTACAGGTACCCATTTGCGACCCTGGTGCGGCCGGGTACGGGTAAGGAATCAAAACCCGTTTGCGACCTCTGCCGTGCGCCCTCCCTGCTCACCGCCGCGGTGCACAGCTCGTTTCCAAACACGTGGAAGCAATTATCCCGTGGTATTTAGCCCGTAAGGTGGACCTGGGGCATAGCGTGAGCAATCAGCCAGGAGGCCCATCCGGTAACCATAGACGCTTACACCGTTATAATAATAATAATAAAAAGAAGTGAACGCCCTCATAAAAGTTAAAATGTGAAATGAAAAATTTCTGTTCATCCGAGAGGGTGGGGTGGGGGGGGTGATCGAGGTGGTCGTTGCCACACGCGGAGAAGGAATGCAATTATGGGTGGAAAGAAACCGCTACTTTGCGTCCTGAACAAATTGTGAGAGCCGCGAGTTCGGCGGTGGCCTAAGACGCGGGCCCCCACGGTGGCAGCAGCAGCCGAGAGGCGGGCCACGTGACTCACGAGGTCGGAGTTCGGAGGGCCGCTGAGCTGGCAACCTCTGAGGGCTCGGGTTCGAATCTGGGCAGGGAGCCGCCTGTGATTGAATCGCGTCTTTGCGCGCGGTGAGGTGGTGGTCGCGCGCCGGTCACCAATCGCTTGCGTGGAAAACCGCAGAATTCAATTTGGTTCTGCACTTAATTTTGATCAAGTCTGGCTCGGGAGGATAATGAAAACATATATCTTTCGACTGTCACGTGCCGAACGTTGCTCTCATGCGACAGAGCACTGCCGCCTACTGTGTGTGTACCAGAAGTCACTTGACGGGGAATTCCGAGGTAACTCTGTGATATCCGCTTCCGTGGGACGTTCTATAACTTGCAGCGTTGCATTGCTTCGCCGACATCACGATCGATATGAAATCGGTAGAAATAAAAATACACTGCATATTTTTTTTGATCCGTTGGTATTCAGCAGAATGTGTAAATACGTGATCTTCCTGGAGCACGGAGGCACCTGCAAATCTCTCGAGACAGAATACGTTAAAATACGATTACTGCCGAGGTGCCAATTAACTGCCCGTGATTTCGTGCGCGTGTTTGCGTGGAAAGGCGGTTGTCGGGTGCGGTGACACATTAGCAGAAAACCAGCTGGCTGTGTTCATCGGGGGGGGGGGGGGGGGTGGGGAGCACGCGGGTGCCGTGCTGATGGGCCGCCGCGTTGCTCCCCACCACTTGCTCGCGCTTATTTCACCAGCGTCGGGCAAAATAGGATCATTTGTCCTGGTGCGGTGCGTGGAAGTCAGGGGAAAAAAACGAGATACGTGACTTCGCTGCCGTTAACATGCGTAGCATCGTCCTGCACGGAGATAACGTGTTTGTGTGCACGCGTGTCTGTCGTGCGTAGCGGTTAGCACGCTGCGCTACGAACCTGGCGACCCGAGATCGATTCCCGCTCACGGCCAAAATCAGTGACGATTATCTGAACCGGTCAAGGGCCTCCCCTAGGTCGACTCAGCCTCAAGTAAGTACCTGGCGCGGTGTGTAAACATCGCCACTGGGGAGACAAAGGCGGCCGTTCTGGCCTTCATAGGTGCCTGCTAACAGCACTTGCCCCAGCAGTCTTTTACAGGCTATACGGGGGGTCTTTGTCTTTGTGTCTGTAGTGTAGCGGTTAGCGCAATGCACTTGGTTGAACCCCGGCGACCCGAGTTCGATTCCTCAACATCGGATGACGAATGTCTGAACCGGTCCTGCCCCTCCCCCCTAGGTAGACTCAGCCTCAAATTAATACTTGGTGCGATGCAGGCGTGGTGCTGGCCACCCACTCCCTCGAGTGCCGTGCCGGTCTTCATCGGTGCTCGGATATTGCCGAATCATTGTTATTCAAAGCTGTTCGGATGGCTTTTTAACATAAATAAAACATAACTTCATAATGAGAAGCCAACGTACCCCATCTGCCCAGCAGTGGATGGATCATGGTGTTGAGAATGTGCGTATTTGCCACATTCAGCACTGAATTGTGGAACACTGCATTTATTCTGTATCTCTACACTGTTCATAGTCAACGCCACTTGATCGACAATTGGGCTTTGTGCGAATTGTTACATATATTTTTTTCAAATAGAATATTTCTTCCTCTTTCTTCTTGCTGTCATCAACCCCCTCGTCAAGAGTGAACCGCCGTGCTCGTGCGAGCTCCACGATCAAGGCGACGGCGATAATTCGACGGCGCGTCTGGACAGCCACGCCGCTCTTCCCCCTTCAAAGGCGCGCTCGCCGGTTTGATCGCCACGCGCTCGCTGGCTCCATGGGCCTCTGGCGCCCGAAGGAGATGGCCCATCAATATTCGCGCTATCGCCCGATCTTTCGGGGTAGCTTGCCACGAACGCGAGAGAGAGAGAGGGAGCGGGAGCGCCGGCTAGGGAGGAGGGAGATTTATCGCCGCCACCCTCCCCAGCGCACTGTATTGGAATTCTTCGACTTTTTGAAACGTTAAATATTGGCAGGAAACTACGGCGTCGGTTGAAAGAGAAGTTGTGTTTTTTTTTAGCTCGGAATTTGTGGCCATAACTCACGCCCTGCAGATCGCCAGGCGGCCGTGAGGAGATGGGTACATTGGGGAAGTCCCGAAAATATGTTTCCCTATGTCAGCCGCGTCTGTCCCCACATCTTCCCGTGTCTTCCGAGGCTTGCTGTCGCGCTACGGAGGCGAGATCTTAGCGACCTTACCTGGTATGCAGGAGGTCGTGGCTTCGATCCCGACTCTGACGTATGTATATTTGGAGTTTGCGTGTTCTTCCCGTGGTGGATTCTTCCACGCGTCCTCCGGTTTTTACCTCCACACTTAGAATCAACATCACGCATTCAGAGTATTTCGCTGCTATTCGTTTCAACACGACAATTAAGCATCTTCGTTGAGCTATCAGTTGTGACAACCAGGTCGCTTTCCAAAAAGAGCTACATAGCTCAGTGGGCCTTACCTGGACAAATAAAAAAGAATAGTTTAATAACTAGTTCACAGTTTAGTTTGTCTGTGTACTGCGCGTGTTTTTTGCACGACGTTCAAAGCGCCTGCCATGCGTGAAGCGGGACACGTCAGAGGTCAGAGGTCATGCTGGACGGCAGATCGAACCGGAGGCCTCCAGATGGCAAGTTCGGTGTGGGAACCCTTACACCACGACAGCCACCACAGAAATGCTGCAGCAGGAGTAGCAGTAATACTCGTTTATTGCACCAGGGCATGTAAATAACGGCAATGGCTACCAAAAACTGGACTTGCAATCCCAAAGTTTGATCTGCCATCGCTACAGTTGAAACTACGAGCACGTTTATTCAATTCCTGCTACCCCCTCTGTCCACGCAGTGGTATAAAGTACGCAAAGATGTACGGAGAATCAGGTAGTAGATCGGCAGATCGCGTGTGGTGTGGGATAGTGTGTGGGTACTCCCAGCTCTCCAAAGACGTCGGGCCGGTGTGGAAAAGTAGGCCAAGTTACCCTCTGGAGGGGACCTCTAGAGCTTCCTCGAGTGCAGGCCCTTCCACCAGCAATGGCGTGGACAAGCCATTGCAGGGCTACGCCTTTACCACCTTACTTTTTTCGTGACCAGTATATTTTTTCATAAAATTAAGTATTGCAAATGGTAAAATTTGTTTCGGATGACTCAGCCTGTGCCATTAATAGTGACGTAATTGCATAGTTCCAGTTGATGTTCATTTTCCAAGATGTATAATTTATTGGTCGGAGAAAAAAGCCAATTTAAACTACAGTTTCCCGAAGTGAAGGGTGTTATTTTGCATTCATCTTTGTGTTGGAATGATTTTAGAAAGCATTGATTTTTTGGGTAAAAAAACACAATTATTCCTGCGACTTTAAGGGGTCCTCTGGCTGTCAGTGAATGATGTCCCGTGTAGAAAGCGCCATTATAACAAGTTAGTGTGGGTGGGTGTAGCGTGGTGTGGTTGGTGTGTGCATCGATTCATATTGATTCTCGAGTTCACGATCCAAACTTTGAATGGCATCGTGTTTACAAATCCATGTTTTTCAAAGCGGCTTGGAGTGCTTTTTGGAAGAAAAAAAAACTAAACTTGATCATGAAAAGCAACGCATCGACGCGCCAAAAGAAGAAAGTGTTTAATTGGCGCATATCACCTGCTACGACGTACCAATTTGAAACTGGAAGCTGACGATAATAAAGACGGGATGGAAGCTGAGAAGTGCGCCGAAGAGGGATAGAGAACCGCGTGCTTGGAGTTAACACCGAGAGACAGAACGAGGAGCACAACTTAGAATCCGAATCGGAATATTTTTTTATACTGGAGGAATCCGATGAGCTATGAAGCTCTTCTATTTTCATAGACATCCAGCACAACTGAGAGATATGGAGTTGCCCGTTCAAGGTGAATGATCTTGGACGAGGACGCATCCCCAGAAGGGATTGTTTGTCGGTGGTTAAGACAAACGATGGAATGCCACCCAGAGGGTGTCTACCGTAGTAGCAGGCACAGGTGGTGCAGTCATCTCAGTCAGGCGACCCATGGCACCGGCTGCTGGTCTGTCCCATGACCTCTTCCTGCCAGCGTGGCGTTCGACACTTCTCGTGGCCTTAACGTGCACCTAGCCTGGCACGAGCGCCGTGGGGACGTCACCGCCACTTAGTGGCGAATGGCGGTTGTTGTTGTTGTTGTTCTCCACCGCAGAGATGGAGCCATGAAAATCGGCTTTTCCACAGACACGAGATTGGACGGTTCCAATCGTGAAACCGTGACAAATGTCAGTGGTGGTGGTAAGTCATGGTGATTGTGGTCGGTAATTGTGGTCAGGAGCAGCAGCAGCAACAGGAGCAACAACAGCAGCAACATCAGCAACAATAGCAGCATCAGCAACAGCAGCAACAGCAGCAGCAAGAGCAGCTACAACAGCTACAACAGCAACAACAGCTACAGTAACAGGAGTAGAAGCTCTGTGGTCGGATGGCCTCTTGGGAGAAGCTATGGCCGGTGACTGCGGGGATTGTCTCGCTGATTTGCCGCGTTGCCACTAAAAGCTGCCAGGTTTGCTCAGCGGCGGATTCTAGGAGGAAGCGGTAATTAAATAGAGCCGGCACACGGGGGTCCCACTGCCAACGCGTCGCGGCGTGACGGCAGAAAGAGGAAGCGAAACGTTAACGCTACGATAGGCTTCAAGTGCGCCGGAATTATACAGAGTTTGGGCCAAAAGCAGTGCCGGATTAAGCTAGTGTGGGGCCTGTAGCATATGTTATATAGGGGCCCTAAATAAAAAAAACACGTAAATA
Source organism: Lampetra fluviatilis (assembly GCF_964198595.1). Classification (NCBI taxonomy): domain Eukaryota; kingdom Metazoa; phylum Chordata; class Hyperoartia; order Petromyzontiformes; family Petromyzontidae; genus Lampetra; species Lampetra fluviatilis. The sequence continues at coordinate 12,433,086 of NC_136288.1, forward strand.
TTAAAACACATTTTTTTTTACTTGTATAGTAAAATAATTGTATTTTTTCATTTGCTATACAGCCAGATAATACGACAAATCGCTAACCTTTAACACCCAGTCGTTCATAAAAGTTGAAGGCAGTATAGTACTATAGCAATAGAGCAAGTGCAGAATCACTGAACCGGAATTGATAGCTTGACAGCATTTAGCGCGGGGCCCTTGAAAGTGCGGGGCCATTAGCTGCTACACATGTAGCTGCTACACATGTAGCTGCTACACATGTAGCTGCTACACGTGTAGCTGCTACACGTGTAGCTGCTGCACGTGTAGCTGCTACACGTGTAGCTGCTACACGTGTAGCTGCTACACGTGTAGCTGCTACATGTGTAGCTACTACACATGTAGCTACTACACATGTAGCTACTTTTGCTACTGGAAATAATGCGGCACTGGCCAAATGGGGTTCACGTTTTTATTTATTTATTGCTATCTTAGTTTCGTCCCCCTTGAGCCCTCGTGTGTTTGCGCACACGAAAATGTAATGTCACGAAGTTGTATTATCATCATTGTTGTTGTTATTGTCGTACTGCGTCAAAGGACACGAAAGTAACGCTCTGCCCGAGACTCTGGGCGAGACAGCTAAAACTGAATAGAACATCACAACACAACACATCTGTCAATAGCCCTGCGTTAAAAGGAAACATATACAGGTACGTGCAATGAAGTAGGACCATTGCCCGAAACGTTGCCGACTCTATATATCAATCTTAAGGCAGTGTTATTGACGAATGTGTTGAGATGTTCGTTGTTTGTGCACCACACCCAACTTAGCTTCACCAAACCACGCGTTAGATATAGCAGTCAGGTCTGCGTTTTTCTCAATCATTTAGCCAGGAAATCCACACCGACTGTCCTATCCAGGAGGTGGGGAGGGCGGTTGGGGGGGAGGCTGGAGAACACCCACAGAATACTCACGGTGCATACTAAAGATCCCCCGTGTAGCCTTAACAGATTGTCGGGGCAAGTGCTGTTAGCGAGCACCTATGAAGGCCGGCACGGCACACGAGGGGGTGGGTGGCCAGCACCACGCCGGACCGCCTTTGTCTCCCAAGTGGCCATGTTTACACATCGCACCAGGTACTCATTTGAGGCCGAGTCGACCCAGTGGAGGCCGAGGACTGGTTCAGATAATCCTCACTGTTGTTGGCGATGGAGGTGACAGGCAGCACCGCCATCCCCTGGCCACACAATCCCCTCCCCGCAGCGTCCCACGCCTCTGCAACCCCTCCAAATCATAACCAGACTCAGACTCGCTCAGCTTTTTTATCCGAGACCTGATGCCATGTCTGGTAATTTTCTCGTAGGCGAGCTTGCGGTGACAACTGCTAGCGCCTGCCTGTAAACTTACATATCACACGAACAATTCCCCTTCAGACCTTTAATAACTTTTGATTTAAAGCTTTCGTGAATGCAGGGATTCATTCATATTCTTGGTTCTTTCGGTAAAGTCACGTAGAAGGGAAATAATAAAATAATAAAATTACATAAATATAAAACAATAAAAATTCTCACGACGTTCCGACTGCAACACAAGCAATCGTCATCATCAGGTGTGAAATCCACACATTTTCTTGCTGTGGATTTCACACCTGATGATGATTGCTTGTGTTGCAGTTTTATTGTTTTATATTTATATTATTTTATTATTTTATTATTTCCCTTCTACGTGACTTTACCGAAAGAACCAAGAATACCTTTAATAACCCCACCCTTAATCTCAACCGCCATCATCTCATGTTCAAATATATGGTTGCTGTAAAGCGCTTTGGAATAATGCGTTATATCAATTTAAGAGGAGGACGCTACATAACAGTTCCAGTGCACGGCTCTGCATCTTTGTCACACCATGCGTTATGAATGGCTCGGGTTGGACTCGTGTATTGCGGTGTCCGATCGTCAATATTTGTCTTACCATCACGAACGGCCTCATCTCTCCAGATCTGCTGCCTGCATTGGGAGAATTACCGTTAGCTGCTTCAGCATTTTTTTGTTTCTCTCTCTCTCTCTCTTTACAATATTTTAATTGGCATTACGCAAGCTCTCTAACGCCACGGAACGCCACTGCACATTTAATTGGACTCCGTAGGTGAAAGAAACAAAATTCCAATTAGGAACGACTTCGGTGGAAGCGTTCGGTGGGCCCCCACGGATATGCGGTGGGACGTTAGGCAATCCTTCAAAGATGCTGCAGTTCGCCAAATCTGCAAAAAAGTATATTAAACAAATTTGCGCGTTTGAATGTTCTTTTCAAAGCAGGTCTCTTCGGGGCCCTCTGGAAGTCAGTGGAATCATTGAGTCACGTGTCCTCACGGTAGCCGATAACTTTACATTTTAGCAGCCGTGGAATAATTTGCCCCTCCCCCCCTCCTCCTCCCGTGCAAATTAGACGAATCGTCGCAATGCAGGGTCACGGCGTGGTTTTTTGTTCAACAATTGATCCTGTCTGTTTTTTTCCTTTTGTTTAACACCTCTTGCAGGCGTGTTTCTCTTTACCGGAGCAAAGGCTAGGCCAATGGTAAATGAGGCCAGTATTGCAACATTTGTACCTCTGACGGAGGAGCGCTCGCGTGTGGGAAACGATTCCAATGAGATGGCGAAGAAGCTTGTCCTGAAACGAGAGACGTCTTCTTCGATGCTGCATTGAGCAGTAATTTTTTTTATTTTCAGAAGCGGCCTGCCCACAAATGAGTGGCTTATTAAATGTGGAGGGGAAACCCGGAAGACCCAGAGAAAAATCCACGCGACCACAGGGAGAATATGCAAACTCCAAATATACAGGTTTGAGATCGAATGCGTGGCCTCCTGCATACCAGGCGATGGAGATGACATCTGACCACTGCGGTGGCCAAGGAAGGCTGCAACTCGTGAGCCAAACGCGACCCGCTACTTAATTTCACAACATCGCTTCTGCACGGGTGGACAACGTACTGGGGCGTCACGGTGGCGAAATGTTAACCACCTCACCTTGTATACAGGAGGTCGTGGGTTCGACTCCGACCCTGATGCATATTTAGAGTTTGCATGTTTTCTCCGTGGTCGAGTGGATTTTTATCCAGGTCCTCCTATTTTTCCTCCACATTTAGAAACATGCATTTAGAATATTTGGCTGCTATACAATTCAACGTGATAAGCCACTTCGTTGAGCTATCATTTGTGGCCGGGTCGCTTCTGAAAAAAGAGCTATATAGCTCAGTGGGCCTTACCTGGCAAAAAGGAATATTTACTGTGTATAGTTTAATAGCTGTGCTGCAGATGGAGACCATGTGGGGAAAGAGGTCACAGCCGGGGATTTCCTGCTCAAATGAGCATTGTAAGTGGTGCTCATCTTTAAACTATTCAGCCATGAGCCAGCGGTGGCAATTCCTAGTTCCTATGGCGGGGGCGAGTCTATCCATAGTGCAACCACTGTTGACTTCCACGCAACGTGGTGGTTATTGAGCTGAATCAACCCGCCGACCAGGATTTGAACCCACGACTCTCCGATCGGGAGCTGCTCACCACTCTGCCACTGATCACACCTGGCCGAGAGGTTCCAGTGAGGGCTGCCATGACGCCGGCGCTAAACCCGTGTTCTTCACTACTTTTCAGAGGGTGAGCCACTTTTTCCCGATGAGACATCATCAGTGTGTGAGTGCCGCCACACCATTTGAAAGCATTGGCAGATTGACAGCAGCACGACGATGATGTTGATTGGCGGGCTGGTGTCACGTGTTGTGTATCTTGCACAGGTCGACGTTGACCAATGTCTGTTGTAGCCCCGCCCACCACCCCCACGTTCCATTCCCTGGTTACCACATTCAGATAAGCCCCTACCCTCTTAACTTGTATTTTAAGGGCTGGTCTTTTGGAATTTTCCTCACTTGATGCAGTAATTGTAGCTGTGACGGTCCCACCTGATGACGGAGACTTGTGTTGCCTCCGAAACGTCGTGATTTATAATTTTATTTTCATTATTACTTTTATTAACTTTTAATTTTATTTTTTACCTACGTGACTTTACCGTAAAATCCTAAGAGTATTTGCCGGAGGGCCGCACGTCAGGGGCCGCACTAAAGGCCACTAGGGCCCCGCCAGTGGCTTGTGGGCCTTGCAATGAAGACCACCGCTCTAAACCATTCTTCTCTGTGAGCACGGTATGAGAATGACTGCAACCACCCTCATGGTTATTTATCTATCTATCATCATCATCAAAATCATAATAATAGGTTTCCCCTTGTTTCTGGAAACAAAACTGAAACCTTTTTACGAGGACTCATGTCTGCATTAACCACAAAACTTGCAGTCAAAATGCAAATTCAAAACACACTATAAAAATATATGCATTGTCCTTGAAACTGATTGGTCCACACCAAGGGACGGCTTTCTTTCGAGCCTCGACCCAATTGGTGCTCGACCAGAGGACGCCAAAAGGCGTACAGCTCAAAGATAATGCACTATCAAAGTAATGAGGGCTCGGGGTGAGCATCTACGCCAATTGGGTCGAGGCTCAAAAGAAAGCCGTCCCTTGGTGTGGACCAATCAGTTTCAAGGGCAATGCATATATTATCATCGTGTGATTTTTGTTTGAATTTTGACTGCCAATATTGTGGTTAATGCAGACATGAATCCTCGTAAAAAGGTTTCAGTTTTGTTGCCAGAAAAAAGGGGAAAACCCCTATTATTATATTTGGTACTGGCAAAGGAGGTCTAATGATGTAGATCATCAATATCGGCACAGAGGGATGCAACATTTGAATGAAAACCACTACATTGACTCCATTGATCTTTCTTGCCGATTTGTTTAATATTCGCACCTCCGGTTAGAGCGGTTGGCTACATAGGGTGCGAAATAATATTCAACATACACGCGTACATACAGGAATACCTTGCACTTTCGTCTGGTTAGGGACCAGAGCATGGACGAACGTCAAAAATGGACGAATGTCAAAGCAGAGCCTTTATTTAGCTTGCAACTTGCAATTTACTATAGTAACTATATAACACATGCGCGCGAAACCTAAATAAACAGACATAAAAGAAAAATAAACATAAGAATAAATAAACAAAACTAAATAAGTAAACAAAAATAAACAAATAAACTAACCTAAATAAATAAACAAAAGTATACCTAAATTTTGATTTCAAGCTTTCGTGACTGCAGGGATTCATATTCTTGGTTCTTTCGGTAAAGTCACGTAGAAGGGAAATAATAAAATAATATAAATATAAAACAATACAAATTCTCACGAACTTTAGACTGCAACACAAGCAATTATCATCGGGTGTGAAATCCACAGCAAGAAAATTTGAAAAAAGTTATAAAAAAAATTAAAATTTTCTTGCTGTAGATTTCACACCTGATGATGATTGCTTGTGTTGCAGTCGAAACGTCGTGATAATTTTTTTCGTTTTATATTTGTTAAATTATACCTTTAAATACTGTTCTTCTTGCATAAGTGGACGATTAATGAATATAAGAGATGCTCACTGAAGACTTCCATTCAAAGGCTGAACGAAAAAGACGGCGCGTGGCACGATCGCCGTGGAAGGTTTTGGGATGAAATCGGACGAAAGTGGAAAGCCACGTGGACGAAATTTTAAATGTGGTGATAGTTTAGAACGGCCGAAAGAGCGAAGCGACGAAAGTCAAGTGGACAAAAGTCGTTGTATTATATTTCCCCCCCAGTGCGTTTTCGGTTTGATTTACAAGCGTAACCGCAGAATACACTTCACATATATACCATTCCGTCCGCTCCCTTCCCCCCGCCTCCTTCGTTTCCTTTCTTGTTTTAACGTAGATTATTTTATTTGAAGGGGGGAAAAAAAAACCTCCCAAGAGAAAAAAAAATCCTGGGCTGCAAATCCATCACGGGGTCTGGGCACTTTGGGGAAAAACCTCGATCTTGTAGCTCGCGGTGTGATGAATTGTGGCGCGGAGCTTTTGGGTTTTGGATTTCTGATTTAAGGATGGTCTCGAACACAGCACAGGGATGAACGAGAAAGCGGAGTAGCCACATTTCCGTGTAACATTTGAGGCGCTTAAATGGAGTACGATTTAAAACGTGTGCGTGCGTGTGCGCGCGTGTGTGTGTGTGTGCGCTCGATTAATTGTTGGCCAATTCCCCTCGGTGGAATATCACAAATGTTATAAAACCACATCAAAGTGTTATTCTTAGTTCTTTCGGTAAAGTCACGTAGAAGGGAAATAATAAAATAAAATTCTCACGACGTTTCGGCCACAACGCAAGCAGCCGTCCTCATGTGAAGAAACCGAGCTGTCGGAAAGACAGCGTCCTAATTGTGTCTATCCAACAGCGCTGTTTCTTAACCTGAGGATGGCTGCTTGCGTTGTGGCCGAAACGTCGTGATAATTTAATTTTATTATGTTAAGTTTGTCTTATTCTATTATTTCCCTTCTACGTGACTTTACCGAAAGAACTAAGAATATGAATCCCTGCAGTCACGAAAGCTTTAAATCGAAATTTCACATCAAAGTGATTTACCATTCAAATTAGCACTGCCCAAGCCTTTGCGTGGGATACACGGCCGGGGTGGAGGGGAGGGGTGGAAGGGATGGGGGGTGGGCGTGGTGACGTCACTACTCTGCCCTTGCCCTCCTCCACGTTGGGTGAGGAGTGAGACAAATCGTGCATTCACGTCTGAGATGGACTTCCACCAAGAAGAGATGGAGCGATGCAATCAGCTCGGGCGTGGGTTGCGTGCGCGCGGTGGATTATTCCATTGTGGAAATCGCGAGAGATTGAGGCGGCTTTTGCGGAGGCCTTCATCCAGCAGTGGATTGACGGGTGGATGACGACGATGACGGTGATGACGCTGACGGTCAAAATATTCCCGTGGGACAGCTCGCCGCCGAATCGGTTTCGTGCGTTGCAGTGCACTCTCGGGTCAGGGTCAGCGTGAGAATAATTAATGCATTTAAATATTCATGGGCCTTGCACCGCGGGGCTCTTGATAGGCGCGTGGAATTGCTCAGCGATGCAGACTTAGCGAGGGGTCCGCTGTAGTTCAAAAAGCGCGGCGTGAAGATGCTTGGGCGCAAGTCTTCTTTCTTTCATTCAGTATTTAGGCAGCGTTCAGTAATGCTTGCTCTTCTAATGATCGGTTCGGAGAAAATGTGATCAGTCTTGAAGTATAATGAGAGGCACACTCGGTGTGCTCGCTCCAAGGCACCGAGCCGTCTCTTATTGAACCACCGTAACTGAATTCAAATGCCGCTTTTGTAATATTTAGGGGATTGATAATGTCCATATCGTAAGAAAAAAAAAGAAGAAAACCCGCTGGTGACTTACGGAAAAAAATTAAGCCATCCAGTTCAGATAAAATATTGATTCTGGCAAATGCCATGAGACACGAACCAGCCAAGACCTGTTTGTTTGCGAGATGGGTTTTTTCTTTCTTACTCCACAGTGAATCATATATTTTTTAAAGGTACATATACAAAAAAAAACATTCTACTCGTTGGAGCAGACAGGTGATTTTATACATGTCGACAGACCACGACGTCGCGTCTGACAAGAGCGAGCGTGGAGCCGGGATCGTCGGTCGGAGGCTGCGTTACGAAACGGAGCAATTATCCATACTCCTTATCGTCCCCTTTAAGAACACTAAGTTCCGCTCTATTAAATCACGAGATCACTATTTGTAGCACGAGGAACGAGACACGATTGGAAGCGAACAGATACATTACGACCGGCGTTATTTTTTGTCACAAGCGGTACAACAACTTTAAACAATGTGATGCCTAAAATTATATATATATTTTTTTGTTTAATCACAGAATCCGTCCAACAATTAGTCCATTTATATTGTGTTCGACAAATAAAGTAAAAAAAAAACATTGTTGGCGGGACCTAAACTGATTATTGAAGGCAAATCTTATTTAAAATTATAAAATAACGAAGCGAACGAGAGCAGGTTGGAGTGCGTTTGGAAACACTTAATTCGATAGAAAAATCAACATACTCCTCACATGCAGACCCCTGCAGAAGAACATTTTCAACCCATGCATACGACCCGCTCTGGCTAAGAAGCGTTGGACGCTTACAAACGAAGAATGGCACGAAAGCTGAAACGTTGTGCACATAAGCGTGTGTCGAATGGGTGCTGGGAATTCCGCTGAGAGGTGGCATGAGGAATCCGTGGTTCGGGCAACAAAATATAAATCAGAAACCCGTCAAAATTGAGCGTTAAATAAAGCAGGTGGGCAGGCTTGGACAGGACACATCAATACAAGGGATTATGGTCGATGGATGAGACTGATGATGAGTTGGCAACAACAACACAAATATAAAGAAGATATAAGACGGTCGAAAAGGCGACCACCGCAGACATGAAGCGACGAGATTAGTTAGCGTTGTAGGAAAGAGATGGAGGATTGTGTCTCTTGCCACGCGGGGAGATTGAATCTCTGGACTGCGAGCGCAGCGTGCCGACACAAACAGTGTTCGCATGGACGCTTTGCGTGGGAGACGAACAACGACACTGCCTCTGGTGTGCCCCACAGGGGAAGTGGGTGACATTGCTGACACCTAGGGATCTATGGCTACTTTTGTTTCTTGTTGTTGTGCTCGTGCGCCTGTGTTGACATTGCCATGAGGATGCCGTCCTTCTGGCATTGTCTGCGATGTCTTTAGGCTCGTTCAGTGCAAGCGTGACCGACTGAGGTTGACCGCATTGTGTATGTCATCTTTATATATTCTTCATCATCACCACCAACACCACCACCACCATCACCACCATCACCACCACCATCACCACCACCATTACCATCACCACCACCATCACCACCACCATCACCACCATCACTACCACCACCACCATCACCACCATCACCACCACCATCACCACCACCACCACCACCACCATCACCACCACCACCATCACCACCACCATCACCACCACCACCACCACCACCACCACCACCACCATCATCACCACCATCACCACCACCACCACCATCATCACCACCATCACCACCACCACCACGCTAGTTTACTCAGGAAGAACCTCGCTGAAATCTCCAGACTCTTTTATTCAGGAGGGTTCTGTCAAGTTTTTCGTAGCAGGCGGCGACATTGCAGCTGCTGCTGCTGCAGCTGCTGCTGTGTGCAATTCTAGATGTGTAATTTTCAGGTAAATTTATGTTTTCAGCATTGGGATCCTTGGCCAATTCCAGTTACGTTGTGTGTTTCTGTTGTGTGGTTAACTATGGGAGGAAACCGGAGAAACCTGCGAGAAAAAAAAAACCCCATGAAAATCAAGTGGAGAACTTATAAAGTCCACGCAGAAAGGAACCCGTGTCAGGGATTGAACCCAGGGTCTTTTTGCTGTTAGGCAGAGCGCTGCCACCGCCACCGCGGAAGCTCTCATTTGATGGCAAGGAACTCTCGTCTGAGTCGGATGTTAAAATCCTGCTGATGCTGCGTTAAAAATGTATTGTAATTACACCCCATATTTTCCATTTATGATGCCTATTGGAGCCATAATGGCTTTAGTTTTACGAAATTTAAGCGACTGGATTGACATTCAGTGGAAAGTGCCGTTGGTGTGGAGTTTGGCAAACCCGCTGCCTTGGCTTAGGCATTAGAACAAAAGTAGTGCAAAGAAAATTTCCCGTCCGTGGGATATTATTCACAGATTGACGGAGCCCCATGTATAAAAAAAGAGAAATTTACGTGCAATAAGAGTCTACTTAAATTACTCTATCATAAAATGTGCATGTTCGGCCGTGCACAATAAGTTTCACAGCATGGCCACACCGGGCGCCATTGTTTTATATTCACCCTTAAATGTTCCACTTATTTATCGGCGTTGGCCACGAGAGCTACGAAGCAACGGAGCGATTTACGTTAGCAGTCGTTTTGTTGTTATTGTTGTTGTTGCTGCTGCTGTGGCTATTGATTAACTCAATGGTGTACGGTGTTTTTTTCTGCAATATTTTGCTCTTTTCTTGGATTTTCTGTTTGCACTCAGTCACATATTCACTTTAAGATGTTTTTTTGTTCATGTTTTTGTTTTTTGTTTGTTGCGGTTGCACCCGATTCAAGAGCCGAATGGCTCACAGGGCTATACCTAATAAATGAACTTGAACTTGAACTGCCATGGCCAGTGACACGGAGCGAGCGCGTAACGCAAGCAAATACGAAACGAAATTAAAAAAGCAATGCAAAGCGCGGAGGTAAAACAAAAAAGGAGTTGGTGAAATTGTAGTAAATCGGCGACGGCTCTCGCTCGTAATTGGATTAAAGTGAGCGCGGTGCGACGGCCTCGGGGGGCTTGATTGACTCGACCTGACAGCAGCGCACGTGACGCAGGGAGCGACAACTGTGAATGTGTACGGTCGAGCGAGCGAGCGTGCGAGCGTGCGTGCGTGCCGGACGATATGTGGTGCCAAGAGCAAATCCTGGCCCATGGAATTATGTATGGCTCAGGTCCCGTGGATTAGCGGGGCCGTTCCGTTCAGCGACCGCATTGGCTCCTTGTCGCGCCCTGCTTTGCATCCGCGGCTGTCTTTGCACGGCGACAAAGGTCGCCTTCAAAGACTGTTGGGGCAAGTGCCGTTCTTGAGTTCCTACGAAGGCCGGCACGGCACACGAGGTGGTGGGTGGCCGGCACCACGCCCGTCCGCCTTTGTCTCCCTCGTGGTGATATTTACGCTCCGCGCCAGGTACTCATTTGAGGCTGAGCCGGCCCAGGGAAAGCCCAGAACCGGTTCAGATAATTGTCACCGGTGTTGGCCGCGAGCAGGAATCGAACTCGGGTCGCCGGGTTCGTAGCGCGGCGCTCTTACCGCGACACGACACGCGTCAGTGCACACGTGTTGTTTGCACATGAGGCAAGCGCCATGCTCAAAGCAGAGGTCGCAACCGGGTACCCGATACCCGTACCCTACCCGATACCCGGCTACCCGTACCCGGCCGGGTACGTGTACGGGTACCCGTTTGCGACCCTGGTGCGGCCGGGTACGGGTAGACCGTGAGTCACTGGTGAGTAACTGTTTGTCACTCATTTCCCAACGTCTTGTCTCTTCTCACAATTCAAGTTCCTAGAATCAACCCACCCGCGCCTGCAACATGGCTTCATCCCAGAGGTCGCAATCGGGTACCCGTGCCCTACCCGATACCCGAAAGGGTACGGGTAGCCGGGTATCGGGTAGGGTACGGGTACCCGTTTGTGACCCTGGTGCGGCCGGGTACGGGTAAGGAATCAAAACCCGATTGCGACCTCTGGCTCAAAGACAAAGATCCCCATATAGCCTTTAATAGGCTGCTGGGGGGTCCTTCATGACGCAGTGGATTGACAAAGGACGGTGAAAAGTAGTTCACGTGCTATTTTATTGTTGTTGTTGTTATTTGTGTTAGACGGGCGCGGCTGTGTTTAAACCACAACGATATATGACATACAGTCCTATTAGAGTATAGAATTTACACATTGTAGAACCTTATTTATGCTTAATATATTTCTATGCTACAAACAAACAAATTGGCATATTTGTAAATTATTTATTTCGTCTCGTAAAAATATGTTCTAGGTATGCGGTGAATTCAAGTTGCTGGAACAGTAAACGCGCCTATATAGTATACTGCAACATCGGGAAATGTAATTTTAAAAAAGACTTGAGTTTACGATTCCACGGGAATATAATACTGAAGCTAGTCCGCGCCAACGAGCCAGTTAAACTCGCAAAGATCACATGTTTTATGTTCACATGTACGTCCCGAATAAAATGCGACGGGAAAAAAAAAAGTGAAATAAATTTCGAGACCGATGTTTCCTTCCAACTAACCCTAATCCTTTCAATTCACCCGACTCATCGGCCGCTGCGAGGTGACTCGCAAGGCGATCGAGACGCGATCCGTGCCGTGTCGTGCTCCATGCCACGCTCCGTGCCGTGCTCGTTGCCAACGTTCAGCCGAAATCGACTGGCACACGCAGGGGCAACCTCGGGCCGAGGAGGCGCCCAGCGATAGCGCTCACTCCGAACGTTGCCCAAAGCATTTAAGAGGGCATCGTTCCCGTAGCTTCCTAATATCGGAAGGAAGGGCGTTCCAGACGGCGGCAGAAGCCGCTGGGAAGACAAAGGCGGCCGGGCGTGGTACTGGCCACCCACCCTTTCGTGTGCCGTGCTGGCCTTCATAGGTGCTACTCGCTAACAGCACTTGCCCTAAAATTATATGAATCCATTACGGGTGGTGGGGGTCTTTGTTTTGTGTGCACACGTGCACAGCGCATTTGTAGATCCACTACTGGATGAGGGGGGTGGCCTCCCCATGGTGTGCGGATCGTGGGGGTTATTTGACCATATTTTACCATGCAGGTCAGTGTGGGTGAGTGAAGACAGAGAGCATTGAATGTGGGGGAGCATGTAAGTACAGCGCAACGCTCCTTATTTTTTGTTGTTGTGCTGCCATCCACCGCAGATCTGGAATATGCGAGAGTGCAAAACACGTTGATTGGTTCGAAATAAGAAGTCACCACGTGCTGTTGCGGAGCATTGTGGGTAACGGGACGAATGGACGACTGTCACTCCGCATGGCAAGTTTTAGTCCAGAACCCAAACGGCCTTGGCAATCAGTGTCACCCAGGCTAAAGGCCTTATGCTTTTCTTCTGCCCGATGAATGCCCCTTCCGTAGATAGGAAATCACACGCCTCGCCATTTCTGTGGTCACGTTTAGATGCCTTACAAATGGAAATTGTACGGGGTTTTTCTTTTGACTACGCAGCAAATTTTTGTTGTTGTTAAACATCCAAATACCACGCGGATATTCAAGCTTCTGGCTCCCGTTAGCCCGTTGAACAATTGCTGCTACTTTTTTTACCAGATGTTATTGGCCAGCTTTTGTGGATTATTCTTTGTGGATTATCCTTGTTCCTTCGCCCGCTGTAAATGCTGCCGCCTGGAAGGCCATGAGGCTGACGGTCGAAGTGCTGTGTGTGTTTAAAAAAAAAAATGTATGCGGAGAGTTGGACATAAGCATTTATTTAATATTATACGACTTGTAAAAACGTGCGGTCGTTAGTGTCTGGGCTGAGACTGACAACTCAACGCTTAACAGAATACTGCTTTTAATAATATAATACATTTTATGCGTGGAATTCCCTTCCTGGGTCCATGAGGGAATCTGAGTCTGTTATACTTCATAAATATCCTCTTAAAGCTCACCTGCTTTGCAGGCTTTTTCCGTAACTTGAACTTCATGTGAAGCGTTTTGAGCGAATTGCGGCGATAGAAACCCGAGATTATTATTATATTATTATTAAATCTTTGTCCAGACTGAGTCCATCAACTCTCCAAACTTAACAATCCATATTAGTCTGCAAGTGGTCTGGTGAATCGGAGCTCAGAGCGTTGAGCTGACACCGCTGAGATCTTGGCTCCCAATTCCAAGGAATTTCAGCACGGCCACCAACGACTTGCACAAAAATCCCATCACATTAAATTTGTTTCTGCGCTTTACCTTGGTAAATTCCAACGCGGCAAAATTAAAATGTCGGTTTGATTGCCATGCATTAAACATTCTTCTCAAATGCACAATGGGTGGGGAAGTGCTGCTCTAAGCACGAATGGAGCAGAGGTCATTCGAAGGAATCTCAGAGGTAACTCTGTGATGTCCGCTCCTGCGAAGGGTTGAACTTCTCTGCGAGACAACCGCCGGGATTCTTCATCTCTCACGACGTGACGTCAATAGCTCGATCGGTGTGGGAGAACGGGGGAGGGTAACACCGTGGGAACGCGACAACAGCAAGAACAAAAGAAATCCAATTTAAACAGAGGTGGCTGAAACCCCTGGATTCGAACCCCGGATTTCGGGATGTGACCTCGGGCATTAACCCCCCGTGACCCCGCGCGTCCATCCACCGCTGCTCTCCCCGCGCTCGCCCACGGCTTCCTGAGGATACGCCGACGTGGGTCACGTTGCCGACTCCGCCGGCTCTCGAACGGACAGTTTCGCAATTAGCGCGCGGACCGGGTCCACAAGGACGTTCGCATCCCACGCTTTACAGGGGCGTCATCGGCAGCTCCCCGCCCGCTCGCTGACGAGGGGCGGTGTGATTAGCTTCTGAAATGGATAACCCTTCATGCGAAGGCAGGGGCCAGATGTTCCCATTCTTTTCCCTGCGTTTTTGTTGTTGTCTAATTTCTGATTCCGACTGCGTCGTTTCCGTTTGGTTCACATTCTTTTCTTCTTCCCCCCCCCCGACCCCCACCCTTCACCCCGCCATCGTCAAATTTTCGAATACAAAAGACCTGAACAGTAATAGCACGGAGGCAGTTTAAAATGTCCAACTGCAGGAGAGAACTGAATGGATTTATTTATTCAAATAGAGAGATGAAACGTGCGCGCGACCGTTTCCATCATTTTTTTTTTTATCGCGCGCGAACACGACCATCGTGAGTTCACGCGCAGACACTCGACCGCGTAGGAATATTTACACGCTCAGATATTGGATTGATCGTTGGCACAGTGGTTAGCTCACTGCACTACGAACTGGGTGACTTGAGTATGAATGTTGAACTTCGTTTGCACCTTATCTAGCCGACCGTGCTAATCGGAGGTGCGGGGGAAGGACAACAAACTAAACACAAAAAGCACTCCTAAAGAAATGAGTTAACAAACCAGATGATTTAAATGTGCATAGCTCCCAGTGGCTTCCTAATATCGGAAGGAAGAGAGCGTTCCAGACGGCCGCAGAAGCGCGTCTGAAAGCGCCGCGCGATGCGGCGAACGTCGTAGTTCGATGGCCGGGCCAAAAGTCGCTACGAACATCGGTGGCGAGTGATATCTGAAGCGGTGCTGGATTACCCCCTCCACCGACCGATACTGACACGCATGGTGCAGTGTGATCAAACAACCCCCCCCCCCTACCCACCCCCATGCCCGATGCGACATTGGCAGGCGTTCATCCAGCAGTGGAGAGACAACAAAGGGCTGCTACTTTACATCCCGCTACTTAAATCTTGACTTAAAGCTTTCGTGACTGCAAGAATTTATTTCGTAGTTTTTCGTTATTTTTCTTATTTTCTTTGCACCTATCTACGCGACTTTACCGAAAGACTCAATTAATATCTCGTTGCTTGTGTCCATGGGCACACTCGTGCCGCAACTGCACGACACAGAGCCGCGGCATGTCAGACACTGGCGCAGAAAGCCGCACGGCCAGAATGTGCATCACTGCGAGTTGCATTGACGACGCCTCCTGCCAAAAAATGTGTGACGTGCTGTACAATTCACAGTTGCTCTGGAGAAAAGAACGTTAAGACGAAGAAAACACACGCGAATTTAATCATAATAGTTTACAACCCTTTATCAATCCACTGCTGGACGAAGGCCTCACCCGTGCCCCATGCTGAGCGTGAAGGGAATTCGACCATACTTCACCCACGCTGGTTCTGCGTGGCTCGTCGGCGAAGGAAGGGGCATCCGAGGGCCGGATCGGGATCTCACCGCCAATGCCCGTCGAACTGAGCTCGCGTCTCGATTTAAAGCTTTCGTGACTGCAGGAATTCATCTTCTTGGTCCTTTCGGTAAAGTCACGTAGAATGGAAATAATGAAATAATAAAAATAAAACATAATAAAATAATTCTCACGACGTTTCGGCCACAACGCAAGCAGCCGTCCTCAGGTGGAGAACAGGTCTATCGAGAAGACAGTCATTCAGACTGTTGTGGCCGAAACGTCGTGAAAATTATTTAATTATGTTTTATTTTTATTATTTTATTATTTCCATTCTACGTGACTTTACCGAAAGAACCGAGAAGATGAGCTCGCGTCGTTTCATAGCACGGTGGCCCAGCAGACACCGCTGGGCCACCGCCCAGTCTCGCCCCGTGTCTTCCATTCTCCGTCGCGACGCAAAGTTCGGAGCGTGCGCGGTGCCCGCGGCGCGCGCCGTTGCGATGAGATGGGGGCTCAGGCATTGCTTTGCGAGCGCCGTGTTTCATCGGCCGCTCGTCGGTTTTGCCGTCTCGTTCTCGGCACGCGGCGCAAGGCTCTTCATTTGCGAACTTGTTTCGTTTCGTCCGCCTTCAAAACAAGCGGAGAGCATCAAGTCCGTCGCCGCAGCCTGCCCGCGCGATCACTCGGCAGCGGTGTCCCTCCGGACTTGGCACCGCTCGCTCGCGTCGTTTTTGCGCTTTGAAGAGCACTCCATGAATAAGTAACGCGGACTTGACTAAATGAAAAGAGCGGTTCCCCCCGGTTTGGCAGAAGTGCAGGCAGTCGAATAGATAATGAACTAACCGTGCCCATTTGAGTAAAAACAAATGATGTCTCCGACTTGCCCTATCTGGCCCAACTAAGCAGATGTCCTGCTTAGAATGTCGACTTGACCCAGGGCTATTGTAAAATTAATGGCTTTTTGAAGATGGCTCTTACTGCTTGGCAGCAGCTGCTTTCCGACTGGAATTCATTCATTGTAGATGCGTCAACTCTCCTTGGCGCGGCGTTGGATGCGCGTACGGAACCGAGGGCCGGCGTTTTGTCGCGCGTTCGGCACCGCGAATGCTTCCCTCGGCCTCACCGGGTTCCCAAACTTCCCTGCGCCGAACCTTTTGGGGGGGGGGAGGGGGCGGGTGGTAGTAGTTGGGCACCAGAACACCGGTGCTATAAACTATTAAACAATAAACAACTTTTTATTTATTTGACCAACTAAGGTACACTGAGCCACGTAGCTCTTTTTTCAGAAGTGACCTGGCCACCAATGATGTAGCTCAACGAAGAGTGGGGGCTTCAGTGGAAACGAAGAGCGGCAGCCAAACAGTCCAAACTGCCAGTCACTTCTGCCGCGTGCGTGCGCGCGCCCGTGCGCGTGCCCGTGCGTGTGCCCGTGGCGCGCACGCGCACACGCACGCGCACGTGCACACGCACGCGCGCGCGTGATTGTGCAAGTGTAAGTTTGTGAAAGTGAATTTTGCGAGCGCAGCTTAAAAAAAAAATGTAGTTTTCTTTTTGATTTATTATTAAATGAATCTCTCGGGACCAGTTAAGAGTGAAATGCAGCTAGCGGTGAGAGTGGGTGGCAGTGAAAGTGAGATGCTTGTCCTCCCGTAGTAAGTGCGTGCCCTGCGTTCCCCTCTCCCACCCGCGTCGCGTGGCTCTCACTGCGCTCGCGGAGAGACAGCTGTGCAAATCGCGTTCGCCTTGGCCCACTGCCCGCGGATCGCCGCTTTGTCCGTGAGCCCCAGTTCCAGTATTCGACGTTGGAAACGTAGAAATGTGGAAGTCACGGTATGAAGCTGATCTCGGCAAGGAGTATAAAACCAACACGTGAACTGCGGCTTTTGGCTGCTGGGCCATCGAACAAAGGCAGCGGTCGCCGCATCACACGACGCTTTCAGATGCGCTTCTGTGGCCGTCTGGAACGTTCTTCCTTCCACTGGAGCTACGCACTTTTGGATCTAGATTGACAAACTAATTTATTTAGAACTGCCTTTCGTGTTTAGTTTGTTGTCCTTCCCCCGCACCTCCGATTAGCACGGTTGACTACGTACGGTGCGAAAGAAGTTCAACATACATACGAAGCATATTCGTCCTGCAGTCCCACGGTTTACTGCCATTTTCCATTTTAAAAGAATGCTCGTGTTGCTTTAGGTAAAAACATTCTGAAAAGTGCCAGTTCACGCGTTTGGTGTTGTGATGGCACAACGTGGTATAGCAACGCATTTCCACCTCTGCTCAGACTAAAGATTCTACTCGTTGCCACCACCCAATAGATGGCAAACCTCGAGTTGTACCAACATCTTCAAGTTGCCAATACAAGTGTATCACGCCATTACCTTGTTGAATGAGTACGTTTTCGTGTAATACATCGTGATTAGCCAATACACAAACGGGTATCGCCTATATTTTTTATTTAATGATGAAAACGAATTTATCTTGAAAATTCCTGCGAGATGAAAACAAAAAGGCATCCAGGACGGTGCCTATACCGACGCTCATTTTCTTTCATACGGCTGCTCATGTAGATGCAGAGTAACAACCACAATTTCACATTCAGGTGGTCAAGCCAGATAACCCTGTCGGAATACAGCGGACTGCACCGCCGCTGTGATGTCTCCTTCGTATTTTATACAAACATATGAACATCGACAATTCGTACACACGTTTGCCACCTCCAGCGGTGCCAAATTCCACTGCGGCCCCGTGGACTAAGCTTGCTGCGTTGCCGCTCGCTGCCGATGCAGCGGGCAGCGTCAGCAGCAAAGCATTGGCTCAGGGGGTAATGTGACACCGAGGCATTCGTGACCGGGGGTCGGGCCATCATCAGGGGCGGCCCTGCCCACCCCCCCCCCGGGGACCTCCACTCCTGCCACACGCCACCACCGATACCGCCAGCTGATGCTGATTTGCCGAGACGGTCGTAACGGGGCACGCGAGACTCACAAATTAGGGCGTCAGAAACATGAGGACACTGCCCACCCTCAGAGTGAGGAGCGTGAGGATACCGTCTGCCCGGTGGGCAGTGTGCGTCACGAGCCTCAACTCGAGCCTCCCACGGATGCATTCTGGGTTTTTAGTTCGCTCGCTTTTTTTTTGTTATGCTGGCGTAATTAAAAAAACGCGCTTCCCCCCCCCCCTTCGTGTGAAATTGCAGCCGTTTGTGATGTACGTTGCTAAGTTCGCGAGTAAATATATATTTTTTAAATTTAATATATTAGTTGTTGATGTGCTGTGTAAAGTGTCAGATTTAAAGAGCGCCGTTCAGAAATGTAATTCGGAATGCAATTGTAGGAATGCTCTAAAATGGTGGTTCGGGCGAATTCTCTTTGCGAAACGTTTTGCTCTGCCACTTGAAGGTGTAGAAATTTAGGGGTAATTAATTATTTGACAATTAAATGTAAAGACTCATGGGTTCGTTGCGCTGTGCGTTAACCGCTGCACCACCACAGCACCCAAATCTCTCATTGACCTTTGACCTTGACCAACAACTGCCATCGACAACGAATGGTACAGCCCAATCGCAGAAATGCTTCATGAACATAATTTTAGCAACAACAAATAAACATATTCTTGGTTCTTTCGGTAAAGTCACGTCGAAGGGAAACAATAAAATAATAAAAATATTAAACAATACAATTCTCACTACGTTTAGACTGCAACACAGCAAGAAAATTTCCTTGTTGTGTTTTTCACACCTGATGATGATTGCTTGTGTTGCCGTCGAAACGTCGTTAGAATTGTATTGTTTAATATTTTTATTATTTTATTGTTTCCCTTCTACGTGACTTTACCGAAAGAACCAAGAATATGAATCCCTGCAGACACGAAAGCTTTAAAAAAAAAAAGAACATCATCAAAAAGAGAAAGAAGAACATTGCCGATAACCAGACACCTTCCTCAGAGACGTGAAAACAAATCCATCCAAACTTTAAACAAATTATAAAGGACGGCTGCGACCCTAGAGAGGGCAGCTTCCACCCAACACCTGTCAGCTCGTCAACAACGGCCGAGCGATTGGCGGCTCGGAGCTGCTCGTCTATTGCCTGAAAGCTTCGCAAAGCAAACACATAAATGAATGTATTTTTCATAAATAAAGAATACGAGGTGCGTTCCACGTCGTCGTCTGATTCGGACGAAAGATTGCGCAAAGCCGCTATGATGAAACGTGAAGGCGTTGCTGCTTGACGCTGGCCCATCAGCCAGAATTGGGATCCCAGGATGGAGTGCGCATGATAAATTTGAATTATTATTAGCATTAAAGTCTAAAAGGTAAGAGGCGCAGCCCTGCAAGTGCTTACTTAGGGCACTGCTGGCAGAAAGGAACTACACGAGAGCAAGTTCGAGAAAGACTCTCTAAGCGGCCAAATGTCTTGAAAGATGTATGAATACCCAGAATTTGCCCTCCCAAACTAATTAGGTGCATCCAATTATACTTCATGGTGTATAGAGGCGGAGGGATTTAGGAAACTCGCCCCATCGTTTCAACGGTGAATGTTAATTTTACTTTTAACCATAAGCTTGCGGTGGTCTTAATGAGCTCTGATGTACAGCCATTTGTCAGTCCACTGCTGGATGAGGGCCTGCCCAGGCATTTGCAGGTGGTGTGAGTTGTTTGACCGTAATCATCCATGCTAGTCAGCGTAGGTTGATGAAGGCAGGGCAAAAAGCGGTGGGAGTGTGCGTGCAATGCTCCTTAAAAAAACACTATCCAGGCCAAAATCCTGCTTAGCTTCCAAGACGCGACGATTTCTGACGCATTCCGGTTCATTTGATCGCAAGCAATGAGCTCTGACTTGGCTATAAATAACAGATTTTATTTCTCTCGTGTTTAACAGTCGTACTTGACCACTCCCGTACTGCAGTGACTACGTGTACACGCTTGATAGGAATGTTTGGCCAAATGCACACCGAATATTATTTGCACGTGGGGTGAGAAAAAAAAGAACACATCTTTCACGCTCAAAAATAATAAAACTCACGTGCACAATGAGATAGCACCTTGAACTTTCGCGGGGAAAGGTCAAGGAGCCTATTTGCTGTACTGCCCACTGCTCCCAGTAGCTCTTACAGCTCGCCGCCTGCGGTTGTAATGACGCCGCTAACGGCACCGACATCTTACAAGGGTCTTTTCCATTTAAGACTGCGATTATTTTTTATTTAATGAAATCGCCCAAGTAGGGGCGGACGGAGGGTGATGGTGGGAGGTGTAAAACAATACGCCGTGCTTATTGGAGAAATATGTCACTAAGTGTTTCTGGCTATTGAATATCTAGCGGTGGCGGCGGCGGCGGACAGCCAAACCCCTAACGAGGATGGGCAGGTGGCATCTCGTGCAGCGATCACATTACCACCGCCGATTGTGACGGACAACCTCGAGTTAAACGCGTAAATAAACGAATCTCGCCTCGAGTTTGCAATTTAGAAACCCCCCCACCGCCCACCCTCCCCGCTTTTGCCGACGAGCCGAATGTCATTGCACCGAGACGTCACGCAGAGCTCTTTTTTTTCTTTCACCTGCGCCGGAGCGGACAGCTTCGAATGCAAACGATTTTGGTGAAAGTAGAGGGGAAAAAACACGCACAAAAAGTAAAATATGTTTCTAGATTTGAAGCTTTCGTGACTGCAAGGATTCATATTCTTGGGTTTTTTCGGTCAAGTCACGTAGGTAATTTTTTTAAATTAAAATTAATAAAAGTAAAATAAAATATAAATCACGACGTTTCGGAGGCAACACAAGCCTCCGTCTTCAGGTGGAACCGTCACAGCATGCTCGTGATTTTTATTTTATTTTTTATTTTACTTTTATTAATTTCAATTTAATTTTTTTTACCTACGTGACTTTACCGAAAAAACCCAAGAATAAGTCAAATATGGTTCATGTTTCTCTCGCGCACGCGCTCCGTCTTCACGGCTCGCGTTTGGGCGGTGCAGAATGAGCCGTTCCTTGGGATGGGAGACTCTGAGCGTGTCGCGTTGTTACCCGGCGTTACTTTAATTAGTTTTGTTTGTTGTGCAAGGCGAAATGTAATGCGTCGAACAGCGTTTTTTTTTTCTTATTGCTATTTGCAAATGTGATTGTTTTTTATTGCATAAGTCTCTGATGTCTGCAGCCCTTGAAAAATTGCTTTTCAGAACTGCCGCTGAAAACAAGGATTACATATAAAAGCGCAGAGAAAAATTAGACGATTGCATAAATACATTTCATGAATAGTATTCAATTGCATTAATCTCATTCTACACTATGAATATACATTATAAGTAATAATAATCATCATCATCAAAACTTAATTTGTGACGCGCACAATATTTCACAGGCACAAATTGACTGTGACTGTCTGGTGCACGTTGCGTGCGTGCGTTGTGTTTAATAATCTTTCTGCCACGAAACCCATCGACGAATATTTTAACCGGTCCTGCCCCCTCTCCCCCCTAGCTCCACTTAGCCTCAAACGAGCTCCTGGTGCGGTCTGTACAAGCACTGGGGAGACAAAGGCGCTCGGCGGCGAGGTGCTGGCCACCCCCACACTCCCGTTGTGCGCCGTGCCCCAACAGCCTGGCAAAGGCTACACAGGGCATCTTTGTTCGCGCGGCATCACGCAGTTCCACTCGAAGTGTCTCACTCCGCTGTAGTCGCGCGCGTGCAGTCACGCAATTATTTTGTTGTCGCAAACGGCGTGCGCCCAATTTTGCTGAATAATTTTCAAACCGAGACATTGTCACGGGAGCCGTCAAGAAAGTCTGCGCGCATTCGCGTCTCAGGCTCGTCGTGCAAACGAGCGCACGCATGCATAATATATATACAGACACTGAATATATTATTAAGTCGGCGCTGTGGGTGGGTGGGTGGGGGGCGGGCGATCGCCGCTTAATTGCACGTTTGCGGCAGCGATGCCATTTGTTACGGAATATTCATGATGATGCCCCTAATGAGAGTCCTCACCCCCCCCCCCACCTCTTCTGAAGAGGGCTCAGCGGTGGCAGCCGCCTCGAATGCTCCTTGCACCAGTGGGGGGAGGAGGGGTCACGGTGCTTCGATGTCACGGGACAAATCGGCCTTGATGCAACAACAACAACAACAACACAAATATCGGCCAGGGTTTTTTTTGTGTAAAAGAGACGCAATGTTTTTTTTTATTTCTCTCTCTCTCTCTCACTTACGAGATAAACCGACCTGGCGAGACACAGGATAATTGCACGGTGTTTGTAAAACAAGGTTAAAGATGAAGGTTGCAAACATTGCAATGATTGTCTCACTGGACCTGCTGCCGGAAAGGGCCTCCACTCCCGTTAGCTCTGGAGAGCCACTCCTCCAGGTAGCTAGATAGAGTAACCGTGTTGTGTATCGTGCAATACACAGATCTTTGTGATAGGGTAACTGTGTTATGTATCGTGCAATACACAGGTCTTTGTGATAGGGTAACTGTGTTATGTATCGTGCAATCCCCAGATCTTTGTGATAGGGTAACCGTGTTATCTATCGTGAAATCCACAGATCTTTGTGATAGGGTAACGGTGTTATGTATCGTGAAATCCACAGATCTTTGTGATATGGTAATTGTGTTATGTATCGTGAAATCCACAGACCTTTGTGATAGGGTAACGGTGTTATGTATCGTGAAATCCACAGAAGTTTGTGTATGGGTAACGGTGTTATGTATCGTGAAATCCACAGACCTTTGTGATAGGGTAACTGTGTTATGTATCGTGCAATCCACATATCTTTGTGATAGGGTAACCGTGTTATGTATCGTGAAATCCACAGAAGTTTGTGATAGGGTAACCGTGTTATCTATCGTGAAATCCACAGATCTTTGTGATAGGGTAACGGTGTTATGTATCGTGAAATCCACAGACCTTTGTGATAGGGTAATTGTGTTATGTATCGTGCAATCCACATATTTTTGTGATAGGGTAACGGTGTTATGTATCGTGAAATCCACAGATCTTTGTGATATGGCAATTGTGTTATGTATCGTGCAATCCACAGATCTTTGTGATATGGCAATTGTGTTATGTATCGTGAAATCCACAGATCTTTGTGATATGGCAATTGTGTTATCTATCGTGAAATCCACAGATCTTTGTGATAGGGTAACGGTGTTATGTATCGTGCAATCCACAGATCTTTGTGATATGGTAATTGTGTTATGTATCGTGAAATCCGCAGATTTTTGTGATATGGTAATTGTGTTATCTATCGTGCAATCCGCAGATCTTTGTGATATGGTAATTGTGTTATGTATCGTGCAATCCGCAGATCTTTGTGATAGGGTAATTGTGTTATCTATCGTGCAATCCGCAGATCTTTGTGATATGGTAATTGTGTTATGTATCGTGAAATCCGCAGATCTTTGTGATAGGGTAATTGTGTTATCTATCGTGCAATCCACAGATCTTTGTGATATGGTAATTGTCTTATGTATCGTGAAATCCGCAGATCTTTGTGATAGGGTAATTGTGTTATGTATCGTGCAATCCACAGATCTTTGTGATAGGGTAACGGTGTTATGTATCGTGAAATCCACAGCTCTTTGTGATAGGGTAATTGTGTTATGTATCGTGCAATCCACAGATCTTTGTGACATGGTAATTGTGTTATGTATCGTGAAATCCACAGATCTTTGTGATAGGGTAACGGTGTTATGTATCGTGCAATCCACAGATCTTTGTGAGTCCACTGTCGTATCGGTCGTGGGGTTTGGGGGCTTGGTTGTCCATACTTCACCAGCCTGGTCGAGGGCAGGGTGCTGAGGCCAAGGATTGGTTCGGGTTTCACTCGCAACTGATGTCAGCCGTGGGCTGGTAATTATCGCAACTCGTGTTGCTAGGGTTCATAGAGCAGAGATGCCACTAATCACTGCGCATACTGCACCCCGAATACATTCGTGTGGTGGTTACATTTTTTTTTCTAAGGCTAAATTGGGCTCTAAACCCAGACACTTTTTCACGGTCACCTTGTCGGGGTCACCCACACTGTTCTCCTTCGTCAATGCCATCCAATTGTCTCGTTTACAAAAGCTGTTATAATTATTATTGTTAAACCCTTGCTCAAGTCAAGATGCTAACTCGTGTCTATCACGGCGTTAGTCCCTTGCTGCTCAATCGACGTACCGAGGCTTTGGGCCATGCACTCAGCAACTGTGTTTAAAAACAACAGCAACAACAACAACAGAAGATTGGATCTGGGGTCTCATTGGAACCCCAAGGCGTCTGAGCCCAATGCGGCTCACTACTTTTTACCTGCTCAGGGTTAACTAGGCTACCTCATTCAGACGCTGTCTTCCCGACAGACCTGTTCTTCACCTGAGGACGGCTGCTTGCGTTGTGGCCGAAACGTCGGAATAACTATTTTATTATGTTTTATTTTTATTATTTTATGATTTCCCTTCTACGTGATTTTACCGAAAGAACCAAGAAGATAGGCTACCTTCTTAGCGACGATCCTGTGTGACATGACATCCGTTCATCGCCTCTGCCTGAGGACACTGCTCGCGTTTTCCCCGACACTACAGAAACCCGGAATCCGATTGCTCTGTAACTCAACGCCCCGCTCGCCAACAATAACATTGTCCATATCTGTATAGCTCTGGGGCAAGATTTGCAATGCAATAATATTTATTTTTTAAAATTGCGTTTTTATTAAAAAATTTGTATTGCATACCAAAAAAAAAGCCTGAACACATTTGGTCAATAACATCTATAAATTATCTAAATCCTTACACATTTATATACAGTCCTGTACTATGAATGAGGAAGGGTTATTTTCCAATACGTTGGTTATTATATATTATTTTCTTTTTAAGCTCCACAGTCTTGTTATTGACTCAGGTGTTGTTGTACTTGATCGTGTAACACTGCCAACCGAGCAGACAGCATCACCAGATTATAATTGTTGCTGTGCCAACTGGATCAACGTGCC
Organism: Lampetra fluviatilis; assembly: GCF_964198595.1. Classification (NCBI taxonomy): domain Eukaryota; kingdom Metazoa; phylum Chordata; class Hyperoartia; order Petromyzontiformes; family Petromyzontidae; genus Lampetra; species Lampetra fluviatilis. The sequence goes on from NC_136288.1 coordinate 12,458,489, forward strand.
TGTGTTAGAAGACGAGTGTTATAGTTTACGAGTGCGTTGTCGTGTTGGTGCGTGCTAATTAGTGATGAACTGGACTCATACGATTGCGCAATATCAAATGTGCTTACTCGCCTCATGCAGGCGTGCGTCAATTGTGCATTCCCATTTGCACGATAATTTTGCGCACTCAAAACCAGGTCGACGGGGTTGCAACCACCGCTCACAAGTACATTGCGGATGCATTACAATGTTACAAACTTGAAACTTGGAAGGTTTTGCTCGTGTGACGAAGAGACGCGCGTGTGTGTGCGCGCCGTCAAAAAACGTTTTAGGTCCGGTTAAAAGAGCGGTCGTGTAAGCAAACGTAGTTTTATAACCGGGAGAAGAAGCCCCGTGCCTTTGGCAGCTACTTTGGGAAGGTGGTGGAAGTGGTGGTGGGGGAATTTTGAGTCTCAAAGGAGGCGACGTGTGCTGGGGTGGGTGAGTTGTAATGAACCGATGGAAAATTATAATTCCTGGAAGAAAAAAAAAACAATTCCTTGGATGAAACCAGAAATGTTCCACTCCCTATCCACGAGTTTGATTTAGCGTCAGTCGTTTAGTAGGACTCTGGCAAAGCACGACACATTACGTTGAATTATTTTAGAGGCAAATACCTTAATTCTAATCCTGTTACATTATGCAGACTGTTAGTCATCACATCCTGTTATGCAACACGCTTCGAAGAAGCTTATTTTATTGCCAGCATATCACGATTTTTCTTTTAAAATCTCAAGACGTCGCATCTTCGACGTGAACGTTTTTCTTTTTGATCCGCGCGCGGTATGCATGTGCCACGTGTGTTTACCGTCGACCGCCTCCGGCGTGTGCGCCAGCAATCGGCCCTTCGCTCCCGTAGGGACCAAGCAACAGAAGAAGAAGAGCCATCGTCAAATACCGATGAGCACGGTGGGCTACGTAGTGTGCGAAAGAAGTTCAGCATACGTGCGTAGGTATGCGGAGTCCTCGGTAAGCATCACCGGGGTGAAGTATCCCATCAGTGGCAGCTTTAAATCGCGAGCAACCATCGACGAACGCCTCTCAACTACTGACATCATTTGGCAACGTGCCGATTAAAGTGACATCTCTCGTGTAATAATTGTCAGCAATGTACAAATCAACGGCTTCAGCTGTCTTACGGCCACGATTGTGCCGAAGTCACACTTTCCCTTCAAGAACAGATTCCAAGTTGCCGCTTAATAAAGATAAATGTGCAACAATTGGTGCACTAGCTCACGGCATCGCTGGTGAAAGGGCTTCCACTCGAGGGTATTTGGCCTACTCTTCCACTCTGGACAGAAGGTCTTGGATGGGGTGGGAGTGGCCACATGGTACCTCAACACACGCGCCATTCCGATCGGTACCCTGTGGTGTATCCAGAGGGGGTTGAACTTGTATGGTGAAACTTCTTTCGCACCGTACGTAACCAACCGTGCTAATCGGAGGTGCGATAAACGGGCGTCAGGGTTCGGGATTGAACCCACGACCTCCTGCATAACAGGCGAGGTAGTCAACATCTTCACCGGGTTGATGGGGTGTGTGTGGGAGGGAGGGGGGGGGGTGTTAGAAAAGTGCACCTTTGTTTAAATTGTCGCGCCAGGAGATCGAATCTGACCGCCAAACTCTGGATCGCAAGTCCAGAGCGCTGATCGTTTAGAGCACGGGCCGGGCGAGAAAGAGGAATACCACCAACGGTGACGAACCAGAGGAAATGACAACGCGTAAAGGCTATTGGCGGTTCTTTTTAATTGGTTAGGGTAAGTAAAATATAAAAAAAAAACTGTGACAGCTACGCTCGCAAATTCTCTTTTATTTTTAGCCGGAAGAAGTCGTCGCGCAATCAGTTAAAAAAAGCGATTCTCGCTGCCTGTCGTATATTTGTTGTTGATGATGATGATGTCTGCCTTGCTTAAACTCCTCAAGAGACCGAACTCACAACAAGCCGGTCGCTGTTGTACTCATCGATTTCCGCTTTGTCGCTACTCACAAACTACTTTGTACAGCTGTCGGGCTGTGACGGTTCCACCTGAAGACGGAAGCTTGTGTTGCCTCCGAAACGTCGTGATTTTTATTTTATTTTTTATTTTACTTTTATTAATTTTTATTTTTTCTCCTACGTGACTTTACCGAAAAAACCTAAGAATATGAATCCTTGCAGTCACGAAAGCTTCACATCTAGAAATACTATGTTTAATATCTTTACAGATATATTTTTTCTCACGGGAAGCAATGGCAAGTGCCTCTCCAAATACATAGTCGTGGGGGCGGCTAATTGGAAGAGACTAATAGACTCTGACGTATATGGAGTCCTTCATATGACCGCACGCATCCTTCTAAACTAATAGGTATTTTTTTCGTCATGTGTACCAGGGCTACATTTCTCATTGAATATTTTCCAGAGTCCCCTAACGCCCACATCCCCCTGGACCCTGCCTCTCTCCCTGATCGTAGTTGTTGGGGGTGAGGTGGGGGGCATATATTGGGCATGCATTTTACAGAGCTCAGCCCGAGACAGCTCCGGCTGAATTAAAGCAGTGATGTGTACGTTTAATGGTGTTATACTCATACAGGAATACTAATACTCAAGTCCTTTTTTATCATTGTGGGCTTTCGCGACCAATCTAATTCATAAACAAAATCAATTCAGCATCGTACTAATGTCCTTTATTTACCGAGGGAAAAAAAACCCCTTCCCGATGAGTCTCATGGATTATTTTCAGGAGGGCTCTGCCTTGGGATGCTTGGCGATTTCCTCTTTTTTTATAATATAAATTCAGCAGAAGTGGCGTTTTCGTGGCGACCAAACCTGTCAATGCGCCACGGTGATGGGGGTGGCGACAGCACAGGAGAATGAATGCTCAACACGTGCCCTAACCCGCTAAGGCCACACTCTAACGACCTTTATCGATGAGCGTTTGGCTACGTGTGGGAAATCTCTACGGTTCAAGGGATGACACTCGAAGCTCTGTACGGATTGATTAAATAATCCATACATTCAATAACCGTGTCCTGTAGCTACCTGCCCATCTCGCTGCCCAGCGACTGTATGATTCATGTACTGGTACATATGATTCATGTACTGGTACATATGATTCATGTACTGGTACATATGATTCATGTACTGGTACATATGATTCATGTACTGGTACATATAATTCATGTACTGGTACATATGATTCATGTACTGGTACATATGCTTCATGTGCTGGTACATATGATTCATGTGCTGGTACATTTGATTCATGTACTGGCAAGCAATGGGTAGTTCCAGCAAGTTTCATGCACTAGGACATTGTATTTATGTCCCCATGTAGGCAGACCCGTGCCTGCAGAACCATTTGTAAAATATTTAGCTTCATTATCGTCCAGCTGTGCTATCGGCAGTACCACGTGATACGACTGATTGATGCATTTCCAGTGATACCTTCTGTGGCGAGCAGTGCAATACCTTGTGTCAGATAATCGACACCAGAAGTAAATGTTAAGAAAACGACTTCTCAGCTTCCTACAATTGGCCGCTTGAAGGTAAATTTTTACATGCCCTGCAAATAGTGTTCATTTAATTGTCAATCAATGTTTTATTTATTTTATGTGTCTACAGTTTGGACGGAAATAAAAACACACAAATTGACGAATTAAAAAGTAAAATTTCGATTTAAAGCTTTCGTGACTGCAGGGATTCATCTTCTTGGTTCTTTCGGTAAAGTCAAGTAGAAGGGAATTAATAAAATAATAAAAATAAAACATAACAAAATAATTCTCACGACGTTTCGGCCACAACGCAAGCAGCCGTCCTCAGGTGAAGAACAGGTCTGTCGGGAAGACAGCGTCTGAATGAGTCTGAATGAGATGCTGTCTTTCAGACAGACCTGTTCTTCACCTGAGGACGGCTGTTTGCGTTGTGGCCGAAACGTCGTGAGAATTATTTTATTATGTTTTATTTTTATTATTTTATTATTTCCTTTCTACGTGACTTTACCGAAAGAACCAAGAAGATGAAAAGTAAAAGTTAAAAAGGTAATATTTGTACGTGCGGTCACTGGTGACCGGGCCGAGACGACCTCCTGTCCACCCTCTTGAGGATCCAATTGACTTACAAGATTCTCAGCGGCGCTGTTCTAAACCTTGAGGCCACTTGCCCACCTTAAGATGCCAGATCATAATCAGAATCTTTATTTAGACTGGAGGAATCCGATGAGCCATGAAGCCCTTTATTAGCAGCTGTCCAGATGCACTCGTTGCACTGTTGGTGAACCCGTGATGTGCTTACTGGACAAAGCAGACAGAGGGCATCTCCGTTTAACACGTAGGCTTTCGCGATCAATAATATCCACAATCGAGGGTTTTTAACATTAGATCGCGTAAATATATAAATGTGTCAATAAAGCCGCCACCACCCGACAGAGCCAATTGGTTAGGTTTGTCACGGAAACAAAACATGCCAATTTGCATAAATTAACACACCCCCCCCTCTCTGGCCTTCGAAGCTGATTGGCTCACAAGTGACGACACCACATCTATCCCTCTATTTGAGACCGAAACAGGAGGATTTTTCCACAAATCTGGCTGTCGCCTGATGATGCTGGTTGTCATTACTGGTGACGCGTCGTACTCGAATAGTAAATGTTGTGGGATTACTCTCCACGGTGTGCTGAACTAGTAACGAATTGGCTTTGCTTACGCGACAAACCTTACGCAAGGGGCAAGCAGGCCGTCAACGCGCCACCAACATTCCACTCTTCTGGTTTTCAAAGGGCTGCCAAAATTGAAAGGATCTGTCAAGCCCTACATTCATGTATATTTAAAAAAAAAAGTCAATGAATAATTTACGTTCTAGCTGGGTGCCCTAGTTTTGAGCGTCTTGAGTTTATGTTCGTTGCTCGGCAGCCACTGCTGCTATGTGCCAGGAGAACGGAGTGTGGCAGACATTGTAGGCTCTACCCGTTCCATATGAACGGGATAGAGTGTATCCCCCTCGCACTTGTGGGATTCCTCTGGCTTCCTCCCACGTGTACATATTCACTTTAAGATCTTTTCTTGTTCATGTTTTTGTTTTTTGCTTGTTGCGGTTGCACCCGATTCAAGAGCCGAATGGCTCACAGGGCTATACCTAATAAATGAACTTGAACTTGAATACTCGTTCATTGGCCGATAGAAAACACCACATATAGGGGACCACAGAACTTGGGCAATTGTTGGCTCCGGCTAATCGCCCAGCTCCCTTCCCGCTCGTCCGTGGTTCCTTCCCCCTGGCGCCTCTTGAGTCGTCCTCTCTCTGTGTGGCGGCGGCGGTAGCGTTACTACAAGTTGAAATTATTATTATTATGTTGACCTTTGATTTTTGAGAAGGCTTCTGCTGTCGCGTGTCACGTGGCATCTCGCCGGCTCGTGGCCTTTCGTGCCGCGGTATGCGGCGCGAGGGATCTCGCTACGACAGGGGCTTCGCTCACTCGCTCGTCAAGAGAAGCGGAGCGCTCACGATTCAACGCGGCTCACCTCCGCGCGGCCGATGCGACATCGACACGCGTGCTCTGATACGTCGGAGAGGCAGCCGAATGCGTTTTTCTCGGCAGGGCTGTTTAAAGGGTGGTTGGAGTGTTGATTTTGTTTTTGTCTATTGTCGCCAGTGACTACTTCGGACGTTGTTTCATGTCTAATGTGTCGGTTTTATCACGTGAATTGTGAGGATTTTCATATAAGGCCGGCGATTGTTGATGAAAACTTGAGTCGCTTGGACTAGCAGATGGACAGATGGGCAGGCTAACAGACAGAGAGCGAAAAACGAAACCATACAGACATATAAACAGACGGACAAAGACAGATAACAAAGCTGTTAGACAAACATACAGCCAGGCAGCGAGCCAGATAGACAGACGGATGGACAGACACATGAGTGCATACACGCACACGTACGTACATGCATATTTATGTAATTACCCACGCAAGCTCATCAAGTCTGTGCTCGCGAATACACAATGTGGGACGTATTAATGTACTTTCTCAACGGTGGCATTGATTCCTTGATTTTGACAAATGTTCCGTCCTCTTAGAATGCTAACGATGCATCAGCATGCACAGCGGGGCGGCACGTGTGCGGCACGGCGATGGTACATCCGGCGCAGTAGTCGGTGCTGAAGGAATAAACGGGACAACCTCAAAATCATCAGTGCAGTTTCCAGTGCCCGGTTATTGTCATCAACGGCTCCGTGGAGTCCCCCCCCCCTGTCTGGGTCTCATCTGTGTAACACGTAGTAGAGTTTTCGCGAACAATATTATCAATAGTTTTAATTTCGATTTAAAGCTTTCGTGACTGCAGGGATTCATCTTCTTGGTTCTTTCGGTAAAGTCACGTAGAATGGAAATAACAAAATAATAAAAATAAAACATAATAAAATAATTCTCACGACGTTTCGGTCACAACGCATTCAGACTCTGTCTTCTCGACAGACCTGTTCTCCACCTGAGGACGGCTGCTTGCGTTGTGGCCGAAACGTCGTGAGAATTATTTTATTATGTTTTATTTTTATTATTTTATTATTTTCATTCTACGTGACTTTACCGAAAGAACCAAGAATATGTAGTAGAGTTTTCGCGAACAATATTATCAATAGTCTTGATTTGAAGCTTTCGTGACTGCAGGAATCCATACTCTCTGTTTTTTTCGGTAAAGTCACGTAGGTAGAAATTAAATTTTCAAGTTCATTTACTTGCTAATTTCTCCAGCCCCACCCGTCCCTGCACGCCACAAACCCTCCCACCTCACCCCCCGTGAACTCCTGTAGCCAAGACTCGACAAAACTCCTTCCCCCCCCCCTCCCGCGCCTGTATAAAGCCACAACAGCAGATCATTTTCTCACCTGAAGACGGACGCTTGTGTTGGGACCCAAGCGTCGTGTTTTCTTTCATTATTTTTTCTATCTACGTGACTTTACCGAAAGATTCAGAGAGTAATATTATCAATTATAGGGGGTTTATTATTATTTGTTTTGGGGTTAGATCACGTACATTTTGGCTGTTGCCTGATGAGGCTGATTGTAATCCGCGTACTCGAATTGTAAATGTTGCTGTGGGTTTACTCTCCAACACACAAGCGGTGTGCTAAAACTAGTAACTAATTGGCACGTTTTGTTTACATGACAACCCTTACTAATTGGTTGTGTCGGGTGGTGACGGGCTTAATGACGTATTTATATATACGCGATCTCACACAAACCCACCCCCCTTCCCTCTATTATGGGCTTCATCTGCCCGTGTATCTAGCCCAGGGTGTGCTTAAATAGACACCCAAGCGCACGCACGCACACACGCACACACACGCACATATACATACACACGCACATACGCACACACGCACACACACGCACACGCACTCACACACGCACATACACACACACACACGCACATACACACACACGCACACACACACGCACACACATACACACACGCACAAGCACATACACACACACACACGCACATACACACACACGCACACACACACGCACACACACGCACACACATACACACACACACGCACACACACACATACACACACACACGCACACACATACACACACGCACACACACACGCACACACATACACGCACACACACACACGCACGAATACGTGCCGCGGGCACTCCTTTAATAATACTTTATAGATTTTACAGCCCGTTGATTCCCGATCCGGGATCAGAAACGTGGACGTTGTCAGAGGAAATGGACTTGGGAAATATTCGGGATCAGACTTTGGTTGTCGCCTCCTGAAATCTGGAGCCACAAGAGTCGCCGCTGGCAAAAAGAACCCACAACAAAACCCCACCAGAGTCGATCCTAATGTGGCGTAATTCTCCCTCCGCATAGCACTGTCCCTGGCTGGCTGGTGGCAGCGTTCGCTTTCCACGTGGGACGCATCGCGTTTCACACGCTGGTTTTCTCGAACGCCGCCTTCCACCTCGGGTCAGGCCCGTGCCAGTCCGGTGCGAGCGACCGCTCCCCAGAGACACGTCACAAACCCCGATGGCAGCGGGCAGATTTATTGTATTACTTACAAAAATTAACCCGTAAAAACAAAGTTTTTCACTATAAATACTTTATATGCGTGGCATCGGTTTTATTTTATTATTCATTTTTGTTTTTCTTGAGTAAGAGTTTCATTTTTATCACATTGGTATTTTAAATTAAATATGACATTTTTTTTCTTCCTAAAAAGTGGAAAATTTTGGAAAACATTTTTCACGAAAATAAATTGTCACGCACAACGAGTCTGTGTGCAAAATGTCAACTCGATTGCATCACGGGAAGTGGGTTAAAAAACGACCGAAAGATTTGCACGGTCGTAAGCGCGCAAGCAAGCAAGCAAGTGAACTTAATATAAAGGATTTAAGAAACGAGGCCCTGCGTTCAACGACGATGCCACAGCGGTCCAATGGTGAGCGGCACAATCCAGCGGATGGCCGGTTCGATTCCATCTCCCCGCGCGATTTAATCCGCCCACCTCCGTGTCTACCCAGTAGTATAAACATGGGTAAAGCCACAGTCAGCTGGTGGCATGCGGTGTGGTACAAAGTGTGGGCACTCCAACCTTTTCCAAGGCGTCAGGCCAGTGTGGAAGGGTAGATCGAATGCTGTCTTGACATAACCTCTCTGAACGCTCCCTGTAAGGAGTGGAGATCCATTCGTAAGCAGTGGCATGAGCAGAGCAATTTAATACTATTTTTCATTTGACCAGGTAAGGCCCACTGACCGTATACAGCTATTTTTCAGAAGCGACCTGGCCACAAATTACAGCTCAGCGAAGTTGCTTATCGCGTGGAAATTATAGCAGCCAAATACTCTAAACGCACGGTTGATTCTGAACGTGGAGGGGAAATCCACACGACCACGGGGAGAACATGCAAACTCCAAAATATATAGCAGGCGTCAGTGTTAAGATCGAATCCACGACCTCCTGTACACCAGGCGAGTTAGTTAACATCTCGCCACCACGGCCACGCATTTGCCATTCACCCTGGCCGCGTTAAACAACGCCACAGCCGCGAATTCTCAAACGAGAGATCCCCTTTCTCTCGCCGGCCCACTTTCACCGGCGAGCGCGTCTTCGTCAAACCACCACGGGGGGGGGGGGTGTCCTACGGCAAAAGCAATCGCGGGGGGCAGCGTGAAACCCGGCCCCCCCCACCTCCGTCTCGCGTTATCGCTCCGTTGGTGGGAGCGCTGAACCCGAACCCCCCCTTCCTGGGCCGTCCGCCCACTCCGATCAGTGCCTCCCGCTTCCTTGGGTCTTGATCTCAATACCAGCCCGAGTCGTCACGTTGCCAGGGAACGTTCCTCTCCATCCCCTCTCCCCCCCCGGTCGCCGCCACCACCGAGCAGCCGCGGAATGACGGTGCCTGCGATCTCGCGATCTTCCGCCGCCTGGCGCTGGGGCACGAATCGTGGCAGCCGCTTAAGTGGCAAATTAGATGTCCTGTCCAGAGAGCGCATTGTTTTGACCTTTTTGTGCCGCTTGAGAATGGGGTAGGGGGTGGGTGGGTGGGGGGAGGTCACCGGCTATTGCAAATCCTTTTGGGAGGGGGCGCAAAGAAACATTGCAAGGGTTGTGTTTCTGTTTTTTTCTTTCCTCTCAACGCTCTCGTCGAAGGAATACGTTGTGCGTTTTAGCAGCTTTTTTTTCTGGACTATTTAGAACAGAGGTTTCTGCTCGATTCTCACGGACTGTCCCATTAAATAAGTGCTCGGTGTGCCGTTAAATGAATCATCGCGAGCAACCCTCCCTCCCTCCATCCCCTTCCCTCCACTCCGCGGCTATTCTTTTTTGGATGGCCACTTAAAGGACCCGGCTCAAAAGCTCAGAGGGGCTCCTGCACTTATCAGCCACAGAAATTGACAGACACCCACGCGCGCACCCACCCACCCACCAGAGGTCGCAACCGGGTACCCGATACCCGTACCCTACCTGATACCCGGCTACCCGTACCCGGCCGGGTACGGGTACCCGTTTGCGACCCTGGTGCGGCCGGGTACGGGTACGGGTAGGCCGTGAGTCACTGGTGAGTAACCGTTTGTCACTCATTTCCCAACGTCTTGTCTCTTCTCACAATTCAAGTTCATAGAATCAACCCACCCGCGCCTGCAACATGGCTTCATCCCAGAGGTCACAATCGGGTACCCGATACCCGTACCCGACCCGTTCGGGTACGGGTAGGGTACGGGTACGCCCGGGGTACGGGTACGGGTACCCGTTTGCGACCCTGGTGCGGCCGGGTACGGGTACGGGTAAGGAATCAAAACCCGTTTGCGACCTTTGCCACCCACCCATGCACGCACGCACGCCAACGTACTTGCACGCTGCTGAAGCAGGGCTGCCGCTCAGAATTATTTGAAAAACAAAAAAGCTAAATCTTCGCACTCACGAGTTATCATTTGTCTGATCTGCCCGTATCTCTGCCATGAAGACTGCAAGGTTGGCTTTATATATTTATTTCCTCCCATGGCAGTGTTTCTGACGAATGGTGTTGACATAACAATGTACAGTTGTCCACCCTGGACTGTTTTCCACCCTTTCAGGCACCTAAATTAACAGAATGCACCTGTCCAGGGCTCTTCTGGAAAGTTACATATTTTTTTCGGATTTGGACACGCAGTACGTCCAAATTGGCACGGCTTATGGAAAAGGGAACTTTTACGAAATAACAATGCCATAGATCTGGCTTGGCAGGCAGCGTCGTAATGTGCTTGTTCATGGAATTTTGTGATAACTTTACTCCTTTGAGTTTTTTTTCAGATCTTCCAACACTAAAATAAGAGTCAGACTTTCGGCCAGTCGGGTTTAGTTTACAATAGACGGTGAAAAGAAAAAAGTCACAAATCTCAAACAGAATTTATTGCGTTAGGTTAAATGACAAATAATGTAAATGTATACGTGCATGTAAGTGTGTTTATATATCCATACACAAGGTAAACATGAAGAATGTGAGTGTTTATATATAAATACTAGCTTCTTTGCCCGTCCTAGGATGGAAGCTGTAATATTTACGAAAAAATTGACCAGAGTATAATTGTATCTTGTGTAAGTTTAATGGCAGTGAATCTTTCACAAAACGAAGTCATTAAACACTTCACTGCAGTTTACTGTAGCACTGTAAAAAAATGACCTTCAATTTGTTCAAATTCACTGCTCTGATACTTTATTCTCTTCTGCTTTCGGTTGCTAGGATTGAAATTAATTATAAGTCGATACAATATCTGGAAAATCCTTGAGAAATGTCTATTTTACCATAATGTAGAAACATAAACTACACTTACCCTTTGTCTCAAGTGTTGAAGAAATACATAAAGATACCAAATCCACTTTGATGCTGCGTGGAATTATTTATTAGATTCACTTTCAATAAAGAAACGTCAAACTTTAAGCGAATTTTCAAAAACAAAATATTTCCGCTCGACCTTCTTCTGCGTGAGTGTAAAAATCCACCCGCTCATGAATATTCATGACGGGGGTGTGGCATGTGGAGTGACGTCACGCGGGACACACAAACAGACATTCTTGGCTCATTATAGAGTGACTAGCTTGGTTTAACACGTAGGCTTTTCGCGACCAATATTATTCATAATAAAGGTTTTTGGGTTAGATCGTGTTATATATAAATACATGACTAACTAGCTTGTTTGCCCGTCCAAGTATTGCAGTAAATGTGAAACTTGCAAGCGAAAAGCAGACCGCGAGGTGATATTCATTGCATCAATTTGTGTGCAATTTGTAAGGCCGCGGTGACACAGACTTATTTAATTTAAAGGTTATAATCCCTTGTTTATCATGACATACTTTTTACTTTGATGTCTCAACAGCGTTACGGAGATCGCGTGACGTGAGGGTTCTGCCTTTGTAGTGAGGATTGTGAGTTGACGCCGAGGAGGGGGGAGAAGGCACATCACCCCCCCCCCTCCATGTGGAGTGACGTCACCCGCTAATTAATATTAATGAGAGGGGAGGGGTCCATGTGGAGGACGTCACCTGGTCATGATTATTAATGTGGGGGGCTGGCCGACGTGGAGTGACATCACTCGCGGGACACACAGATATTCTTGGCTGATTATAGTAGTAAATAAACAGCAGTGTGAGTATAGAGAGACAGTATATATGAGTATTGGGAGCGCTAGTTCAGAGATTAGCTTACTGCGCTATATGAACCTGGCTGCCTCAGTTCAATTCCCAGCATTGGCTACCATCAGTAGCAAGTGACATCTGAACCCATCATGCCCACACCACCAACACTTTCCACACACCCCCCACTCCTGGCTTCACTCACCCACACTGACCAGCATGTACGGCATGTATGTATGTATGTTGAACTTCTTTCGCACCGTACGTAGCCAACCGCGCTAATCGGAGCACGGTAGAGTATGATGACCGCCCTTTCCCAGAGGTGGGTTGAGACAGGGCCGGTCAAGTGATATCACTACATATTTTGGGAGGAGTGGTGGGCATCACGGCTTGCATACCGCATTAGAACGTCACAAACCTGGGTTCGATGCCGAGACGCGTAAAGTATCCAACGGTGCGTGGCGTTCACTTGCTCAGCACCAGCTTGCTTACGAGGGTGTCTTGGACAAAGCTGGAAACCGACATCTCCAGAAGGGGGGCTGCCTTTTGTTGAGATGTTGACTACCTCGCCTGGTATGCAGGCGGTCGTCGGTTCGATCCCGACCCTGATGCTTGTATATTTGGAGTTTGTATATTCTCCTCGTGGTGGCGTGAAGTTTTCTCCGGTTTTCCCCTCTACATTTAGAAACGTGTGTTGAGAATGTTTAGCTGCTTGAAATTTCCACGTGATAAGCCACTCCGCTGAGTCATCATTTGTGGTCGCCAGATCGCTTTTGAAAAGGAGCTACATAACGTAGTGGGCCTTACTTGGTAAAATAAAAAGTTTCAGTTTAGTTAAGAATGATGATTTTCATTGTGCAGCCACCTATGCGGATAGCAACTGTAAAGTGTAATTCAGTGTTCCAATGAAGCTAGCATGGGCTATATTTGAATACATATACGTGGGTTATCAACTTGATCAATTACACCACTCAAGCATCTGTTGTATGTATGTAGCGGAAGTAGAAATGGTGGTGGTGGTGGTGGTAGCGGTGGTGGAAGTGGCGGTCGTGCTGGTGGTGGTGGTGGTAGCAGCAGTAGTACTAATGGTGGCGGTAGAGGTGGTGGTGGTGGATAATGGCGGTCGTGGTGGTGGTAGCGGCAGTAGTACTAATGGTGGCGGTAGAGGTGGTAGTGGTGGATAGTGGCGGTGTTCGAAAGCTGAGTGAGCTGTTGCTCGATCGTGGCCGCCCTGTGGAGACCCGAGAGCTTCGGCTTTCCAGGATAATCGACGCAAAGCGCTCGCGCAGCTGTGACTTCCCACGGGGGGGTGCAGGAGGAGGGGGGGGCGAAACGACGCCTGCCAACTGGAGGACCACACAAGCGCTCTCTGAAGCATTGACGCATTTCGACCGTACCGTCGGGACAGGCTTGAACCCTCCAAAAAATAAATATATTTTTTCAGCTCGCGTGAAAACCGGGACGTGGCCGCTCACGTTACTTTAACGTGCACGAGGCGGATTGTTTATGGGCGCCTGCCGCCGAAACGACGCCTCGTTTAAATGAAAAATAAAAATTAAACACTGTTTTATTTTTTTTCAACGCCACATTCGAAAATCCGTGCCTTCTTATCCCGTCCCCTCCATTCAATGCATCCCCCGCGCGCGTTTGAAACGAGGGAATAATTGGCCGCGTAAATGATTCGATAGAATTATTGTTTTTTTTGTAATTAAACTTTTACTTTGTGGGCGCCGTTCGGCCGCCGGAGCAAAATGTACTCCTTGCATCGTCGTCGTCAGCGGCGGGGGAGCGCGTCGTTTAAACGGGCGGAAATGGGGCCCATTTAGGCCTAGAGAGCCCTGTTAACACAAAGCAGATCCCTCGATCCTCAATCAATGTGCTTGGCCTCTACGGAGCATGAACTCACAGCAGGGCCCATTCATAAGAGCAACCACAAAACACCGAGATGTTGGTGGCGGTGGTGGCGGGGTGTGGGGGTCGTGAACTCATTCTGCTTAGTCGACATTATTTGCAAGCTTGCGCGTTTATTTATTAACTAAGCAACAAAAAGATTCCGCAACTGCAACAACAACAACAACAAGACAACAAAAATCCTTCATTTATTATCTTTATCGCCAGATTAAGAGCCAGGCAATAATTCGAATTGGTAGTGTTTAAAACTTTATTCAAAATATTGATTGCATTTAACGTATGACTTTTTTTTGGAAAAGTATTTTTGCTCAATAAAAATGAGCGTGCAATCTGCAATGTTGTGTAACATGACATTGCTCGAAGGTACAATACAAACAAAGAAAATCATCTGAGTACTAATTTTCCGCCTAATTCTTTACACACAAAGGCCATCATCTCCCGTGAAGAGCCCCTTGGGATATATATATATAATCCTCGAAGGCCACGTATAAACAGATGCGTCCATCAGTCAGCCCCATTCACATGTAAATGCGATCATTTGTGGTGATAATCATCTTTGGATTTAAAAGCGCGGAGAGTTTTTGGAGCAGGGAATAATAGATTCGGTCATCACATACCTGGCTGGATCGATTGTTTGCATAACAGGATCGTTAGAGGCGGCGGTAGCATGCGGAAGCCTTCATCCAGCAGTAGATTTATCATGGCTGCTGCTGATGATGATCAGCAACCCATGTGCCCCCAATTATATTCGTCAGAGCTCGGAGACTGTAAATAGCAGGTGCTCAAGGATTGGGCTCCAAGGCAGCCAGGAGATGGCATTACTGCAATTGCTCGACCACTGCTGTGCTCCATGCACATGACAGTACAGCAGTGGATTTAAACAATACGAATCTATCTGACTTAAAGCTTTCGTGACTGCAGGAATGCATACTCTTTTGGTCTTTCGGTAAAGTCACGTAGATAGAAAAATCACGACGAAATTTTGTTTTCACCTGAGGACGATTGCTTGTGTTGCGATCGAAACGTCGTGATTTAAAAAAAAATAATTTTCTTATCTACGTGACTTTCCGAAAGACCCAAATAGTACGAATCTATCTGTTGTGCGTGCGGGACGCCGTCGCTCTAAGGGATTGTGAGCGATGATCAAGAATCGTGGACATCTGTGAAAATACTGGAGATCTGTGAAAAAGACCTTCATAGCTCATCGAATTTCTCCAGTATAAATAAACAAATATGATTCTGGATAGTGGCGGAGCGACAGCCAAGGGATGGAACGCGTCCGTGGGCACGGCCGCAGAGGAGACGGATCAGCTAAATCATCTCGCGGTTTATTTCCATCGGAGGATTGCAAGAGACGGCGGCAGCTTGGGTGAAGCGTTTCATCCAGCAGTGTATCGAGCACGGCCGATGGTGATGATCAGGGCGATGATAGTTAATGCGCGTGAACGATGCCGCAATGAAGTCATTGAAATACATTTTCAAAGAAGGTGGAATCTAAGAGGCGGGAAGACACTAATTGGTGTTTTTTTTTGCGAATGATCAATGATGCTCAGTAGCTGGGATCCAGGTTCTCTTTTAGGATGTTGGCCCCGCAGATGTCACCGACACTCAGCTCTTGTTTAAGAGGTTGCAGATTTCAGCGCTGCTCTGACAGCTGTTCCCATTTAATAATCCTTGGCGAGTCTCTCAATAAAAAAAACAACAACCAACGAACCAAACCCCCCCGAACCATCCAGAAGCTCGGCTTCTGCGCCACCACAAATCTGCCGTGTCTCTAAAAAAAACACTCAACAATTTTGATCGTACCGCTAATGTAACACACAAAAAAATCCTTTTGCACCCGTATTTTCAGTTTCGTAAGGAGAATTTGCGTTTTGAATGGCAAGATGTAATTCGGCGTATTTATTTTAAGATGTTACTCTTCACCGCTGTAAATTAAATGTTACTCGAGGTGCACTTTGGTAACTGCGCCGCGTCTGGCCATGATTTTACTCTGCGCGAGTTTGGCTGTCAACTTCCTCTACCCCATCACAGCACTAAGACGAATATACTCCTTGAACCGGCACATCCGAGCCGTGCCAGCATTAGGCCCTGACGGCGCTGGTGGTTTTCCACAGGCTATCTGCCGAGCCGCGTCAGAAGCTAAACGTGACACACTCTGGCCTCACAAGACGTCCGAATCTGGATCGGGGCCAAGCAGGGCCAGGGGCCAGAGTAATTATTTTCGTCATAGCGGAGTGTATCACAGCGGTACGCTCCTCTGCTACGGCACAGCTCGTATTCTGCAGTGGAACAAAAAAATGGTGGTGCTTCCAGAGCCGTACCAGGCCAAGCTGGCTTGGTTGCACAGTGGAAAAAGAGGTAAAAGCGTCCCAATTTCGCCCTCATAGAGGGTGTGAGCGAGAACCTATTAAGCCTTGCACGGCGTGTTAGGGGGGCGGTGTGGTCAGCACCAAGGAGGAACACAAAGACAAATATTCCCCAGATAGCCTTCGTAGGCTCATGGGGCAAGTGCTGTTGGCGAGCACCTAGGGAGGCTGGCATGAGACACACGGGGTGGGTGGCCAACACCACGCTCAAACGCCTCTTTTAAGTGGCGACGCACCGTTTATTAGTTTGAGGCTGAGTCGACCTAGGGGAGGCCCAGAACCGGTTCAGAAAATCGTCACTGGTGTTGGCCTTGAGCGGGAATCGAACTCGGGTCGCCGGGTTCCTAGCGCAGAGCGCTAACCGCCCCCCTTGTGTGTTGTGTGGAAGGAACAGAACGCACGCACTCACTCCCCGTGGAGATGTGCGGACATTGAACACACACACACATGTGGAGGGCCTTTGGGACCGAGAGAGAGACTTAGCTAATCAAGAACATTTTATTTTCCCCGAAGCAGATTTGTGGAGGTGCTGTGCGATGCAATTAAAAGAGATTTAAAAAAATCAGACGCGATTTTCTAGATTAACAATTCAACACCGTGGGTGGGTAGCTTACATTTGATAAATAATTGAAAACGTTGGACGCTATTTTTTGGAATAGTTCAAAGATGTTATTGGTGGCCTCGCCCAGTGAACGCGCAACGATTGGCCAACGTCGGCACGTGGTTGGAATGGTCGGACCGACGGTGGCTGACGTCCCATGCTTACTGGGTTGCTCAGTCTTGCAACGTCGCAACCGCAAATCATAACAACAACAAGAACAATAATTCACACTTTTCACGATGTCTCAAAGCGTCGTGCATTAAAAGGACACAGATTATAAACACAGAGAGAGAGAGGGAACCGAGAGGCAAAATAAGGGCTGGAGAGGAACAATTTTGATTCCAAAAAAGCTTTTTAAGAAATATAAATACACGAGCCTTTTGCCCGTGCAGTAAATCTGAAACTTGCAAACGAAAAGCAGACCGCGACGTGATATAATCATTGCATCAATTTGTGTGCAATTTGTAAGGCCGCGGTGACACAGACTTATTTCATTTTAAGGTAAAAATCCCTTGTTCATCATGACGTCCTTTTTACTTCGATGTCTCAACAGCGTGACGGAGATCGCGTGACGTGAGGGTTCTGCCTTTGTAGTGAGGGTTGTAAGTTGACGCCGAGGAGGGGGGAGGAGGCGCCTCGCCCCCCCTCCCCCCCATGTGGAGTGACGTCACCCGCTAATTGATATTAATGATGGGAGGGGGGTGTCCATTTGGAAGACGTCACCTCTTCATGATTATTAATGTGGGGGGCTGTTCCATGTGAAGTGACGTCACCTGCTCATGATTATTAATGAGGAGGGGTGCTATTTATGGAGTGACGTCACCCGCTCATGATTATTAATGAGGGGGGGGGGGGTCCATGTGGAGGACGTCACCTGTTCATGAGTATTAATGAGGGGGGTCCGCTGATGTGGAGTGACGTCACGCGCGTGACACACAGACATTCTTGGCTCATTAAAGTAGTAACACATGTTTTGAGTCGCGACTTGTAGATATCAACGCCACCAGAGAACTTGATCTCCAGCGGTGATGGGCAGATTCACTTCACTAATTCACACACCTTCATTAATCCACTGCTGGATGAAGGCTGAATGGAAGGCCTCTTCATCCAGCGCCGTTTTGGTCATAGGTTGGTCATAGGGGTTGTTTAACTATACTTCACCTCGCTGGTCCGCGTGGGTTGGTGGTGTTGTGGTGGCGGTGAGGGTCATGTGGGTGATGTGTGGGCTAGGAACAGTTCAGATATTGCGGGCCACTGATGTTGGTCGTGACTGGGAATCGAACTCAGGTTTCAGGGTCCATAGCGCCGAGCAATAACTGCTGCACCACCGCTCTACCCGAGCGGTCTTTGTAAGCGTGGCCACAAAAAAAAAACCCTAATAGCTCGGCGAGAACAACAACAACAACGACGGCATACATCTGCGCCATCTCTCAACGTTTATGTCTCAAATAAGGTTTCTGAAATAAATAGAGACACTTTTTTAATTTAAGTTTTAATCGTTGCCATAAATATGTAATTTCCATTGAGGTTGTTTTCTTAATTAAGGCCCTGTAGCCAATAAAATTAAAACGTTGTTATTCATGCCTCTTTCTCTCTCCTCTCTGTCTTTATGGAAAGTTTTTAGGTGGAATCTTTTTGAAATATGGGCGGCTATTTCATTTTTTGGTTTGCAGCTTTTGGAGAGGCCGCTGGAAATGTGAAATCTCTCTCCAAAATAACGTAAACCCACTCCATTCAAAAGCCGATTCACAATTTCCCCAAACCGCAGCCTCCTGCCACCTCCGATTGTCAAACAGCCAGATTTGACGGCGCAGGAAACAGAAATCTCCAGAAATAAAAAACCTGAGAAGAGCTCAAAGTGTTTTCCTGCTCAAACGGGTATTGAGGCGGTACTCATCTCCCGTTTACAGCCCTGAGGGAATTCCACATTCCTATGGCGGGGGCGAGTCTCTCCATCGGACACAACCGATCTTGGTTTCCCCGCAGATCCCTAGAGGGATGACGGGCTGAGTCAACCCCCAACCTGGACTTGAACTCGCAAGCCTTCTGATTGCGAGCCGCTCGCTCTACCGCTGAGACTAACGAGGTCAAGGTGCATCGCTTGGCCCCGCTGATCAGCGCGCGTTGGCAAAGCAAGCTCTATTCGTCTGGCCTTGCGCCGAGTCTCCCGCTTGTGTGGGTGCCCCTATCCATTGCAGCTGCTCGGGTCCACAAGGCAGTCTCGTGCCTCTTAGCCGCATCAAGGTGGCATCAAAACAGTGGCTTGTCGTAGGACAACAACAACAACAAACCCAACAGCTGGAAGTGAATCACAGACATTGCGTCTCTCCCAGGGTTGGGCAACCCGCGGCTCCGTAGCCGCGTGCGGCTCTCTAAGGAGCTGCTTCGTGATGATTATTTATTTATGAAGGAGCACCACCGTCTCGTATCCACCACACATTGCATCGCGGCTCTTGAAATGTTGAGTTTTTTTTTCCATCAAATACGAAAACAAAAGTGCCTCTGCTTGTTGTTTTGTTCGCCGATCACCCGGGGCTTGTACACCACGTGGCTGAGCGGTACAGCGGGCGGCTCGCAATCGGAAAGTTAGGGATTCACTCAGCCCATCATTTACCTCTCTCCCTCCTTCCCGGAATCAATAAAACGCTGGTCGCCCTTTCGAGAAACTCGCCCTCTGCCATAGAAATGTGGAATTTGCCACCACAGGCTCAGAGCTGTAAACATGAGACTGACTGGCTCTGCCTCGAACGCTCCTTCGAGCGATAAATCACTTTGACATCTGTTCTACAGCTGTACAGGCTGCTGCTTCTCTTTCCCTTTATAAGCCGAACACTTGGGAAGATAAAGTAGGTTTGCAGAGAGGCGGAAGGAAAAGCGCGACCAACGGTGCACTTCATAAAAAAAAACCAAGATGATCTCAAAGGGCCCTACTGCAAAAGCATCACATTAGCTTCATTCTGCCGGCAAATTTCCACGCACGGTGGCAAACGCCAGACCGACTCGGGTCTTGACTTTGCCCGCGACCGCAACTTGAGTGCGTTTATGATTTCACAGGGAGTCGGCCCCGTTGACGCTTCCAATCGCGTTCACTGAACCCGTCGAATAAATGCACAGCGCTCTACCCCCCCCCCTCCCTCTCCCGGGGACGGGACCGAGATCCGATCGCCGGCTCCACGGAAATCGATAAAGGGGGGGCCTCCACGGAAATCGATAAAGGGAGGCCTCGCGCTGGCGGAGGGCCCCGCGTGCCTCCAGGGATGAGCGACGGATGGAGGCGACTGATGGCCGTCTTGAGGCTCAGTCCATCTGCGGAGGAGGCATCAGGTTTCTCCAGAACGGGGCCCATAGTTGTTTGACTTGCATCCCACTGGGATTTTTTGCACAGCGTTGGTGTACGGTGCTTTTTTTTTCTGGAAGACTTTGCAGTTTTTCCCCGGATTTTTCTGTTCGCGCAGAGTCACTTTGAGATGTTTTCTTGTTCATGTTTTTGTTTTGTTGCGGTTGCACCCGATTCAAGAGCCGAATGGCTCACAGGGCTATACCTAATAAATTAAACTGAAACTTCAGTCCTCCTCACTGCACGCGAACGCAAAGGGGTCGAGCGTGAATCGTCATCGAGTGATGGCCACGTAAACTAAACTTAACTCTTCATTTCACCAGGTATTCGTTTCTCCGCCAGTTCGCGGCTGTCATGCCACGTGGCTGCCAGTACACCAGCACTGCTGGAGGCAGCGAGGGTTGGTGAATCATTTTTTTTATTTTTATTTCTACTTGGTAAGGCCCACGAAGCTTCTTCTTGGTTCTTTCGGTAAAGTCACGTAGGATGGAAATAATAAAATAAAAAAAATAAAACATAATAAAATTATTCTCACGACGTTTCGGCCACAACGCAAGCAGCCGTCCTCAGGTGGAGAACAGGTCTATCGGGAAGACAGAGTCTGAATGATTCTATCTTCTCGACAGGGATTCATCTTCTTGGTTCTTTCGGTAAAGTCACGTAGAAGGGAAGTAATAAAATAATAAAAATAAAACATAATAAAATAATTCTCACGACGTTTCGGCTACAACGCAAGCAGCCGTCTTCAGGTGAATATATACATCGGAGGTGCCGTGGGGGGGGGAGGGGTGTGTGTGAAGACCACTAACTAAAGACTGTGATATCGCTCTGTCACGGGTGGCCTTGTTATCGCCTCCAGCTACGGGAGCCGCTTTCCCCTTTCCTTTAATGCCCTTTCCAGATATCGCCGAACATTTTGAAAATTATATTTGTCTCTTCCCCACACCCCCCTCCTCCGCACCTTCGTCGTAGTGTGTAATGCTCTTCCGCAAAGTGAAAAATGTCACAATTATAAACCTCGCAACTCCGCCTCGCTGCCGTGGGGTGTGTGGGGTGTTACCAAAGCAGTTCCAACCCCCCCCCCGACTCGATAAATCTTTCCGAAGCTGTGGTTGCGCTGTGCCCCCCCCCCGTCTCTCTCGTTGCTATTTTACTCCAGTCACGGAGGCTAATTATCCAACGGTAGAACATGAAATGAGATAATTGTTACTATTATTTAACGACAAACAAAAAAAACTGTCTAAACGTGATCGTTAAAACGCGAGAGATTTTTTTTTTGCTTGCGGAAATATTTTTTGCCTCGCCGATCGCATCGCCTGCACCTCAACATCGTTGTCCACGTGGCCCACACCGCCCCTCCTGGGCTCGGGGTTCCCGACAAATCGTTCCCCCGCGTGGGTCTCTCCCCTTCACCGATGCGTCTCGCGTCATATTAATTGTCAAATTGTTCTCACGACCACGGTAAATCAGATTTCTGGCGTCTGCCTTCCACTGCCTTCCTTCCTAACCCACCTACTGCTTCCCACTTCGTGACGGCCGTAGAATTATGCTGACGGCACGAGTTTCCATCTTGTCTTCGTGCGAGGCTGTCTCGCACCCCCTAATTGGCGACGCATGCCAACAGGTGCCTCAAATCGCGTAACGGTGGCAGGCAAGGCGGCCACGGGAATGAAAAACAATGGCACGCTACTCCCCGACAGACCTGGTCTTCACCTGAGGAAGGCTGCTTGCGTTGTGGCCGAAACGTCGTGAGAATTATTTTATAATGTTTTATTTTTATTATTTTATTACTTCCCTTCTACGTGACTTTACCGAAAGAACCAAGAAGATGAATCCCTGCAGTCACGAAAGCTTTAAATCGGAAAACAACAACAACAACAACGAATTTGATAATTGTTTTTTTACCCTTTTATCCTTTTGGCGTCATCTGGTCCAACACCATGTGAGACTAGGCTCTAAGAAGAGCTGTCTCGGGTGTGGACCAATCAACTTCAAGCACAGTGCATACATTATCAGAGTTGTGTTTTTTGTTTGCATTATGACTGCAGGTATTGTGGTCAATGCAAACATGACTCCTCGTTAAAAAAAAGGTGTCAGTTTTGTTGCCAGATAAAAGGGTAAAAAAACAATTATCATATTTTGTTACCGGCAAATGAGGTACCAATGGTGTAAACAACGAATTTGACAAACACCACCCACCGAGTCTTTGTCACGCGCGTACTCGGACTAAACATTCGTCCGTTCGTTCATTGATCTTCCAGAGAGAGACAGAGAGAGGATGGGTCACGAGGTTTCTCCTGCGCGTCTGTGTGCGTCTCAGCACGTCGCCTCTTTCTCCTCGAGGTGAAAGCTCTTTGATGAAACTTGATTTGAAGCTTTCGTGACTGCAGGAATTACTCTTTGGTAGAAAGAAAATAATAAATTAAATAATAGAATACGACGTTTCGATTGCGTGAGTGGGTTAAACGTTGAGTTTTATAAGGGCACCACGGGGTGACTAGCCCCTCCCACCCAGCCCCACCCCTCCCACCCTCCACCCAGCCCCACCCAGACCCTCCCCACCCTGTCCCTCCCCACCCAGCCCCTCCCCACCCTCCCCACCCAGCCCCTCCCCACCCAGCCCCTCCCCACCCTCCCCTCCCCACCCAGCCCACCCTCCCTCCCAACCCAGCCCCTCCCCACCCTCCCCTCTCCACCCAGCCCCACCCCTCCCATTTTTGGATGCACGACGGGCGGACAGACACAATAATCCCCTGTGGGCTGGTGTAACCAGGAGGTTCCTACCAGTATTAATGTTGTCATAGTACCCAGCGAAAGCCGTGCTCTCGGCGATGAGATATTCGTTACGTTTTCAATTTTGCAAACCCCGTCCAAACAACATTGTTGTTCCGTCATGGCATAAAAATATTGAGCAATTATTTTGTTTTACAATAACTCTTTTTTTTCTGTGTGTGCAGTCGATTAATCAAACTTTGACTCTCGACGCCGCGGCCCTATTGGCGGACGAACGTTGTGGCGATTGTTCGCCGCGCGCGCGCGCGTTCCGTGCGTCTTTGTGACCGCGCAAATTATCCCGCTCGTGTCAAGGACGCGCGCGGGGCTGTTCTGAAAAGCTCGCGGAAATTACTCGTTGAATGAAAGGGAGAGAGAGAGGAGGAGGGATGAGGAAGGGAGGGAGGAGGAGTAGGGCGGAGGAGAAGGAGGTTCCTTCTCGGGGCTAGGCTGGTCCGCACTCGGTGGTCTCCCGGGGGAGGTGGTGGTTGGTGGTGGTGATGGTCCTAGGAACGTCAGATGGGGGTGGCAGTGGCACCGCTTCCCTCCGCACTCGGCCGAGGCCGCGAGCTCAACCCAGTGCCGGATTATCCTCGTAGCAAAAGTAGCTACATGTGTAGTAGCTACATATGTAGTAGCTACACATGTGTAGTAGCTACATATGCAGTAGCTACAGGCCCCGCACTTTCAAGGGCGCCGCGCTAAATGCGTTCAAGCTATCAATTCCGGTTCAGTGATTCTGCACTTGCTCTATTACTGTAGTACTATACCGCCTTCAACTTTTATTAACGACTGCAGATCGATTCCAACGTGATCGAACGTCTGTCCCTGCGCCTCCGTCGTTCATGCAGAGCGTGCGTAGGTTTGCAGCGCCCCCTGCATGAAAACGACGGAAAGTGCAGCGTTCATTACAGATAAAGTTGTGCGCTGATATAAGAGTATTACGACTTTACCCACGCTGCTTGTTGCCGGCCGTCTGGAATTTCTGTTGTTGTTGTTTAGGCCTTTGGACCCCATTTGCTCAGTCAGCAGTAGTGAAGAACAAATCATATCAATTTACACCCCCCCTCCCCCTTGCTACCGCGGGCTTCTTCTGTGCCCAACAAATCTATTCGTTCATCTCTAGGCCACCACGTGAAGTCACTGCCTCGTGGACGGATCCTGACCACTCGTGCGCCGCGGTTTGGGGGGGGGGGCTAAGGAAGGGGGTTGGGGGCAGGATAAACGCTTGCCCTCAATTACGCTCGCTTGGCACCGTGCCTCTCGACGCCGGGATTTGCGATGACAAGCGCGCTGGTCTTCATAGCCCGTGGAGCGACCATATGCTCGTGGCGACCAGCTTGTGAGCGCGGTGGCGCTCGCGAGCGGTGGCGCAACGGTCGGCGCGACGCTGCGCTGTGAACCCGGCGACCCGAGTTCGATTCCCGCTCACCGCCGACGTCGATGGCGAATATCTCAACCGGGCCAGGGCCTCGTGTAGGTTGACTCAGCCTTAATCGAGTATTATAACCATCAGCATTGGGGTGACAAAGGCGGTCGGGCGTTATGCTGGCCACCTTGCCTGTGCCGGCATTAGGTGCTCGCAAATAGCACTTAAGGCTATATGGGGAATATTGGCTTTTATCGATTACGGGTTATGTGCCCTGCATTGACTTGGGACATTCAGGCTGTCTTTGATCCATCCTGGATTGATGGATTTAAGCAGAGTGCATTGTATGATGACCATTGAAAGATCTCGGCATAGCCCCATCAGCAAGCGCCTCCTGCACACTCGGCCGCCACAATGCCATAGAGCTGCTCTTTAGCCGGATAAAGGGGACTAAATGGGCTCGGCACAAGCTAGGAGAAGCGTGGTTATGATAATTTGTAGCTGAGTGGACTTGTCGACGGCCAAAAAACCAGAAGTGTCAGGATCGGCCTCTGTGATGGAGGTTTGTAAAATAGCGTTCATTGAGCGGCTGGAGACAGCCAGCACCTGGGATCAGATGCAGTGTTGGAAAAACAGAAACACCCATTTGTATACGAAACGGCCCTGAACTCACGTGTGCTCTGAATGTACGCATGGATGTATGTTGAACGTCTTTCGCACCATACGTAGCCATCTGTACTTATCGCACGTCCGTCCGTCGTTCCGTCCAAGTATCCAATGGTGTAAATGCTTACCCCGAGCTCTCATACTCTGATGGTGCATTGTCTTTGAGTTGTGCGCCTTTTGGCGTCATCTGGTCCAACCCATGTGAGACTAGGCTCTAAGGAAAGCTGTCTCGGGTGTGGACCAATCAACTTCAAGGACAGTGCATACATTATCAGAGTTATGTTTTTTGTTTGCATTTTGACTGCAGGTATTGTGGTCTATGCAAACATGACTCCTTGTAAAAAAAAAAGGTGTCAGTTTTGTTGCCAGATAGAAGGGTAAAAATACCAATTATCATATTTTTTTACTGGCAAATGAGGTTCCAATGGTGTGCAAGAAGGTTTAAGAATTCCCTCTCTCGCGTGCTGCGGAGTGCAGGTTCCTGCTCGTCTTCAAC
This sequence comes from Lampetra fluviatilis, assembly GCF_964198595.1. Taxonomy (NCBI): domain Eukaryota; kingdom Metazoa; phylum Chordata; class Hyperoartia; order Petromyzontiformes; family Petromyzontidae; genus Lampetra; species Lampetra fluviatilis. The sequence goes on from NC_136288.1 coordinate 12,484,131, forward strand.
TGCCTCGTCCTCTCCGTGTTCTCGACAATCCCCGGCTACCACGAGGCGTCCACCCGGGGCCTTCTCATCGTGGTGCGGTGACCTCCGGTATTCGTGCCTCCCCCAGTTTCCCGCTGTCGTGCCACGTGGCTGCCAGTATTCGAGCGCTCCCAGAGGCAGCGAGGGATGGTGAATCACTAACTTTGATTCAGACGCTGTCGCCTCGACAGACCTGGTTTTCACCTGAGGACGGCTGCTTGCGTTGTGGCCGAAACGTCGTGAGAATTGTTTTATTATGTTTTATTTTTATTATTTTATTACTTCCCTTCTACGTGACTTTACCGAAAGAACCAAGAAAATGAATCCCTGCAGTCACGAAAGCTTTAAATCGAAACACTAACTTTCGATTTAACACTAACTTTCGATTTAAAGTTTTCGTGACTGCAGGGATTCATCTTCTTGGTTCTTTCGGTAAAGTCACGTAGAAGGGAAATAATAAAATAATACAAATAAAACATAATAAAATACAATTCTCACGACGTTTCGGCCACAACGCAAGCAGCCGTCCTCAGGTGAAGAACAGGTCTGTCGGAAAAACAGCGTCTTATTTTATTATTTCCCTTCTACGTGACTTTACCGAAAGAACCAAGAAGATGAATCACTAACTATTTTCATATTACTAGGTAAGGCCTACTGAGCATTATATCTATCACTTTTTCAGAAGCGACCTGGCCACCACAAGTGAGAGCTCAGCAAAGTGGCTTGTCACGTGTAAATGTATTGCTGACAAATATTCTAAACGCATTTCTCTTTACTTGAAAGAGCAATCGTGCTGTGACGGTTCCACCTGAAGACGGAAGCTTGTGTTGCCTCAGAAACGTCGTGATTTTTTATTTTACTTTTATTAATTTTAATTTTATTTTTTACCTACGTGACTTTACCGAAAAAAACCTAAGAGTATTCTAAACGCACGTTTCAAAATGTGGAGGGAAACACTTGAGGACCCGGAGAAAAATCCACGCGACCACAGGGAGAGAGAGAGAGAGACACCGCAAACTCAGAAAATACAGCAGGCGGCATGGTCGGGATCGAACCCATGACCTCCTCTATACTAAGCGAGGTATTTAAAATCTCGCCATTGTGTACAGAAATATAACCACGGCTTGCCGGAAGGCAATTCAGCAAAATGAGAACGATTATCATCTTGTCTCTTCATGTACGGGATCGAGTGTTGCATCCTCACAATAATTGGCCGAAAACACCGAAATAATTCTAATATGTAGCGGACCGCCACAGAGCTTAGGTGGTTGTTGGTGCCGGGTCGTTGCGTGGCCGTCTTCCCACTCATCTCAACTACCTCTGTGAGTCGTCCTCTCTCGAGCAAACAACCGCGCACAGCGCAAGCCGAACATTAGCGGTGCGGCCGTGCGGCTACACAGCGTGAGGAGGGTACCGCTTCTCCCGTCCGCCTCTGTGCATCCCTCCCTCCTTCTCTGGTGTACGGTGCTTTTTTTGCAATATTTAGCTGTCTTTTCTTGGATTTTCTGTTTGCACATAGTCACTTTAAGATTCTAGATTTGAAGCTTTCGTGACTGCAAGGATTCATATTCTTAGGTTTTTTTCGGTAAAGTCACGTAGGTGAAAAGTTAAAATTAATTAAAGTAAAATAAAAATGAAATAAAAATCACGACGTTTCGGAGGCAACACTAGCTTCCGTCTTTAGGTGGAACCGTCACAGCACAATAGCTGTATCAAGTGATACAGCTACCGTCACAGCTATCGTGCTGTGACGGTTCCACTTGAACACGGAAGCTTGTGTTGCCTCCAAAACGTCGTGATTTTTATTTTATATTAATTTTACTTTTATTAATTTAAAAATTTCACCTACGTGACTTTTCCGAAAAAACCTAAGAATGTCACTTTAAGATGTTTTCTTGTTCATGTTTTTTTGTTTGTTGCGGTTGCACCCGATTCAAGATGCCGAATGGCTCACAGGGCTATTACCTAATCAATGAAACTTGAAACTCTCTCTCGTGCACGCGCGCAGGAGGTGGTCATGATGGCCGTGTTCAGCGTGGAATACTTTGTGCGCTTCTGGGCGGCCGGTTGCTGCTGCCGCTTCAGGGGATGGAAAGGCCGACTTCGCTTCGCCCTGCGCCCCTTCTGCATCATCGGTGAATTTGCTCGCTCCGGCCAACGGCCACGGTGACACACAAATACACGGACAAAGATCCCTCCGCATAGCCTTAACAGACTGTTGGGGCGAGTGCTGTTAGCGAGCACCTATGAAGACCCGGCACGGTACACGAGGGGGTGGGTGGGGCAAGCACTATCCCCGACCGCCTTTGTCTCCCCACTGCCGATGTTTTTTTTACACACCGCACCAGGTTCTCATTTTGAGGCTGAGTTAACCTAGGGGAGGCCCAGGACCACTTCAGATAATTGTCACTTGGTGTCGTTGGCTGTGAGTGGAATCAAACTCGGGTCGCCGGGTCCTTAGTGCAGCGCGCTAACCACTACACAGACACGCACGAATACATCTTGAATCGCTATCATCATCATCGTCGTCGTCATCATCATCAATCACGAGCATCGTCAGCCACGATCAAATCTACTGCCGCATGGAGGTAAGGGGAGGAGTTCTCCTGCAGTTTGTCGAGTTCTTCACTGGGCACTGGGACGAGCGAGCCACGTGGTGCCGAGGGCATCTGGATTGGTGGCGCCAGTGAGGACAGCGCAGCGAGGATTATCGACGCTCCGATGTTGAGATTGTCACCGTGGCACAAAGACGGACGCCACTGTGGGAGAACCAGCATGCGAAGATGTTCCCCTGAAATGTAAACACTGGCGGAGGCCCACGCGATTGGCTCAATACATTGATCACGAAGTCGTTTTGTAAGCAAGGCAGTTGACGGCTCTGAATCGTGTAGCATATTTCGTCATTGTTTCCCCCAACTTTTCCTGCTAAAAGCAAATTCATTAAATTTACACGAACGCTAAAATGACTTGATTTTTTTTTTATTTCATGTCCTCCTTTCTCTTGACCTACTTTTCCAAACGGTATGTGCGGCGGCGCATACCAATAGGACGTTATACGGCGTCGTGCTCGACTCACGGTTGCCACCTCTGAGGTGCAAAAATACAGGGACGTTTCTTGTACGGTACGTTTTGTTGAACTTCTTTCGCACCGTCCGTAGACAATCGTGCTTGCCGGAGGTGCGGGGGGGGGACAACGAAATAAAACGCAAAATTAAAAATATCGCGGGAAGCAGAAGATCTCGCAGTCGTGAATGAGGAAAGAACTGTACGTGATGAATGTGCCGTGCTGGGTGACGCATTCATACGCAAGTGACAACAACAAAAGAAGCCGGGCTTTTGAAGGCAATCCAGATTCCCCGCGATGGCTACCTCAAAGCCAGGACAGTCGGCAACCCCGACTCCACCTCTAGAACCGTCTATATAAATAACTGGGCCCTGCGGAGACACCGTAAACAAAAAAACATCGCCGGTCGGTGCGCAAAGATGTTATGGAAGAATCTCGCGCTTATGATGATATGCTGTGGAAAACTTGGTGCGCGCCGTCGTAAAATAGTGCTACGGCTTCCGTTTTTTTTTGTTTTTAACTTTCTCTCTTCGGGCCACGTCTCATAACCATATCAATGAGTTGTGCGCCACACGATCGTGATAGGTGTCACCGTCTCGTACGCGTGGTGGGTTTTCTCCGAGTTCTCCCCCCCCACCTTCCCCCGCCCCATCGTCCAGCTAAACTCCCGTAAATGGAATTCCGTGGCGGGTACCCTGATGCCACGGGACGACTCGGTGAGGCTTTCCTTGGTAAACAAATTAATTGGGGAGACAAAACAGCGCCGGTGCTGTGCGCTCACCGCTGCGCCACCACTTCTTTCCCAGGGTAAATAACATTCGTGATCATTTTGGTGCCTTGATGGGCATGCAGATATTTGCGCAATGAATGCGCGCACAAGCGTTTTCAGCTGTTAACTTGGCAAAGCGATTTTGTTTTAAAATTCCCCTTTATCGCACGCTTGCACTTAATTCGGCTGATTCGGTTTGCAGTGAAGCTATTTTTACATTTGCTTCATTCACTCATCGGCTTACATATTCACGGGGCATTATTTACACGCATCTCTAATTCAACAAATAGCCGAGCGAAATCAATTCGCTCACCCATCCATCCATCATCAATTTGTCGACCCGTCCGTCCGTGGGAAATGTCCCACAGTGGCCCACTCTTGCGAAGGGATGCGATGTCCTCTAGAGGAAGGGAACATACGGCAAAGGTCACTCGTGTAGGACGGCGATGGGTCCGTGCGTGCGTTCATAACGACACACATCGCATTCCGTCTGTAGCTCTTCCATATCCACACGCTGATGAAGAGAGTTTTCAATCGGTGACGCGTGAACCGAAATCACAAACATTGACAAATGAAAATAAACAAAGGCTGACAAGTGCGCAGAGTAGCGTGGGGATAAGTGTGCCCAGAATTGCATCGAGAAAGAAAGGCAGATAGGTAGACCAGGGAACAAATATTATTATATTATTTTATATTATTTTATGATGTTGTATTTCTATTATTTTATTATTTCCCTTCTTCGTGACTTTACCGAAAGAACCAAGAAGATGAATCCCTGCAGTCACGAAAGCTTTAAATCGAAACAAATGCAGAGTTAGTGGGCTTGGGCAGGACACATAGCTTTTGTGGCCGTCTGGAACGCTCTTGATTCTGGTTTTAGGAAGCCACTGGAGCTATGCACTATTAAATCTGAATTGAAAACTATTTTTTTAAATCTGCTTTTTGTGTTTAGTTTGTTGTTCTCTCCCCCGCACCTCCGATTAGCGCGGTTGGCTACGTACGCTGCAAAAGAAGTTCAACGTACATAGCTTCAAGGACTGATGGCCGATGGCTGAGAATGGCAGCCCAGTGTGATCTTGGTTGGCACGATCGCCGCGAACGTGTGGAGCGAAGGGGTGAATTCACGGGCAGGAATGAGGGATTGCAGCGGCACGGGCAAATGAGGACGATGACGATGATACGTGGCCCCTGACAGCGTGTTAAAGCAATGCCAAACGTACGACCAGCTGTCAGCTCCGCGGGATAATAGAGGGGACGTTAGCCCAGGTATAGAACAAAAAAAAAAGACATGGGGAATACGGAGCGACCGTGAATTAGGTTACGAAAAACGTGCGACGTTTACTGACAGAACGAGGGTGAACACGTCGGAGGTTTGTCCATTTTACTCGCCAAACAAGCGCGCGGTCACCACGGTCACCACGATCACGCCGTCACCACGATCACGCCGTCACCGCGTGACCCCTCGCGAGCGAGGAGCAGCCAAGTGGCGAAACGCGTGCGTGCGTCGGGCGACCTCAGCTCATTTCATTTTCGTTTGCGCGAGCACGGCCCATTCCGCAAAGCCCGCGGCATTCTTGGCCACTGACAGTCGCCGGTCGCGAGTTAACCCTGCGCGTGGGTCTGCGCGTGCTCGCGTCTCTGTGTGTCGTGCGGGTGGGGGGGGTCTCGTGGGTCGACAGACAGCATCGTGTTGGTGGCCTCTCTGGCCGTGATCGCGGCCGGCACGCAGGGCAACGTCCTCGCCACGTCGGCGATGCGGGGCCTGCGCTTCCTGCAGATCCTGCGCATGGTGCGCATGGACCGCCGCGGATGGACCTGGCAGCTGCTACGCTCCGTTGTCTTCGAGCACAGCAAGGTGTGGGGGGGGGGGGTGGTATGGAGAGGGGGGCACTAGGGGGAGGTGGGGGGCTGACGTTGGTAGCCGACGCGGGCAAGAAACGTGGACTGCCAATGGGGGCAGCCAACGGAGTCGCTTTGTAATGCCACTCTGACACAGTCGACAGGGCCTTCGGGTTCATACTCTTAGGTCTTTTTGGTAAAGTCACGTAGGTAAAAAATAAAAATAAATAATAAAAATAATAAAAATTAAATAATAAATCACGACGTTTCGGAGGCAACACAAGTCTCCGTCATCAGGTGGGACCGTCACAGATAAATTGATTGTATTTACCCTTGACACAGTAAATTTAGCTGTGACGGTCCCACCTGATGACGGAGACTTGTGTTGCCTCCGAAACGTGATTTATTATTTTAATATTATTATAATTTAAATTATTTTCATTATTTATTTTTATTTTTTACCTACACGGTGACTTTACCGAAAAAACCTAAGAGTATGAATCCTTGCAGTCACGAAAGCTTCAAATCTAGAATTAGGGCCTTTGGGTCTCTATGCAAGTGGTCGTACGGGTCTCTGTTGTCGGTCCATGGGTCGATATGTGAGGCGCCATTGCCATTGTGAATCCACTAGCACGTGTCACCCGAGATTGTAAAACCCGAGGCGGGTCTCCTCGCGCCCTGAGCCATGAATTGGCACTGCATTCGGTTTCTCATCATATCCTAACTGGGGCACCGCGGTGGCGAGATGTTAACTCTGCCTCGCCTGGTATGCAGGAGGTCGTGGGTTTGATCCAGACCACAATGCCTGCTGCTGTATATTTGGAGCTCGCATGTTCTCCCGCGTGGATTTTTCTCCGGGTCCTCCGTTTTTTCCCTCCACATTAAGAAACGTGCGTTTTGAGTATTTGGCCGCTATAAATTTCCACGCAATACGCCACTTATTCTTTATGCTATCTACGTGACTTTGCCGAAAGACCCAAAGAATATGAATTCCTGCAGTCACGAAAGCTTTAAGTCAAGAATAAGCCACTTCTTTGAGCTATCATTTGTGGCCTTCTAAAAAAGAGCTACATAGCTCAGTGGAACTTATCTGGTAAAATAAAAAAATAGTTTTCGTTTATAGTTTTAACTTTTGGGTCAACAGTTTTCTGGAGATTCACCAAACATATTTTTTTTTGTTTATCCTGAGAGAAATGCAACGAAAGCATTAATCATGTAACATCTCATCAAAGGTACTGCAGCAGCGTTTCGATCATTATACAGTCAGGAATGTTTCACCGCATCTCCGGTGCACTTTTCAAAACTTTAAAAAGAGAATAATTTAGGGCTGATTTTTTCAAATTTCTGTCTTGAGAACGATGATGGCACCTGCCCCGTAAGCATTATCACCCTCACAGTCGCCCGCATACCCAGTTTAAATGACACCGAAGGGAATTTCAATTTAGATGTAAATGTTTCTCCTATTCACCGTAGTTTTCGGGAGCCTGCATGTACACACGAGCGGAGCTAATAAACGCACCTATGCACCCACGGATGCACTTCAAAAAAAAACAACAATCCTTCCCTTTTTAACGGGAGCGTCAGCAAAGTGAGCAAATTTAAAGTGTAATTAAAGCCCTCTCTTTAATTATTTTTATTATTATTTCTTGCCCAATTCAAAGAGGTGCGCCCGAGGATGTAACGCACACTCCAAACATTTTTGTAAACATTTAAGAAAGAGGACGTCACCGGCCGCGTCTCTTCGCGACAACGCCGTGACGGCGTTTATTTATCCGCGGCGTTCCGTGCGTCGCTGTGAAGCGATCTTCTTTCAATTGGGAAACACTCGGAGGGCATTTTTTTCCGCCCGTGCGACGGGCGCTGCAGAACCCCAGGCGATCGCGTTTGATCTCCGCGCGCGACGAATGTTTTTACTTCGTTTCCACGAACGGCGTGTCCATGAAGATGCGATCCATTACGATTAAAAATTCATAATTTGACGGCAGTTTGAGGGTAGGGTTGATAAAAAAAAAACAACATCATCAACATCATCAGCCGTGGGTTATTCCACCGCTGAATGATTGCCTGCCGAAGCTGCCACCACCACCTCTTACAAATCTCAGCGCCTGCGCACGAACTGATTTCATCGCTCCATCTCCTCGGTGGACGTGCAGGAAGTCGTGGGTTCGATCACGACCCTGGCGCCTGCTGCTGTATATTTGGAGTTTGCATGGTCTCTCTCTCTCTCTCCCCGTGGTCGCGTGGATTTTTCTCCATTCCCTCCGGTTTTTTCCCTCCACATTTAAAATCCATGTGTGCTCAGAGTATTCGACTTCTATGCAATTTCCACGTGATAAGCCGCTTCATTTGGGGCTACCATTTGTGGCCAGGTCGCTGCTAAAAAAGAGCTATATAGCTCAGTGGGCCGTACCTGGTAAAATAAAATAACCTGGCTAATTCTGAGCCGTGCCACGCTGGGCTGGCCCTGGCACGGCTCGGATGTGCCAGTGGAAGGGAAAAAAAGTAGCGAGCGGTCAGGTTGCCAATGTGCCACGTTGTGCGGATTCTCTTCCGGCTTCGGCCCCCAGGAGCTCATCACGGCCTGGTATATCGGCTTCCTCACGCTCATCTTCTCGTCGTTCCTCGTCTACCTGGCGGAGAAGGACGACAACCAGGACCAGTTTGGGACATACGCCGACTCGCTGTGGTGGGGCACGGTACGTGGTGGCGGCGGTGGTCGTGGTGGTAGTCCAAGTGAGGCTACACGTGCTGGACCAAGGGGTGGAGGAGGGGGGCGGGGGGCGCCTGGTTAGATGGACTCCAAAAGCGAAACATATGTTAAGAAAAATCAATTTTCAATTAAGAGGACAAGTTAGAGTGTAATTGGTTTGCTGAGTTAGAGATTAAAAGGTGACGAATGCCCTGATTTAATGCACACGCCACTGCCGTTAATTTGGGAAGATTTGAAACGGGCCTGTAGATAATTGTGCGAGCGCGCGTGTGTGTGTTTTGTCCGATTAATTTACTTGCAATCGTTACGTAGAATGAATGCCCCGCAGCACTTTTTGTCAATCTCGCTGCCCGGACGAAGGCGTTGCCGTACTGCGCCTGTCTTGGGGGCCGTTTGATGGACTCCACTTAACCACGCTGGTTAGTGCGGGTTGATCGAAGTCAGGGTGAGAACAAGACCAGTTCAAATACCACTCGCCACTCATGTTGGCCGTGGCCGGGAGTCAAACCCATGCAGTTTTGCGCGTACGGGTGATTTGCTCTTACCTCACCTGCTGCGGTCAGTGCGGGTTTGGCGAAGGGGGAGGATGCCAAAAAGGCCGTTGGGATATTGCTCACCGGTGATGTTTGCCGTGGTGGTGGTGGTGGTGAAGAGAGCCAAAGGTCACCGGGTACATAGCGCGATGCATTCGCCACCGCACCACAGCCGCGCAATCACGCATAGCCATGCCGACGAGCGCAATAATATAGTTTCTTGCGTTATTGTTGCAATTACTATGGAAATTATTTATCTTGAGAGCTGAGAGGGTCATTTAGTTTCTCCATTCCCCCCCCCCCCACACACATTCGCACGTAAGCTGTATTTATCAGCTTGGGACGTGCACACGCATGGGTGGGTGGGAGGGGGGGGAATGGTGGCGCAGTGGTGTGCACACGAGCGCTGTGATGGTGGCCTTCATCGAGCAGCGGATCGACGCAGGGGCTGTGCATCAGTTGAATGTACAATTGTCGTCACGTGCGCACGTCAGCGAGCCAATTGGGCATGGGGAAAGATAAGGGGGCAGCCCGGCAATGTGTCGCTCGCTCCCCGCCATGGACGGAAAGCTCCTCCACGAGGGGGGGGGGCTCTCTAGCACCGCTCTCGATGGCGGTGTCTGGTTTCCACGCCGGCCGGACGTCTCGGGAGATGGCAGTAGCCACGCTCCACTGGACGCGACCTGTATGCACGTGCGATGTTTAAACTTCTATCGCAACCGTACGTAGCCAACCGCGCTAATCGCATTTGGGGGAAGGACTACGAACCAGACACAACAAGTAGCAGCTCTAGAGAAATGAGTTCTCAATGTGGATGATTTAAAAGTGCATAGCTCAAGCCGATTCCTGATATCGGAAGGGAGAGCCTTCCAGACGGCCGCAGAAGCGCATCCGAACGCGTGTGATGCGGTAAAAACCGTCTTTGTTCGATGACTATCCAAATGCTGCTGCTACGAGGATGACCGTAGTTCGCGTTATGGTTCATAGGCGATGGTGTGCCTATTTATTATCTTGCGCCAGGCCTACGCGAACCTTGCCGGCCGTTAGGTCTCATCGTTCGCTGCAGAGGGTCGCTTGAAAACCATTTGCGTCAATTGCGAATGTGCACCGACATCCACAGCCCGAGGAGGGAGTCGTCGAAGCTAAACCGCTTGTCCCCCCTCGCACAGATCACGCTCACCACCATCGGCTACGGAGACAAGACCCCTAAGACGTGGCTCGGCCGCCTGCTTGCTGCCGGCTTCGCCCTTCTCGGTGTCTCCTTCTTCTCGCTGCCGGCCGTGAGCATCGATCGGATCCGTCTGTGTTACGGGACGAGCCCCCCAACCCCCAACCTGCCCCCCTCCCCCCCACCAATGTGTTTTCGCGTTGTGCCGCGTGTACCGCTCAGCGACTCGCTTTCTCCGCCAATAAAAACAACGAATAATTATTGACGTGGACAACGCGGGCAAAGGGCGTGCCGCTGACGTGTGTGTTCGTCGCCACTGCTCGTGTCGCGCAGGGCATCCTGGGGTCGGGCTTTGCCCTCAAGGTCCAGGAGCAGCACCGACAGAAGCACTTTGAGAAGCGACGCTGCCCTGCCGCACGGCTCATGCAGGTGCCCGTCACCACCCAGCGCTCATGAATTCCCCACCAAATTGCTCAGCACTCACAACATTTCCACTGGTAAGAGCTCTTTAAATCCCAACTACCCAGCTCATGAAATCTCAGCTACCCAACTCATTAAATCTCAACTACCCAGCGCTCATGAATTTCCCACCAAATTGCTCAGCACGCACAACATTTCTACTGGTAAGAGCTCTTTAAATCCCAACCTCCCAGTTCACAAAACCTCAAATCCCCAGTGCTCGTAAAATCCCGAATGCCCAGCTCATGAAATCTCAACTACCCAACTCATTAAATCTCAACTACCCAGTGCTCTTGAAATCCCAACTACCCAGCTCATGAAACGTCAAAATACCCAGTGATATTTAAATGTCAACTACCCAGTTCACAAAACCTTAAATCCCCAGTGCTCGTAAAATCCCAACTACCCAGCTCATGAAACGTCAAACTACCCAGTGATCTTTAAATGTCAACTACCCAGTTCACAAAACCTTAAATCCCCAGTGCTCGTAAAATCCCAACTAGACAGCTCATGAAAACTCAGCTACTCAGTGATCTTGAAATCCCAACTACCAACTTCATTGAATCCCAACTACCCAACTCATGAAATCCCAACTACCCAGTGCTCTTGAAATTCCCATCACTTAGTGGCAGTAGATTGTGAAAAAATTATACATGGCTGTTAGGGTGGGCAAGTTTCAAATAAAGCTCGGTGAGAACTCAAAACACCGGGCTGAGTCTCATTTGCAATAGTGATCTGGGTCAACGAATTGACAACAGCTAAATAAATAAAACAATGTACAGCAATGAAGCAAACACGAATCAGGGCAAAGCGACCGGTGTAGCGGTCACTGCCCCAGCCCTGCCGTCTCTGCGGCTGATGTGAGATTGCTTTGCGTTGGCGTGACACCTTGGACGGGTTCACGGAGAGCGAATATTGCACAGCAGACCGCAGGGTTCCACGGAGCTCATAGGAGCGCTGCTTGACTCCGTAACTACACATATAAAATTTCGATTTAAAGCTTTCGTGACTGCAGGGATTCATCTTCTTGGTTCTTTCGGTAAAGTCACGTAGAAGGGAAATAAAATAATAAAAATTAAACATAATAAAATAATTCTCACGACGTTTCGGCCACAACGCAAGCAGCCGTCCTCAGGTGAAGAACAGGTCTGTCGGACGCTGTCTTTCCGACAGACCTGTTCTTCACCTGAGGACGGCTGCTTGCGTTGTGGCCGAAACGTCGTGAGAATTATTTTATTATGTTTTACACATATAACATTTACCGAGTGCTGGGGTTTTTGTTTTCAATAGGTGCCCAAACAACACATTGAGAAATAATGCGAAAGGGGAAAGGTTTGGGGGCATTGCCACTTGTTTCAAAATTGCAGGAGGGCATCTGGCTGGACATAAGGATGCGCTCTGAGAATGCTGCCAACAACCTCAAGCGAAAGGTTGTTTGTTGGTCAAACATTTGCTGATCTTCTCTCCCATCTTCTCATCCCTGATTAAAGATTTCCATTGCTCAGCTGTCATACCTTAATATGCGCCATAGCAAATATACGCACCGGCTATTTTGGACATAGACTTTGTGTAAATGCATCTGCTTAGGTGCCCTCTCTGGGGGAGCCAGTGGGGTCACGTTCATTACCGACACAAAAAAAACACACGAGCGATGGATGTGTGGACCGATAGATGGTGAAATAAACACTTACATTAGCAAATTAATAATACATTTCCATTGCCTCCATGGGACCAGTGGTACCAGATTGGCTGCTGTATAACCAACGTTGTCTGTACAGACACCACCCAGTGTCAATGTTTGCGCAGGGAGCCTCAGAATTATGGAAGAATTTTAATACATTTTTGAGAAAAGCCGTTTCAGAAAGTGGAATGCTTTCCTGCTTGTCATGTTGTAAGTTTTTTAAAATATTTTTCACCTGGATATGTCATTTGTACGGGTGTCCAGGCTGTTTACTGACACGTACATAACACACACGGAATGATGCGTACACACACACACACACATTCAACAATGTATGCATGTATGTTGAACTTCTTTCGCTCCGTTCGTAGCCAACTGTGCTAATCAGAGGTGCGGGGGAAGGACAACAAACACTGAACACAAAAAGCACTTCTAAGGAAATGAGTTTTCAATCTAAATTTTGTTTTAAATGCCACGTACACACACATTCAACAATCAGGAGGATGATAGGTAATGTCTGTTGACAGAAGCACAAAATAAATTCCTTCTTGGAGACCATCTTGTGACCGCAAGTCTCCGAGTCAAACTAAATACATTGTACAGTAGTGTAGTGGTGAGCACACTGTGCCAGGAGTGAAACAAACACATTCTAAATACTGTGCTGTCATATATGTTTTTTAAACTGGAACTACAGAGGGGATGAAAATAGACGATGGCTTTGAGTGATCTCTCTGGCCATGTAAGATCACGAAGTTGAGCGGCAGGACGTGGTGCTGTCGAGTAAGTAGATATCGAGTGATGGTGCGTTAGAGAGTCAAGCTTGTCTGGTCTAAATGTTATTGTTGGGTAGTTCACTGAAGGTCCTGTACGGTGACGAGCTTCCGTGTCGGAATTTAAATTGAGTAAGTCTTTGGGTGGAATATACTATTATCATTCAGGAGGATGTGGTTTCTTGAAATGTCTGACCAATGTTGGTCGGAGAGTGGTTTGATAGGCACATTTTTTTTTCCCCACAGGGAGAACATCTGTGGCATTACTAGAGTAATGCGTGCCGGCAGAAGGGTCACATTGTAGAGAGTGTGCGATGGGACAATAGTCGGATTTCCAGGTTCATCGCCATCGGCCATGGTCAATCCACTGCTGGATGAAGGCATGCCCAAATTGTCGCCATCTCTCATGACCCACCGATGTAACAATCGACCTCGAACCTGCACAGGAGCTGATCTCATCGCTCCATCTCTGTGACGGACGTCCTCCCTGTTTGCGTTCTGTCGCCAACGACGATTGTTCATCACGTGTCAATCGAATTTAAGGTCATTAAAAATGTAAACATCAGAGCTGGAATTTACTAAATTAAGTGAAATATGCATTTAATATGACATTTTGAGCTTCCAATCACCACTGTGGCGAGGTGTTCATGTATGTTGAACTTATTTCCCACCCTACGTAGCTAATTGCTCTAATCTGAGGTGACTACCTCGCCTGGTATTCAGCAGGTACATGGGTTCGATCCCGACCCTGACGGCTGTATATATTGGGAGTTTGTATTTTCTCCCCGTGGTCACGTGGATTTTTCTCCGGGTCCTCAGGTTTTGCCCTCCACAGTTAGAGTCAACGCGCGTTTAAGAGTATTTGGCTGCGATACATTTGCACGCGATAAGCCACTTCGTTGAGCTATCATTTGTGGACAGGTCGCTTCTGAAAAAAATATCTATATAGCTCATTGGGCCTTACTTGGTAAAATAAAAAAAATTGTTTATCGTTTTTTTTAATAGGCTGGACTGAAACCATTCACTCAACATTTGAGAACCCAATTTTCTCAAGCGCAGCTTTGAACCCAGCTTTGAGCCTCAGGACCTCAGCAATGCCGGCTCAGCACTCGAACCCGTGAGCCTCCGGATGTTTTGGAATTAAAACTGAGATATTCATTGCATTAGCGAGAGCAAATAGCAAAGGGAGTGATTCACCCGCACTTCATCAGTCCGTTTAATATGACCACAAGCTTTAGTTAATTCGTCTCATTAGGCCCCCTTGCTTTGGCTGCCTGAACCTTAGGCATTTCCCTTGAGCGAAGGAATCTGCCCACCCAGATTGTTTCACGCCTCTGGCAAAGTTTGTGCAGCAGAATCGTTCCAACGACAACGCCGTTTTCTCGGTAGTGGCCTCCCAAACAAGGATAAATGCGGCACCAAAAAATAAATAGATTCCAATTGGGGGACAAGTGGGTCGGGGGGGGGGTGGCCGGATTGCTCATGGGCCAGAGATCTGAGACCGACCATCAGTTAGGATCCATGTTTCAGCGTGGGGAGGGGCTGGGTGGGGAGGGGAGGGGCTGGGTGGGGAGGGTGGGGCTGGGTGGGGGGTGGGAGGGGTGGGGCTGGGTGGGGAAGGGCTGGTCACCCCGTGGTGCCCTTATAAAACTCAACGTTTAACCTACTCACGCCGGCTTGTGCCCGCCCACACAATCGGGCATATTTGCGGAATACACCACGCCGCCGTTGACCCTGGCCACTGACCGAGCAACCCAACGTTCCTACCAGCTCCCTCCGCAGGAATGTGTTTTGGACATTTATAGCAGCAAAATAATGCATATAGTCTACATGCACGTTTCTAAATGTGAAGGGGAAAACCGGAGGACCTGGACAAAAAATTCACGCGACCACAGGGAGAACGTGCAAACTTCAATTATACAGCAGGCGTCAGGGTCGGGACCGAATCCCCGACCTCCTGCATATCACGCGTGGTAGATAACATCACACTACCGAGGATGGCCTCACCCAAAAACACCTATTCTGCATCACGATGTTGGCTGCGGTAAAACGTTGCACGTCAAGAGTAATGTTTGAGGGCCGCAGAGTGGTGCAGTCCTGACACTCCTGAATGATAATAGCTCACAGCAAGAAGCGCCTGGGTTTGATTCCCGACTCTGGTGCCTCCTTTGGGCGACGTTTGCGCGTTCTCCTGGCGTTCTGCACGGATTTCTTCCGGGTTCCACGGTTTCATCTCGCAGCTAAAAAGCTAAAAAAAAAACACAATATAACTGGAATTTTGCTAACATCCCAATGCTGCCAAATTATCTGCAGATTACTCCATGGGCGTTCTACCGTGAGCAACATCGCCCCGGCTATCGTGGGTCAACGAGCGCGATAATAAACGAAAATAAATGTATTTCTTGCAGTGCACGTGGCGGTGCTACGCAGCCGACGTGAAGTCTCTGTCCGTGGCGACGTGGAAACCTCACCTGAAGGCTCTGCACACCTGCAGCCCCGTCAAGTACGACCGCCGGCACCACCACCGCCACCGCCACCACCACCACCACCACCACCACCACCGCCGCCACCACCGCCGCCACCACCGCCGCCACCACCACCACCACAGCCACGACCACCGCCACCACCACCACCGCTGTTACCACCACTGCCGCCGTCACCACCATCACCACCGCCACCACCGCCGCCGCCACCACCACCGCCGCCACCACCACCACCACAGCCACGACCACCGCCACCACCACCACCGCTGTTACCACCACTGCCGCCGTCACCACCATCACCACCGCCACCACCGCCGCCGCCACCACCACCGCCGCCACCACCACCACCACAGCCACGACCTCCGCCACCACCACCACCGCTGTTACCACCACTGCCGCCGTCACCACCATCACCACCGCCACCACCACCGCCGCCACCACCACCACCACAGCCACGACCACCGCCACCACCACCGCCGCCACCACCACCACCGCCACCACAGCCACGACCACCACTACCGGCTGCTACCACCACTGCCGTCGCCACCACTACCACCGCCATGACCACCACCACTACCGCCACCACCGCCGCCACCGCAGCCACCACCACAGCCACGACCACCACCACTACTGCCTCCACCACCGCCACTGCCAAAATAAATTGGCTTGTGGTTGCACGGCCGGGGCCGGCACGCAGGGGCACGCTGGGGTGGGGGCCTACACCGCCAAACGACCCTTTGGTCCCCACCCGAGTTCACTCACCCTCAGGGGCACGGTGACTGTCGTGATGCCCCCCCAATCGACTGCATTGTGAGAAAATGTCAGCGTTTAACTGAGGCTCTGGATCGAGATGCCTCGCTGCTGGGTTCGCGGTTGTTCCCGGTGCTGTTAACCTCCACGTGCTGGCGGCTTGCGGAGGAACTGCTGCCTTCTGAGCAAGCTGCCAGCAACGTGGAGGCAAATGTGGGACATCGTGCCGAACAACACGCGGTACGAACACGAAAACCCATCGGCAGCGCTCTTCCGGAGTGGTGGGGTGCGGGGTCTGGGGCGAATCCCCCCGTGTGGACCCACCCGCCCCGACCCCTTCAGACTAAAGTGGGGAAGTATGACATCTAACACTGTGACGGCGAAGCGCGGGACCCCCAAGTTGTGGGGCCCGGAGCGGTCGCCCCCGAATCGCCGAACCCCTAGGGACGGCTCTGGCCACGGGCGTGAAAACTTTGCTCAGTGTTATCTCGTCAGGACAAAGCCTTCCCGTTCCGAGATGTCTGCAAGTTGCAGGGTGGGTGTCCCGTTCACCGATGAATCTCGGAACGCGCAAGCAGTTAGCGTAAATTTTATTTAGAGATGCTTAGCGCCGTTGTTTTTTTAAAGACATTGTACTCACCGCAGAGAACTGTAGCGACACGACCGCACTTTCTGATACCTGCCGCCAAACTGTGCCGCCCGCCCTCCCGCATGGCCGTGCGGGAGCCTCGCTGCCAATACATCGTAAGAAAAGCAACAGATCTCGATTTAAAGCTTTCGTGACTGCAGGGATTCATCTTCTTGGTTCTTTCGGTAAAGTCACGTAGAAGGGAAATAATAAAATAATGAAATAATAAAAATAAAATAATTCTCACGACGTTTCGGCCACAACGCAAACAGCCGTCCCCAGGTGAAGAACAGGTCTGTCGGAAAGACAGCGTCTGAATGAAACACCACCACGCTTGGCAGCATATATTTAAGCTGGGTTGGAGGGGGAAGAGCGCCTCGACAAAGGAATTTGCATATCAAGAGGAATTTAGCAACAGAGGTTGTCATCATCATCATCATCGTCGTCGTCGTCGTCATTTCGCCTCCGTCGTTCCCCCGCAGCCACAAGCCGAGTTTCCGCGAGCGCGTTCGCCTCTCGAGCCCCCGGGGTCAGACGGGCCGGGGCAAGAGCGCGTCCCCCGCGGGCAGGGTGAGGGCCCCCGGCGTGGGCGGGGTGCGCCGCTCCCCCAGCGCCGATACGGGACTCGAGAACAGCCCCGCGCACGTCCAGAAGAGCTGGAGCTTCAACGACCGCACGCGATTCCGCCCGTCGCTGCGTCTGCGAAGCTCCAGTTCCAGGCACTACTCCGGCGAAGGTGAGCCCGGGGAGTCGAGAAAAAAAAAACTCCAAATATACAGCATGCGTCAGGTTCGAGATCGAACCCACGACCTCCTGTATACCAGGAGAGGTAGTTAACATCTCCTAGCCACCGTGATGATGATGAGAGAGAGAGAGACATACAAACTCCAAATATACAGCAGGCGTCAGGTTTGGGATTGAACCCATGCCGCCTGTATACCAGGCGAGGTAGTTAACATCTCCTAGCCACCGTGATGAAGATGAGAGACACGCAAACTCCAAATATACAGCATGCGTCAGGGTCGAGATCGAACCCACGACCTCCTGTATACCATGAGAGGTAGTTAACATCTCCAAGCCACCGTGATGATGATGAGAGAGAGAGAGACACTGCAAACTGCAAATATACAGCAGGCGTCAGGTTCGGGATTGAACCCATGACCGCCTGTATACCAGGCGAGGTAGTTAACATCTCCTAAATCGATCCCACGACCTCCTGTATACCAGGCGAGTTAGTTAACATCTCCTAGCCACCGTGGTGTGATATGTCCTCCTCCCATGTGTCCGCCACGCAGCGCCCAGCGTTGATGTTTTTGTTGTTGTCCTCGCTGGGGCCAGCAACGCGGCGGTTTTGGCGAATGTGTTGAGGTTCGTTGTTTGGGCCCTACGCACCGCTGCCGACGCAGCCTCGCGCGGGGACTCACACGAGAGATGCGGGGACGGGCCACGCGGCGTCAGATTGCTGAGTAGCACCGTGCGAACATCGGCGCCCGCGCTGTGCCGAGTGTGCTGGGAGCGTGGGGTCAAGGGGGTGGTTATTGGGACGACCCTTGCTCAGAAACTCAACGTGAATCCGCGAATAGGAATCGCATCTCCTCCCCCCTCCTGACGACGTGGCGAGGCCTCGGAAGGTCAACAGCGCCAGACCTCTACGGTACTCGGTGCAGGGCGATGGATCCCAGTTCTGTAGTCGTCTTTGGGGGGCAGGGTGGAGGGGGGGGGGTCTGAGCCCCCCCACCCCATCCCCACTGAATGCTCAACCGCCTCTTCTAAATGATTATTTCAGTAAAATGTTAAACACCAGGGGTGGTTTCGACTCGGGTGAAAACGTGAGTAGAGCCTTTCCTCATTCACACTGCAGGCGGGGGGGGGGGGTGAGAGAGCTGGAGAAAAATGCACCAGACGATACAGTAGTAAGTCGTACCGGTTACTCATTCGGGTCTGGCTTTCAACATTCACCACCATCGCCCCTCCTCATCCCCCAATTATTTGTCTCTCGGTTCTCCAGTCTCCTCTCACGCCAAGCGCCAAGCTCACATTTCGCGAAGGTGACAGATTGCGCCTGATCTCGGAAGCCAAGCAGGCTTCGCCAGCCTGCTTTGTCACGTGGGTGGAAGTCTTTCTCGGAAAGCCGGGCGTTGTTTGTCGGCTTGGGGCGTGAATCTGGCCAGGAAGTGGCAACTCAGGGACATTTATTGAATCCAATTGCGAGCTGAGGTCAAATGCGCTACTCCCTCCTACTTTCTGCATCGACCCCTGTGGCCGTCACGCGTTCATACGGGATCGGATCAAGCCCTCAAAAAGAGTTTCTGGCACGGTGTGCATACATCAGCGCTGGGGAGGCAAAGGTGGCCGGGCGTGGTGCCTGGCCACCCTGAGTCTCTGCGTGCCTGTCTGTGGGTCTCTCTGTCAGTCTAGGGGTCTATTTGTGAGTCAAATGAAAACATATGAATCTTTGATTCTTTCAAATTTTCACTCCCACCATGGCGCTCCGGGGCATTCTCACCACATTTCCACCACCACTGCCTCCTGCAACTCGCGTGCTGCGTGGGTCTTCATAGGTGCTACTCGCTCACGGCACTTGCCCCTAACGGTCTATTGAAAGGCTATACGGGGGATCTTTGTCTTTGTGCACGCAGGGGGTTACGCCAGCCTGAGTGTGGACGATGCCCTCGATCAGAAGCGCTGCCACTGCGATGTGTCAGTCGAGGACCTCACGCCCGCCCTCAAGACGGTCATCAGAGCTGTCAGGTGCTCCCCCCAACATCACCACCACCACCACCATCATCAGCAGCAGCAGCCATGTTCACTCCATTTCCACGGTCAGACCTCTCCCCCAAAACGTCGCCATCTCCCGCGATCCTGCGGTGTTTTACCGGTCCATCTCGTTCCCGCGTACGAGCTCGTCTCATTTATCGGCTCCATCTCCGCGGCGCACGTTCATCCTCAGACGCCGTTCCGTCATCAGCCTCGTCCGTCGGCAACCGTTCCTTCTTTCCCAAGTCCTGACCATGTGCGCGAGCTGTTTTTTTTCCCTCCAACTCCGTAGTGGACGCATTTCTGAGTGCGTTCCGACCCGAGGCTGCTACGCTAACATTCGTCTCGACCACCGGCCGGCCAAAATAACCTTCCAGCGACGTGGCCCCTGCGTTCTGATCACGTGCCCCTCCTTGACATCTGTGAAAAAGGGCTCTATAATAGCTCATCGGATTCCTCCAATGTAAATAAACATTCAGATTTCGATTCTTTCTCTCACTTTGATTCCAAGTGTCCGTCCACCTCTCCACGCCTCTTTGGGCACTTTTAAATTTTAGTTAAAAAATTATAATAATTTGACAACGTCCACGTTAATAATCACGAACCGAATAGTGGAACGCGACATGCACCTCGAGAAGAGCGTTTTAAATCAAGCGAACGGCAGTTTATGAAATCCCCCCCCCCGCCACTGCCTCTACCCACCCAGCAGTGTGAATGGTCGCACCATGAACCAGTCGATCGGCAGGCCGGTGGCGTGAAGTGTGGTTTCGCCCGCCTCTTCCCCATGCCATCAGGCCAGGGTGGAAGAGGAGGCCAAAGTGTGTCCTTGAGGGAATCTCTGGAGCTCTGCAGAGCCCCCTCTAGTGGGTCGGCTCTTGTCGCCAGCAGTGGCAAGAGCAAGCAGTTTCAGGGCTGCTCCTTTACCTTCAACGAATCACTAGAGCCGTGCAATGGCATCGTCACATGGGTGATGATGGGGCCCGCTCTTGAAACCCGGCGGTGGCACAGGAACTGAAATAAAAGATAAAGGTGCAGCCCTGAAAGTCATTGCTCACGCCACTGCCGGCAGAAGGGTCTCGACTAGAACGAATTCTCGACTGTATTTGGTCTACTCTTTCACGTTGGACCAAAACGACATGTGGACAGAGGTGGGGGACTTTGAGAAACTCGTAAATTGTTTCAACTGCCACGCCGGGAGACTGAACCGGTGACCTCTGACCTTGCAAGTGCAGTGCGACAACCATTACCCCACGGGAGAGGTGGAAACAAACACAGACACAATCCTACCGTGACATTTCTAGGAAACGAATGGCTTTGGTGCTGATTATCAATCACGTTTCGCATTCAGCAAACAAAAGACCTCTAATTTTTTCGCCCCACCTTTGGCAATTTCAGTTTGCAATGATCGCAATCTCGTGAATATCAATGATGAATACGCCCGCACGGATACTTGAAACTGTATATGCCGCAGACACAGAATCCAGATTGTGTTATTCACTTCATATTTATTTCATATCTGCCGAATTAAATTTGGCCTGCCAGGCTTTACGTTTTTTTTTTTTTGCCGCGGGCTCCTCTGCGTAAATTTGGGGTGAAATGAAGTTCAGCATCGGGAGCAACGTGACCACGTCCCTCGCCATTTCCACCGGCACTCATGCCCCGTCAGCTTTAGATCTTGCCTCTGCGCCTTGAAGAGTTCTTTGCAACTTTGTTGGAGCCCGTATACATGCACGCAAAGACAAAGATCCACCGTGTAGGCGACATTGGCTGATCGGGAAGGAGAGCTGTAAGCCAGCACCCATCACGATCAGAATATGTATTTATACTCGAGGAATCCATGAGCTATAAAGAGATTCTTTCACTGATGTCCAGTAGGTGCGGGTCAGAACGTTACAACAACAAACAATACAAAAACACAAAAGGATCGCAGAGTATAGGAAAGGTAAACAAATCACTCAAAGATATCTACAAATAAAACTAAACTTTTTTTTTTATCTTACCCCTGAAGGCCAACACAGCTCACGAGGTGGTCATGTGCCCAACACTACGCCCGGCCACCTTTGTCTCCCCAGTTTTTACGCACCGCACCAGGTACTCATTTGAGGCTGAGTCGACCCAGGGGAGGCCCAGGACCGGTTCAGACAATCGTCACATTGGTGTTGGCCGTGAGCAGGAATCGAATTCGGGTCGCCGGGTTACACACAAATACACACAAATACACAAACACAAAATTGATTCACATTTCTTCCTCTTCCCACCAGGATAATGAAGTTCCTGGTCGCGCGCAGGAAGTTCAAGGAGACGTTGTGCCCATACGACGTGAAGGACGTCATCGAACAGTACTCCGCGGGACACCTCGACATGCTGTGCCGCATCAAAAACCTCCAGTGCAGGTCTGGCAGCTGAAGCCGTGGCCTTGGAGCTAACCTTGCCAGCGCCCCGAGGAACATCTCCGCGCGGCGCGATCGCACGCGAGCGCTCTCCCTCTACGGCCGTGCATTGATTATAATAATTTAGCGGCGTTTGGAAATCGCCCCCTTCTTGTTGTTGCGGTGGCTGTCACGGCTGGCTCTTGCGCTTCACAGAGCACGTTCTGCGGAATTGCCGCAACGAGGGGCGATTGTCGCGGTGGTGTGTAATCGGCAATCGGTTATTTTTTAGCAGGTAAATTTTTTTCTCTTTAAAAAATTTGCCAAATTTTTTTAATTAAAAAAATGTGCAATAAATGTTTTATTAAATTTTTTTGGCAAATTTGGAGCTTGACGCCGACACACGGTGGCCTACGGTTAATCTGCCCCCCCCCCCCCGCAAAAATAACCAGGGTGGCCTACTGGAATCGAACCGCGGACTCTGCAACGTTGCCATCTTATTCCGCTTCCCACGCCCCTCAACTCTGTCCCGTCCCTCCCCTATAGCCCTTTCGTGATTGCCACCCCCCCCCCATGTGCCCTCTGTTACAGTGACTCATTCCTTTGCCCCTCCCTCACGCCCTGTCATATAAATCAGTATATTTTTGTTACCGCTCTTAAACTGTGTAAAGCAATTTTTGAGAAATGCCGCTCCAGTAAGTGGAATGCTTTCCCGCTTGTCATGTTGTAGTTTTTGAAATTCATATTTTTCACCTGGATATGTCAGTTGTACGGGTGTCCAGGCTGTTTATTGACACGTACATAACACAAACGGAATGACGCGTACACACACACGCATTCAACAATGTACGTATGTATGTTGAACTTCTTTCGTACCGTACGTAGCCACCCACGCTAATTGGAGGTGGGCTGAAAGGGCAACAAACTAAAGAAATGAATTTTCAATCTATGTGATGATTTAAAAGTGCATAGCTGCAGCGGCTTCCTAATGTTGGAAGGAAGAGCGTTCCAGACGGCCGCAGAAGCGCAACTGAAAGCGCGCGACGCGGCAACCACCGTCGTGTTTTGTTCATCCAAAAGCCGCCGCTGCGATGGCGACCGGAGCGCCTTCGGCTGAGGCGCTCTATAAATAAAATATAAGATGAGACAAATAACTAGCACTGGGCCGTGCAAGCACTAATCAACACGCGCAATATAGCCGTGCGAAAACAGGTACGCTGAACTGCGCTCCGCTAACCAC
Source organism: Lampetra fluviatilis (assembly GCF_964198595.1). Taxonomy (NCBI): domain Eukaryota; kingdom Metazoa; phylum Chordata; class Hyperoartia; order Petromyzontiformes; family Petromyzontidae; genus Lampetra; species Lampetra fluviatilis. The sequence goes on from NC_136288.1 coordinate 12,507,369, forward strand.
TTCAAGTACAAAGAACCACCCGTCCTGCGCCCCCAAGTACCCCGTGTTTCTTTTTCTCTGTCTCTCTTTGTCTCTGTTTTCGCCTTCGCACAGAGATTGGCTTTGCTTTATCTACTGAAAATATGCCCCATTGACCAAATCGTCAGATCTCGGAAGCTTAAGCAGAGTTGAGCCTTGGATTAGAGTTGCCACCTGCAAGGTAAAAAATAAGCCAGACATCACCTGGGAAGAAATTTATCTCACAAGAGCACAAGAGAGCACAAGACTACGTGCAAATGTAAATCACGGCCACCCCGTCTGGATCACAGCAGCCTCGCTCCACGCCACAAATACAAACGAAGGCGAGAGATGGAAGCGAGAATCTGGACTGCGGCAGACGTCAACAATGAACGTCTCGTACGGCGGACCCCTTACCGGTCGAACCTTCCCCGGTTTCAACCGTCCACGCCGCTCAATTGGCGACCTGTGAACCGAATCGGCACGCGGGGTCACGTGGCCGATGCGACCACCTCGTGACGCCACGAATCCCAAACCGTCGATCACCAACCACATCGTGAGCACTCCGCCCCCGCTGCTGCTGCCTTCTCTCCTGTAAAGGAGGAATGGACGATGATCCACTCGGCTTCTGAGCAGACAATTGAGTGGATAACAACATCTAAAATTGCATCTTTTAATCCGCTGTTATTAATCCATACGAAATAAGTGGTGAGGCCGCTTCTGAAAAAGAAAGCGATGTAGCTCAGTGGGCCTTACCTGGTAAAAAGTAAAAAAAATAGCATCGCGCAACTGAATGATAAATAAATCATATACAGGACTTTAAATTTCTGTTCATACAGTAAAACCTTGGATTGCGAGTAACTTGGTCTGCGAGTGTTTTGCAAGACGAGCAAATGTTTTAAATAAATGTTAATTTGATAAACGAGCGAGGTCTTGCAATACGAGTAGTACGTGTGTACGCTTTGTCTGCCGAGCGTCACGTGATCACAACTGATATACGAGTGCTTTGATATTCGAGTGCTTTGGATTACAAACAACGTTTCCGGAACGAATTATGCTCGCAATCCAAGGTTTTACTGTATTTCCCAAGACAGTTCAGCAAGAGGATGATCCTGGGAATGCCAGGCCAGGTGGCAACCCCGAGCCAGGATAGTGCTTGGATGGGTGACCACCACACTCTGGTTGCTATTGGTTTCACGGGGCTTGCTTCAGCGGGCAGCAGAGGGCAGTACAGAAAAATGCATGGTTGTACTGTTCTTCTAGTGTGCACTTCCAGCGTTGTACATGGGCGGTGAGCGTTAACTAAACCTGTTCAGCAGCCCCCCATCCCTCCTCCCCTTCACCAGTGACGAGTGAGGTGGTGGGATTGGGTTAAATAACCCCCACAGCTCGCAAGGTGCGGGGAGGCCCTTATCCAGCAGTGTGTTGACAAACGTGGGCGCCACGGTGGCAATATGTATAGTCCCGTCGCCTGCTATGCAGGAGGTCATGAGTTCGATCCCGATCCCGACCCTCACGCCTGCTGCTGTATATTTGGAGTTTGCATCTTCTCCTCTTGGTCGGGTGGATTTTTCTCCGGGTCCTCCGGTGTTTCCCCTCCACATTTCGAAACTTGCTTTGAGAGTATTTTACTGCTTTAAATGTCCACGTGATAAGCCACTTCGTTGAGCTATCATTTGTGACCAGGTTCGCTTCTGAAAAATAGCTAAATAGCTCAGCGGGCCTTACCTGGCAGTAAAAAAAATAAAAAAATAGTTTTATTTAACAGGCTGTGCATTATACATCGTGGCATCAAGAATAGACACCTGTTGACAAATCCACGCGCCCCATTCCACCCGCACTTTGCGGCGTTAACCGGGGCCTGGCTGTGGAATTCCAAGGCCCGACCTCCGGCACGGCAACCTGGCGCAGCGACAAGCGCACTAAACCGCCAGGCCAGGTGACACATTGTAAAGGAGAGCCTACGACACAAGGTGGCAGGGGGTTCGTCTTTTATTCCTCCCTTCAGTCCACCACTCGTCCCCAGCCTTCTCAGTCTCGTTCCCGACAAGATTCCCCCTCTTCCCGCCCGTTCTCTCCCTTATATCTCATCGCTTGCTCCTCCCCCTTCCCCTGTCACCGTCCCACTCCACCTCCGTTTGGTGGGAATCCTTCCCCTGACATCCCTTACACATTAAACGGAGCTGCTCATAGGTTAATGATGTATTGGAACGTTATATTCTTGGTTCTTTCGGTAAAGTCACGTAGAAGGGAAATAATAAAATAAAAAATATATAAAACAATACAATTCTCACGACGTTTCGACTTTTTTTTCCTCTTGCTGTGGATTTCACACCTGATGATGATTGCTTGTGTTGCAGTCGAAACGTCGTGATAATTTAATTGTTTTATATTTGTATTATTTTATTATTTCCCTTCTACGCGACTTTACGGAAAGAACCAAGAATATGAATCCCTGCAGTAGCGAAAGCTTTAAATAAAAATTTTATTGGAACGTTGTTAGAAACAATATTACAGTGAGTATGCTAATTGCCCTGATGGCTTTTTCTTCTCGTTGTTGTTGTCGTGTTTTTTGTTGTTGCCACTAGGGTCGATCAAATTCTCGGCAAGGACAACTTGTCCAGCGTGGAGCGGCAGAAGGCGAAGGAGAGGGGCCAGCCCAGGTCAGAGGTCAGAGAAGACCAGAGCCTCATGGGAAGGGTGGTCAAGATGGACAAACAGGTGCGTGATGGTTTGATTTCCCTTCTCCCCGAGTCACGCGTGCACGCGTTAGTGTGCCTGTGTACGCCTTGGTGTGTGAGTGCGTGTCTGCGTGCATGTGTCTGTGCAACTGCGTATCTGCGCGTATGTGTGTGCGTGTGTTTGCATGTATGTGCGTGTTTGTACGTATACGCCTGCGTGTGTATGTGTCGACTCGGCCTCAGATGAGTCACCTGGTGCGATGGGTAAACACCCCGCCACGAGGGAGACAAAGGCTAACAGCACTTGCCCCAACAGCCTGTGCAGGCTATAGGGGGATCTTTGTCTTTGTTTTTGTGTGTGTGCATGTTGTGGGGAGCGCGAGTGTAGTAGTTAGCGCACTACATCTGTGACGATTATCTTAACTGGTCCTGGGCCTACCCTCGGTCAACTCAGCCTTAAATGAGTGTGTGGTACGATGTGTAAACATCAGCGCTGGGGATATTTAGGCAGCCCAGGCGTGGTGCTGGCCACCCACCCCCTCGTGTGCCGTGTTGGCTTTCTCAGGTGCTCGCTAACAGCACTTGCCCCAACAGTCTGCTGAGGCTACGCAAGGAGGGGGGGGAGGCGAATCTTTGTCTTCTTATGTGAGCAGACAATAACAAGTACTGCTATTTTAGTGCACACAAACGACAGGAGGTACAAGAACCATGTTCATGCATAATGCGCGTTGATTACCACGTGAGTAACCCAACCGGCAATGGATACCCATTGTCATTCATACGGATTAATTGATGCCCCCCCCTCGCACAAGAAGGGCTCACAAGTGACGTCATCACATCTACGCCTCTATTTAAGGAACAAAACAGGAGGATTTCTCCACAGATCTGGCTGCCGCCTGATGAAGCTAGTTGTAATTACTGGCGAAACGTCGTACTCAGATTGTAACTGTTGTGGATTTGCTCTCCAACACACCGGTGTGCTGTGCTATTGTTTACTTGACAAACCTTACCAATTGGCTGCGTCGGGTGGTGGCGGGTTTAACGACACATTTATATATTTACGCGATCTAACGCCAAAAAAACCCTCGATTTTGAATCTTCGTCTTCATTTGCACTCGCGCGAATCGTTTCGCTCCGCAGGTGCAGACGATCGAGAAGAAGCTGGACTTCTTAATCGACTTCTACCGCCAGTCCCTGGGCAAGGGGCCGCCCAAGATGCCCACGGCCATGAGCCAGTCGAACACGGAGAACAACACGGACTACGAGACGCCGGACGACCAGACGTCCTCGCTCGAGATCACCGAGACCACGTGCGTGGCCACGTCGCCGTCCAGCAACGGCAACCACCTGAGCCAGGGCCTCTCCGAAGACAACGACCTCGCGCTGTCCCCGCGCGGCAGCCCTCCCGCCTCCGCGAACGTCGCCGCCGAGTGGCTCCAGGTTCCCGACCAGAAGGAGGAGGCGGCCATCAGCTGGAGCTCGCAGAAGTCCCACCTGACCCTGCCGGTGCCTTCGTTCATGTCGTCCACGGACCAGAACATCACCATCGTCATCAGCCCGTCCACGTCGGACGATGTCCTGGCCGCATGCGACGGTTCCATCCCCGCTCCTCCTCCCGCTCCACTCTCGCCGGTCTGCCGCGGCGAGCTCTCCAAGGTGTTCGGCGCTCGCTGCGGCAACGGCAACGCGGTGGGGCCGATCTTCGCGGCGGCGGCGGCCGGCCTGGGCGGAGCGCCGTGGTCCGACAGCATCCTGAGCGTGGAGGACTTGCCGTCGCTTCACACCGTCAAGGAGATGGACGAGCAGCTGGCGGCCGACGACCTGTCCGGCGAGAGCCTGCAGAGAGTCGGCGGAGACGCCGCCGCCACCGTCACCGCTACTACCGAGCCGTCGCACATGACTCTGTTGCCGCTCGGTCCGCGATCGTCCGCTGAGATGGAGTTTGGCGGCTCGGCCAGGGGCGTACCGCAGCAGCAGCAGCACTTACAGCGCATCACCGATAAGCCGGACTTAATATCACTTCCGTAAAAAAAAAAATTGTACGCGCAAGCGTTTTTTTTTTAACCTCCCCTTCTCCCCCTTCCCTCCGTGTAATTCTCACTGTTGTTACCGCAAAACGATATTTTAAAGATTTGGACCGCATCAAACGAATGCGTTGCGTAGTCGACCGTAATAATGTGAGTAGCCGAAAAGATAGGATTTATGAACCCATACTGGGGCTTTTGCGAATGCAGTTTTTTTTGCTGCAGGTAGTGAAGTGGGGGGGGGGGGGGGGTGACTGCGGTGGGTGGGAGAGGGAAAATTGGGCCACCCACCCACCCCACCCTCATCGACCACCCGCCAAGATGCGGTAGCTGCCCGGTGGTATGTGGGCGTCCCTGGGGCAGCGTTCGTTCTTTCCTCCCGACGATTGTTCACAGGCGGCGTTGACCGCGCCCCGGACTCACCACCTCGACTGTCTGTAACCCTTACCCCCCTCCTCCCTGAATTGTATAAAAAAGTGGAATGGACCAATAGTCGACCAATGTTAATCATAGCCGTTGAAATGTTTACAAGACTGCTTTCATTTTAAGTCCTGAGCATGCTATTACCTATAATGTGCAATTACCTTTAATAATAACCAAATCTGTGCTGGTGCATTTCGCAGCTATATAAATGCAGCGTGTAGACTTTTACGAGCGTACTCACACAGGGACGTTTTTTTAAATGTCAATTTGTAGTTTCTAGTTTTCATTTTTATCTCTCCCCTTTGCCTCCCTTGTGTCATAAAAGTAACGCTGTTAAGAGCTGAGTTGCGCACATTTTTTCGAGTTGATGGACATCGTTTGGGGCGCCGCGGTGGCGAGATGTTAACTCCCTCGCCTGGTATGCAGGAGGTCGTGGGTCTTGATCCCGACCCTGACGCCTGTATATTTGGAGTTTGCATGTCTCTCTTCCCGTGGTCACGTGGATTTTTCTCCGGGTCCTCTGGTTTTTCCCTCCCTCCACGTCTAGAAGCATGCATTTAGAGTATTTGGCTGCTTTCCATTTCCAGACGATAAGCCACTTCGTTCAGCTATCATTTGTGGGCAGGTCACTTCTAAAAAGAGCTATATACAGCTCAGTGGGCCTGACCTGGTAAAATAAAAATAGTTTATAGTTTAAGTACTTGTTTACACGGCTGGGTAATCTCAAACCGCCAATCTGAGTGCCCGCCGTGACAAAGGGATGGCGGGCCTTCAGTGGCCTTGTTTGGCCATGGTGGGGGAGAAGCCACCCTCCCCGGCTCCATCTCCCCGCACGTTCCTGTGGATGTTTTGGGGCCAGACCCTGCGTACTGGAGACTGCCGCGCACGTTCCAGCATCGTAGCGGACGTTGAAGTTCCCGTGACGTTATTCGTTAAAAAGAGTGGGCGCCATTTTGAAAATTACAAATTCTATCATTTGATAAAGTCACAAAGCAACCGACTGTGAAACTACTGTGCGCCGTGATAGTCTGTGAAACTTTAGCGCCTTCGTGATAGCCTTTCGCTTGACGAATGTCTCAAATGCCAAATGTACTCACGGTTTGATTTTAAATGTTTGTTGTCAATTTAAAGTTCCCCCTTTTTTTCAGACTTCTTCTCAACTGCCAACTAATGTTACCACTGACTTCTCGTCTTGCGGTGAATGGACCACTCGGGGTCTACCCTCTGTGTTCGAGAACGACCCAGTGACACGAGATGTCGTAAAAACCATTGACACACTCTCCAAGTGACCTGCTCTCTCCACAATAGGTGGCCACACGAACCGCTGCAGACAAATGTTCATTCCACGGCAGCGAAACTGATCTTGTTAATGATCAGAGCCGGAATTTTAGCCAGTAAGTAAAATAAAAAACAACCCAAACTATTTTTTATTTTCTTTCTGTAATCGTTGGTGACCAGGCTGAGACCACCAGCTTATCACACTAATCACGGGTGACTGAAACCCGGATTCAAACCCAAGACCTCAACAGTGTCGGCTTAGGACTGTGACCGCTGAACTGCCTGACCCGCCTCACCCTTGAGTGTGGCTTAGCAGCTTGCTGCGGATGTTGCTCGACTTGCATGCAAAGTGACGCAATGGCAGAAGCGGACCTTTCCATGGGGGGCCGGGAGCGCTGAGGGGGGCGGGGTGTGGGGGGGGCTACCCCAGAGCCGTCCCAGGGTACGGGGAATCGGGATGACTGTCCCGGGCCCCGCGCTTTGGGGGGGGGGGTGTTGGGGTGTCGGGTGGGGGCCCACAGTGGGGTTTGCCCCGAGGACGGCCCTTCCCTCCATAAACACATCCCAATGCGTTGTCTCCAGGACAACGATGAATGACGTAGCAATCGGTTTCCCCCGTTTTTTTTCTGGCAACCAAACAGGTGTTGAGATGTTAAAACACCAAACTGAAACCTTTTACAAGGAATCATGTCCGCATTAACCGCAATACCTGTGGTCAGAATGCAAACAAAAAACGCATTGTCCTTGAAACAGATTGGTCCACACCAGAGACGGCTTTCTTTAGAGCCTCGTCTCAAAACGGTGTTAGACCAGAAGACGCCAAAAGGCGTGAAAAAAAGGGTAAAACTTACTCTCATATTTTGTTACTGGCAAAGGAGGTCCCATGAATACATAGCAATCCTTGGGGGACGGATGGGGGTGGTGGAGGGTCTGAAAGGGGTAAGGGTGGAGGTCACCCCCCCCCCCCTTTGTGATGGATTATTTTGGTGGTCCGACTTTCGTCCGTGTCGTCGGGGTCAGTGTCCCCTCGCAAAGAGGGCGGCCTCTGGCAGCGTGCGATACAGATGACGACGATGACGACGATGATGACGATGATGATTCTAGATTTGAAGCTTTCGTGACTGCAAGGATTAATATTCTTAGGTTTTTTCGGTGAAGTCACGTAGGTAAAAAATTAAAATTAATAAAAGTAAAATAAAAATTACATATTTTATTTTTATTTTACTTTTATTAATTTAAATTAGACTTTTATTAATTTTAATTAAAATTAATAAAAGTAAAATAAAAATAAAATAAAAATTACGGTGTGATTTTTATTTTATATTTATTTTACTTTTATAAAATAACGACGTGATTTTTATTTTATTTTACTTTTATTAATTAAATGTTTTTACCTACGTGACTTTACCGAAAAAACCTAAGACGATGATGATGTCTGTGCCGTTTCTTGTAATCCAATCATAATAGCGAAGCAATAGATCTGTCAAAATCATTCTGCGCGCAATGTGTGTGTGGTGCGGGGGGGGGGTAGGAATGGAAAACAGTCACAAACCGTTATGCACCGCTTTTATCGCTCTCACCCCCGCTCTCGAATGCCAGAATATGTTTTTGTTCCGAATCAGGGTGGGGTCATCAACGTGTCGTAGCTTTTGAGGCTGCACAAACATTTGGGGGAAAATTCCCGAACGATAATGATTGTGTTTCCCCCCCACCCCCACCCCCTCCTCCTCCTCATTACGTTATTTTGCACACCCGCAAAAAAAATAACCGGTAAAAAGTGCCACATCAATCATGCGTTGGTAATTTTTTCAAAACATTATAATTTGCTTTTCTTTTCTCTGCATCATCATCATCATCTAATCACCGCCGTGCATTTCTCGTTACACGTCAAGCTGCCGTCATGTGCCACGTTACTTTGTCCGGGCAGCGTGTGCTGCATTTCAATTGATTTTGTTTTTGCCCGTGGAGTCTCTTACGCCAGCAACTCTTGAGTGGGTCCTTCCGCCGTGTTGTGGCCAAGTTGGCAGAGACGATCACAGCCGCAGTCAAGGCGTGGAGTCGGGGGTTTGGCACTGCTGCTGCTGCTGCTTCTTCTGCATAATTGCCCCAGTAGCACCAAGGGCGATGATGCGGTGTGTTTCTTTAGATGCAATCAGCGCCGTTATTTTGACTTTCTTTGACAGCTGCTGCATTGGCCCACGGAGGTTACTACAAGAGACTCTATCTAAAATATATTTCTATAAACATCGCATCAGGTAATGTTGTAAATGAGCTCATTCACAAGGCCTTAACGAGTAGCAGAAATACACGGGTTGGATCTGACGTAGTTTGAACACATTCCCATTTGTGTAATTCCCTTTTTCTCTCCACTTGCACACTAACTAAACAGATTGCCTTGACTTTTTTGAGCCAATATCCCAAATGAAGGCTGGACATGAATACACATGAGCTGAAGACAATTAACCTTAAGCCCCAAAAAAAGGAAATGTATTCTCCAACATATAAAACTGAAATAACCCAATGTCGTCGCTTCATAGTAATTATGATATAACGGCATTTCTTCTGCCTCTGTGATGGAAGTAGGAGCCGTTTTCCTTGATTAAACTCACTTAATTTGTGTCTAGAATTAGAAGGAACCCGTCAAAGCCACGTTTGGCCAAATAAGAGAAAAGTATCCCACGGAGAGCCCTCGCAAATCTGAAGGCACCGCAACGTTTCAATCGGCCAGTTTGAATTGTATCGTGACAGAAAAAAAAGAGTGCCGATTCCTTGAGTAATAAAATAGATTATATTGTCAATCCACCGCTGGATGCTTCTTTGACCCATGCTTCCCGAGATGCTGAAGGGAACCCGATTAAGCGTTTGAAATAATCACTCCACCGGTGATGGATTTGCAAAGCTCCCCTTACATTACCAAAAAAACATAATTAGGCCAGTCCAAACTGCACCAAAAACACAGTCGATGATGAAGGAAGCTTCACCTTTTAAAAGCAATTTCAAAGCGCCTGGCCCAGTGAGCTTTGGCGCAACCCTCGGGGAAACAAGAAATCAAAGGCCCCTTTAATTGATCCTCTTCGTGATTGATGTCTCCACGGCCAGGTTTGTTTAGGGTCAGACATAATACTCGCTGACATATCGACGCATTCGACATCGACTCTCTTTAACAATGCCTATTATTTACAGCCCAAAGGCAATACCACCCCTCCCTCCACCCTATTAAAACCCATCCCACTGCCCTGACCAAAAGCCTCAAACTCAGTCTCCAGAAGATGATTCTCGAACAAAAATGTGTCCTGGCTGGACGATGCCACTAAGAGACCCACGCCACGAAACTGCCGCTCGGCCGGTGCCAATTTCACATCAGAATCACCCCAGGAATGCGCTCCCGCACCTTGTCAGGTCACGGAAGCTAAGCAGGGTTTGGCGCCTGGCAAGTGCTTGGAAGGGTGACCACCACCGTGCACTCACAGGGTTGCTATAGGCGTCCGCTGCGCTAAGTTGGTGGGCAGCCGACGACCGTGCAGGAGGATCCATAGCTGTTCTGTACTTCTATGCTCTCGTGCCCCCCTCCCCCCCCCCCACCTCTTTGTGGGCCATGCCTTCACCCACCTGAACTGACCAGCATGGTGAAGTATGCTTACATTTAAATGACCCACTAGAAGCACGCACGGCGTCGTGGTGGCAGGCCCTCATTCACCAGTGCTATTGACAAAATGTGTTTTTTTGTACGTAAAAACAAGTTAACTGTCGTTGCATGTAAAGCAAGAAAAGCATTTAACAAAACGTATTGGGGTCCATCAGGCATGTAGCAACTCTGGCGGGGGTGGGGGCATGACACAGACAATGCTAAACAAACTTGAAACAAATCTGAAACTCTGGAAGTCGCCTGATGAAGCTAGTTGTAATTACTGGCGAAACGTCGCACTCCGATTGTAAATGTTGTGGCTTTGCTGTACTAGTGACGAATTGGCATGATCTGTTTACGTGACGAACCTTACTAATTGGCTGTGTGGAGTGGTGGCGGGTTTAACGACACATTGATATTTACGCGATCTAACCCCCCAAAAAATATTATGAAATCTGAAACTTTAAACAAAATTGATTATGATCGGATCTGCTTTTGTCTACTCTGTCACCTCCCTGTGCAAATAGGAAAGCGTTTGCGATGCCCATCGCTGGAATGTCTTCATGCGTACTCATTTTGACCGTGAGTCGTATATATGTATGTGTGTATGTTGGACTTTTTTCGCACCGTACGTAGCGAACCGCGCTAATTCGTAGGTGCGGGGGAAGGGACAACAACACTACACGCAAAGAGGAGTTCTAAAGAAGTGAGTTTTCAATCCAGATGAAAGTACATCGCTCCAGTGGCTTCCTAATATCGGAAGGAAAGAGCGTTCCAGACGGCCGCAGAAGCGCACCTGAAAGCGCGCGTTCGATCGCCGGCAGCCAAAATCCGCTGTTGCGAGGATGACGAGGGATCGAGTGATGGTTCAAGCTCCTTGACGAGACCAGCAAGGGTATTGTGATTAATTTGTGGCAAGCACTTTGTATGTAACGAGTGCGGCAAATACCACCACCGCCACCCATGGATTGCATAACGCTCGGGCCGATTGCCCTTCTTCATAGCAGAGCAATAAGAAGAGGGCCCTTGCCCGAAACGTCGCCTATATTTTACTTCTTCTCGAGGGCACACTCACCTCCACTACGTCGCCCACACACAATCGCTGCACACATCACACTCGCCAAACACCACGCACTCCGACACACCCCAACACGCTCGCCACACGTGACACCCTAAACCTCGCGTAACAACCTCCGCAAGCCACAATCAACACACACCCAACACGTACACCAACCACACCCAACACACCAACCATACTCAACACACTAACCACACTCAACACAACCACCACAATCTCACAATCTCACCACTCGTGGAGCAAATGTGTTTTTGTTTCATGATTATAAATTAGGGGGGGGGTGCAATAGAAGTACAGCACAGCCATCCGGTGTAGCATATCCCTTATTCACAGCTGCGGTCCGTGTTGTGGTTGTGTGTGTTAGGGGCCGTTCATAAATGACGTCACGCACCTGGGGGGGGGGGGGGTCAGACATTTGTGACGATGTGTGACGAGGGGGGGGGGTGAGAAATGTGACATCACATCAAAATGCGCAACTTTAAATAAACATAGACAACACGTTCTACTTAATTAAATAGACTTTGTAATAAATGTTTTCTCCTACAACATCAGAGTGCAGCGCCACATTAAATACGAACTACAATGACAATAGTTTAAATTGATTTGAAGCATGTTTTATTTTCGGGGGGGGGGGGGGGCAGAGCTTTGTGACGTCATATTTGAGGGGGGGTCTGACTTTTTGTGACGCCGTGTGACGGGGGGGGGGGTCAAAAATCGTCCAAAATCGCGTGACGTCATTTATGGACGGCCCCTTACCCCTTGGTGGGAGCGGTAGTGTAGCGGTTAGCGCGCTGCGCTACGAACATAGAGACCCGGTCCTGGGCCTCCCCTAGGTCGACTCAGCCTCGAATAAGTCACCTGGTGCAGTGCGTAAAAACATCGCCACTGGAGAGACAAAGACGGCTGGGCGTGGTACTGGCCACCCACCCCCTCGTGTGCAAGTTCTGGCCTTCAAAGGTGCGCTCTAATAGCACTTGCCCCAACTGCCTGTTGAGGCTACACGGGGTATCTTTGTCTTTGTCTCCCCTTGGCTGGGGGGGGGAGGCCCCGCTGACAATCTTAAGAATCGAGGAGCTCTGCTGCCTCCGTGTGGCGAACCGTCTGAAGCGTTGGGGAGAGGCGAAGTGAGGACGACCACCACGACCACCACCTACCTACCAGGTGGCGAATGTTATTCGCGAGGTCGCGATGTTTGTGGAATATTAAACTCAAGTCACGGGGTGAACCCTCGAAGCAATGTTACACCCGGACCAAATGTGCACGACCATCGGCGGTGTTTGTAGCCACGTGCAAACGCTTACGCGCGCATCTCTCAATGCGGCCTTTTAAAAGAGTGACGTCACAAAGTGGGGGGGTGGGGGGGTGCCTCTTTTCCAAGACGTCTTGACCATTGTGGAAGAGAAGGCCTATTACATTTTCTCTAGAGTCTAGAGTCTAGAGCAGTGTTCTTCACTAGTTTTCGCGGGGGGAGGGTGGGGGGGTGGCACTGTGGCTGATCAAACATCGTCAGTGTAAGGGTCTTCACACATTTGACACCATTGCCGCGTTTGACAGCAGCACGAGGTATGTGGAGTGTTATCGCTTTTCTCTATTGTGGGGGCCGCACTAAAAGATCACAGTGAAGAACACTGCTCTCTCTCTCTCTCGAGAGAGAGACTCGCGGGGGTCCTTCCGCCAGGAGTGACGCGTGAGCAATTGCAGGGCTGCACCTTTACCTATCGACGGGGGAGAGTTTCGTCGTTCGGGATTCGTTGCATTCCTCATCTCCCTGCAATTGGGGAGGCGCCGCTGTGTCACCCACTCGCAGTGGTCTCCACAAGTGTGGCTTTCCGCTCGCTGGCAAACACATTGCTGGCCACGAGGGCCAAGAGGCGTTTGGTCGGTACCACTTGCGGTGGCAACTACTACCATGACTACCACGGCCAATCTCCACCATCGGCCAATGTTCACTGCAGCAGTCTGCACCAGAGGTCGCAAACGGGGTTTGATTCCTTACCCGTACCCGGCCGCACCAGGGTCGCAAACGGGTACCCGTACCCGGCCGTGCCCGTACCCTACCCGTACCTTCTGCCAGGAAGGTACGGGTAGGGTACGGGTAAGGGGCCGGGTACGGGTAGTGTACGGGTATCGGGTACCTGATTGCGACCTCTGGGATGAAGCCATGTTGCAGGCGCGGGTGGGTTGATTCTAGGAACTTGAATTGTGAGAAGAGACAAGACGTTGGGAAATGAGTGACAAACGGTTACTCACCAGTGACTCACGGTCTACCCGTACTCGGCCGCACCAGGGTCGCAAACGGGTACCCGTATCCCGTACCCGGCCGGGTACGGGTAGCCGGGTATCGGGTAGGGTACGGGTATCGGGTACCCGGTTTGCGACCTCTGGTCCTTACCATGGGCAGTGTTCAACATGGGCAGAAGCTGTTTTTTCTTTTTTAAACACCCTGATTATTTTCATATTCCTTAGACGTTTCATATCACGCATTTTGTTTACGACAAACTACGGTCACCCATGTTTAGCAACCTTTTTCTCATAATAAAGACGCAAACTTGGGCTTGCTATATCGTACAGGTTTGTGAACTCGCGATAAAACACTGAAAGAAAAGCATTGCTAGCATTTGCCACCGTGGGTTGTACTGCTATTTAATATGTTGGGTCCATGGCAAGGCGCACGACTAATCTTGGAAGCGGTAACTCCACTGTACTTTATGATGCCACTGAAACGGGTCGTGCTGCATCGAGGGCTTCATTTCTCATTCGAAGTTTTCCGGAACACTGCTTGGAGTAAGCGATAATTATCGGCGTAAGGCACTACCACCAGGTGGCGCACTTCATGTTTTAAATCTCGCTCAAATCTAAGCTGTTGGAAGTTAACTCAGCCCATCACCATCCCTTTCGGGGGTGGGAAGTCAACGGTGATTGTTCCTGTGGAGTGCCTCGCTCCCGGCAGAGGAATGTGGACATTTCCACCCCTGGCTCAGGGTTGTAAACATTTAAGCAAGAAGTCACTTTTTTTTTTAATGACTAAAAGGACAACTCGAGCGAGATGGATGTGACATGCTAAGATAATTTCCGGAGCGGTGTTCCGGATTTGTTCCGGCTGAAGGCCACAATATCACGGGTGCGGTCAGGAAATATTTAACACCAGGGTTGCAATCGCCATGACCTTTGAAAACAATTGATGAACAGCTTTGGTTTTCCTGCGCAAAATAACGGCGTGTTAAACATTTTAACATGAAGGGAAATTTAAATGATTCTGTATTTTTGCATAATTATTAAAGAAACGAGTTATTAAAATTATTGCATGGAAATGTCCACTGTGCATTTTATACTGAGAGAAGAGTACGTCTTGGCATGTCTGTCAATGGATAATAATACCGATTTTGTTATCTATAAAAACAAAAGCCTGCAATTTAAATATGAATGTCTTTTTACCCTGAAGTTCTGCCATTTATGCAGAAAAGTAATATTTATGAATGCTACCGTGCGATATTTACAGGATCTTTCAAAAGGGCACTCGTGATAATTACGAGTTTCCGCACGGCCAGAAGACGAGTTGTTAATTTTTTGTCAACTTCTAGACCAAGATGACCGATGCAAGTGCGGTGCAATCGATGGTGTGAAATCCTAACAAAAGGCCATCGATTGCACCAATATTGATGAAATATTGCATTGTTACTGCACCGTGCAATCAGGGGCACACTTCGGCTGCATCCCAGGCACACCCGTTGGAGCCGGATTCTAAATACGTATTGCAATCATTTCATCAGCGAGTGAGTTCGAGCCACATGACCACTTCAATAGTGTGTGCGTGTTGTGGAGAGCGGTGGCGCAGTGGTTAGCCCAAATAGCGCGAACGAATCCGGCGACTCGAGTTTAATGTCCCCCGCTCACGATCAATAACAGTGACGAAGATATGAAACGGTCCTGGGCCTCGCCTAGGTCGACTTGGCCTCAAACTAGTAACTGGTGCGGTGTGTGAACATCGGCACTGGGAAGACAAAGGCGGTCGGGTGTGGTGCTGGCCACCCACCTCTTTATGTAACGTCCCGGCCTTAATTGGTGCTCGTCATAAATGGCATTCCTACCGACAGCCTGTTGAAAACTATCAAGCATGGGAGAGACCTGTTAACTTCAAAAAGTCATCGTTGTCAACACGTGGCCTGGAATCTTGTCCAGGTGGTCTCCAGAGCCCGGAGGAACATTTCTTGCGGTGTTGTTGCAAATTCTCAGAAGTGTTCAATATTTTTTTAAAGCGCCCTGTATTTATGTGTGTGTGCAACATCGCCCGCTAGTGTAAAGCTTTTGAAGGACCCTCCATACAAAACAAGTCTTTGAGACTCAGCGATGAGGCTATCCTGGGTTCAACGTAACACACCACAACTCAGACCTCGCTGAGTGCGGTGAGCACTCATCGAATCACCGTTAACAACGGGATCATTTATACCCACTGCGTAATCCTCTCTGCTGATTGGAATGGCACACCCATCGACGGGTCGTGACTTGGGTCAGCTGCTTCAATTTCATTACTTCACAAGAAATTGTACTTGCCCAAAACGTGAAAGAACCTGCACATATACCGAGCGGAGCATGAAAGCATCCCACTGAAAAGTCTCAAATGTAACTAATAATAACTTGAACAAAAATAAAAGAAATAAAAAAACATCCAAGAACACGGAATCTTAGATTTTTTTCACTTTCATCTTCAACGCAGTTGAACAAAAACACAGCAAAACATGTGGATTCTCCATCCTGTTCCGTGTGGGATAGTGTGTTGCCCCCTCGCCCGCGTGGGCTTTCTCCTGCATGTGGACACTCATTTTTATTGGCTGATAACACCTTAATATATTGGGAATCGCAGAGCTTAATCAATAATCATTGGTAGGGCCGTGTGGCTGCTGCTTTTCCACTCGTCTGTGGTTCCTCCACGCTCCTCTGAGTCGCTCTCTCTTCGAGACTGAGCGAATATTGTGCAGCGTTCCAAGTTCAAATTATATTATAAAAAAAAAATAGTACATAATAGGCGACGTTCTGGACAAATGACCCTTCTTTTTTAAAGCTATATACAACGAGGGGCTGTTGCCCAAAATATTTCTCCGTTTATGGCCGATGTGCCCCCGACGAATGTGTTGAGATTGTTTTTTTCGGAGGCTACTTGGGCACCACTGCCAACGCAAACATCACCGAGTAATTTGGAAACGAACGAACCTTGATTTTGTTCAATTTAAACACTTACGGTTGATTTGGTAACACCAGGGTATGTTCCACTTAATTCAGCAGAATGCACTGGCATCGACATTATCATCAAGGGACTCTGTGATGAGCAAAGTAAAATGTGACATCCCGGCCTAAAAAACAACAGGAGACTTCAACCGAATGCAATTTAAACTTTTCCTGTAAGAACAAGACCCATGGACTCGACTTCCGTCCACGCACTCTCCTACCTCTCCCCTCTCATCTCACTCTACTCCCCTCCACGCACTCTCCTACCTCTCCCCTCTCATCTCACTCTACTCCCCTCCACGCACTCTCCTACCTCTCCCCTCTCATCTCACTCTACTCCCCTCCGCGCACTCTCCTACCTCTCCCCTCTCATCTCACTCTACTCCCCTCCACGCACTCTCCTACCTCTCCCCTCTCATCTCACTCTACTCCCCTCCACGCACTCTCCTACCTCTCCCCTCTCATCTCACTCTACTCCCCTCTGCGCACTCTCCTACCTCTCCCCTCTCATCTCACTCTACTCCCCTCCGCGCACTCTCCTACCTCTCCCCTCTCATCTCACTCTACTCCCCTCCGCGCACTCTCCTGCCTCTCCCCTCTCATCTCACTCTACTCCCCTCCGCGCACTCTCCTACCTCTCCCCTCTCATCTCACTCTACTCCCCTCCGCGCACTCTCCTGCCTCTCCCCTCTCATCTCACTCTACTCCCCTCCACGCACTCTCCTACCTCTCCCCTCTCATCTCACTCTACTCCCCTCCACGCACTCTCCTACCTCTCCCCTCTCATCTCACTCTACTCCCCTCCGCGCATTCTCCTACCTCTCCCCTCTCATCTCACTCTACTCCCCTCCACGCACTCTCCTACCTCTCCCCTCTCATCTCACTCTACTCCCCTCCACGCACTCTCCTACCTCTCCCCTCTCATCTCACTCTACTCCCCTCCGCGCACTCTCCTACCTCTCCCCTCTCATCTCACTCTACTCCCCTCCGCGCACTCTCCTGCCTCTCCCCTCTCATCTCACTCTACTCCCCTCCGCGCACTCTCCTACCTCTCCCCTCTCATCTCACTCTACTCCCCTCCGCGCACTCTCCTGCCTCTCCCCTCTCATCTCACTCTACTCCCCTCCGCGCACTCTCCTACCTCTCCCCTCTCATCTCACTCTACTCCCCTCCGCACACTCTCCTACCTCTCCCCTCCCATCTCACTCTACTCCCCTCCACGCACTCTCCTACCTCTCCCCTCTCATCTCACTCTACTCCCCTCCGCGCACTCTCCTACCTATGCCCTCTCATCTCACTCTACTCCCCTCCGCGCACTCTCCTACCTATGCCCTCTCATCTCACTCTACTCTCCTTCACGCACTCTCCTGCCTCTCCCCTCTCATCTCACTCTACTCCCCTCCACGCACTCTCCTACCTCTCCCCTCTCATCTCACTCTACTCCCCTCCACGCACTCTCCTACCTCTCCCCTCCCATCTCACTCTACTCCCCTCCGCGCACTCTCCTACCTCTCCCCTCCCATCTCACTCTACTCCCCTCCACGCACTCTCCTACCTCTCCCCTCCCATCTCACTCTACTCCCCTCCACGCACTCTCCTACCTCTCCCCTCTCATCTCACTCTACTCCCCTCCACGCACTCTCCTACCTCTCCCCTCCCATCTCACTCTACTCCCCTCCACGCACTCTGCTACCTCTCCCCTCCCATCTCACTCTACTCCCCTCCACGCACTCTCCTTACTCTCCCCTCCCATCTCACTCTACTCCCCTCCACGCACTCTCCTACCTCTCCCCTCCCATCTCACTCTACTCCCCTCCACGCACTCTCCTACCTCTCCCCTCCCATCTCACTCTACTCCCCTCCACGCACTCTCCTACCTCTCCCCTCCCATCTCACTCTACTCCCCTCCACGCACTCTCCTACCTCTCCCCTCCCATCTCACTCTACTCCCCTCCACGCACTCTCCTACCTCTCCCCTCCCATCTCACTCTACTCCCCTCCACGCACTCTCCTACCTCTCCCCTCCCATCTCACTCTACTCCCCTCCACGCACTCTCCTACCTCTCCCCTCCCATCTCACTCTACTCCCCTCCACGCACTCTGCTACCTCTCCCCTCTCATCTCACTCTACTCCCCTCCACGCACTCTCCTACCTCTCCCCTCCCATCTCACTCTACTCCCCTCCGCGCACTCTCCTACCTCTCCCCTCTCATCTCACTCTACTCCCCTTCACGCACTCTCCTACCTCTCCCCTCTCATCTCACTCTACTCCCCTCCACGCACTCTCCTACCTCTCCCCTCTCATCTCACTCTACTCCCCTCCACTCACTCTCCTGCCTCTCCCCTCTCATCTCACTCTACTCCCCTCCGCGCACTCTCCTACCTCTCCCCTCTCATCTCACTCTACTCCCCTTCACGCACTCTCCTACCTCTCCCCTCTCATCTCACTCTACTCCCCTCCACGCACTCTCCTACCTCTCCCCTCTCATCTCACTCTACTCCCCTCCACTCACTCTCCTGCCTCTCCCCTCTCATCTCACTCTACTCCCCTCCGCGCACTCTCCTACCTCTCCCCTCTCATCTCACTCTACTCCCCTTCACGCACTCTCCTACCTCTCCCCTCTCATCTCACTCTACTCCCCTCCACGCACTCTCCTACCTCTCCCCTCTCATCTCACTCTACTCCCCTCCACTCACTCTCCTGCCTCTCCCCTCTCATCTCACTCTACTCCCCTCCGCGCACTCTCCTACCTCTCCCCTCCCATCTCACTCTACTCCCCTCCACTCACTCTCCTGCCTCTCCCCTCTCATCTCACTCTACTCCCCTCCACGCACTCTGCTACCTCTCCCCTTTCATCTCGCTGTTACAGGACTCCCCTCCACGTGCTCTCCGACCCATCTTGTAATCTCACTCTACCGATTCATTTCCACAGCTGGGAGTTTATTCAAGTTAAACGCAAAAACAAAAAACAAATGAATGCGATAGAGAATTCAGAAAAATATTTCCCGACGAATGCCCATGGAGCTTTCCACGACTCGGCTGGCAGACGAGATCCAGTAGCAAGGCGTGTAACTCTCTCGCTGTTGACTGCGGTGAGGACATCAACTCGCACTGCACATTTAAATGACGGGTGGGCGAAAGCTGGATTCAAAATCCCAGGGATCGGCGCTCCGGGTCTTGCCACCGGTGAGAAATCGGCTCCCCCCTTGAAATGCAATAACAAAGACGTGGATGTCGCAGGTTTTTCGTATTCAAAGAACTCACACAACTGCCGTAAATTCAGGTATTACAACTTTTATGTTTTAAATCTAGTACAAACGGCCATACATACATACACATTCATTTACTACAGTGTCTCAACAGATGACGAAACCTTTGCAACAAGGATCCCCGTGTACAAAAGTCACATAGTAAACATCTCGTTTTAGTTTGCTTAACATATACAATTTTACAAATTAAGAGTTCCCAATTATTATATAAAAAAAGGCAACAGCCGTTTTTTTGGTCAAAAATCACGAATCGTATATACCACGTGGGTACACATCCCTCCCGACCGTTCACCGACATTCTCATAGTTTTCATCCACGATAAGCACGAACGTATATATATACACACATCTTACCCATTTATACATAGTACAACATTTAGTGCCAATATCAGACAAAAGCAAATCAATGAATGTCTTAATTTTTTAACGAATGTTTGTTACCATAACATGTATACATTCACGTGTGTGCGTGAGCTCAGTAGTAACAGAAATTCGAGACGGTTATGAAAACAAAAACGGAAATGTGATGTTATAGCTGTAAAAAAAAACCCAACAACTTTTATTCAGATGTCAAACATTCTCATAATTTACAGTCCATTTGTCAATTAATTGGGTTGATCTTGGGGGGATTTGTTGGACCACGTGGGTCAGAGAGGGCTGCTGAATTGGGAGTAGCCAGAACTAGTTCTGATATCACCTCGCCACCGATGTTTATCCAGGCCAGGAATCAAACTTAGCTCACCGAAATGACAACACAAGGGTGCAATGCACTGCGCCACAACTCAACCTCATCAAACACATTTACTTATATTCCACTTGTTATCCTATCTGAAGTTTCAGTAAAATTAAGTGTTTTAGAAAATTATGGTCAAATTGTTGTTTGACTTAGCAAATTAGTTTCAAAAATATTGCGAAGCAATAAAGTCATTCTAGATTTGAAGCTTTCGTGACTGCAGGGATTCATATTCTTAGGTTTTTTCGGTAAAGTCACGTAGGTAAAAAATTTAAATTAATAAAAGTAAAATAAAAATAAAATAAAAAATCACGACGTTTCGGAGGCAACACAAGCTTCCGTCTTCAGGTGGAACCGTCACAGCATTATTTATTTTATTTTACTTTTATTAATTTTAATTTTTTACCTACGTGACTTTACCGAAAAAACCTAAGAAAATAAAGTCATTATACAAATAGCATCCAGACAATTATTTAGCAAAGTTAATAGAAGGTATTTTGTAAATAGGCAAGTCATTTGAAGACCACCTTATAACATGTACAAAATAAAAGGGAACACGTTCTCTCCAAACTTTCTGGATGACAACAAACGTAAGTGTTGTATTGTAGTCCAAAGTATCCTCACACAATCTGTTCAATTTACATATGAATGCTTTTAAATCAATAAACATTTAACGTCAGCTGACCGGTATACATTGCCAACTGTGAGTCCCACCAACTAGCTGCACTTGAGAATCCAGTTGAGGGGTCTACGATACATTCCTGACCCGGGTGCTTTACAGAGTTTGTATCTTCTCCTGCTGGCAGAGAAAGACCTCGATGAGAAGAGGGAGCTCTAAAAAGCTCTAAAAGCTCCCTCCAGTTCCACACTGCCCACCAGGGATTATTTATCTGTCGTGCATAGCCCCTCCCAAACATGTACGCTCCCGGATTGGTTGAAGTGCGTCACGTGACCGCGAGCTTTCTGTCGTGCACGAATGCGCTGTCCAACCACGTTCCTACCTGCCCACTCCGAAGCAGAGGTCGCAAACGGGTTTTCATTCCTTACCCGTACCCGGCCGTACCAGGGTCGCAAACAGGTACCCATACCCGTCCGTACCCGTACCCTACCCGTACTCGGCCGGGTACGGGTATCGGGTACCTGATTGCGACCTCTGGGATGAAGCCATGTTGCAGGCGCGGGTGGGTTGATTCGAGGAACTTGAATTGTGAGAAGAGACAAGACGTTGGGAAATGAGTGACAAACAGTTACTCACCAGTGACTCATGGTCTACCCGTACCCGTACCCGGCTGCACCAGGGTCGCAAACGGGTACCCGTACCCGGCCGGGTACGGGTAGCCGGGTATCGGGTAGGGTACGGGTATCGGGTACCCGGTTGCGACCTCTGCTCCGAAGGAACGTGTTGGTCCACTCTTCCCACACTTTACCCCCCCCCCCCCGTCACCGGCCGATCGACCGGCTCTCCGTTTAAACTTGCTGGGCGGACAGAGAAGAAGGCAGGCCACCCTCTGGACGGCAAGCCTATTGTGCCATTACATCACCATGACAGCATCCCCCCCCCTGCCCCAGCATACAAATATTGAGAAGTTCAGAAGTTTATTTGTATAGCAAAGCCCCATTGACTTACGTAAAGGAACTCACATTTCTCAATAACAATGCAGCCTTAAAAGGAAATACAAATAATGGGCAACGTTTCAGACAATGGTCCTTCTTCATCACACATACATTTGAAAAAGGGCCACTCCCTGAAACGTCACCTGCTATATATTTTTCCTTTAAGGCCACGGGTGCTATTGACACGGAACGCGTTGAGATTTTTTGTCGCTGTTGATTGTGCTCATGCAACGCAGCAGCAGCAGCAACGAGTAGTTTGTTTAACATTGACCCCTACGGCTCTAATTCAAGGGGCGACTTCCCCAGTAGGCAAAATATTACATTCCATTAAACACGCACTAGGCCCAGGGTGTGTACACTGTACGTTAAGTTTGTTAATTTAAAAATATTTCTTTCAAAAATGGCCAACCATTTTACGTATAACTCTATCTCATAAAAGCATGAAACGTACCATGGTAATAAAACAAATGCATCAACTTTGCATGTAGTGTAAAAAAAAACTCCCCAGCATAAATACATTCATATTTTTCAGTTTTTCTTAATCAAAACATTTCTCACCATGAAAAATGGAATTATTGTCAGTTATACCTCGATGACGCAGATGGTGGCGTTTCCACTCGTACATAATTGGTACGGGCAGTATATCTATATCAGATGCATCGTCCATACGTACTGCTTAGCACTATTTCAACCCTTTAGTGCTTTTGCCAAATGACTTCTGGATGAGGGCCTCCCCCCCCCGTGCAGTATCGTGCGGGTTAACCGACCACAATTCGCCACGCTGGTCATTGTGGAGTGGTTGGCAACGCACCTTCACATTGGGAGCATAGTGCAGGTAAACGATGGCATTTGTCGCACTCTCCTCTGCTGACAAGTTAGGCCCGCGGCAGCCTACACCTGTTTCACGCGTGGCGGTCACCGCCCATTCCATCCAAGCGCTATCCAGCCTCGACCTCGCTTCGCGTCCAAGATTGGGGCGCGCTCCGGCCGTTTCGACCACGGGCAAACCATTTAGCCTGCGCGGTTTACAAAACGCCGTCCCAAACGCCCGCTCGCCAGGATGCGCGACTGTTAGTGCAACCATCTCCGCGCGGGACCTTTGTCCACATTCTGTTTACGTTTTTTCACACGTGGCGAAAAGACGGCGGCGGTGGCGACGACGATGACGACGTGGCACAGTCCTCACGGGGCAGAGCGGAGAGAGCGGAGGTCACGCGCTCGTGCTGTCCTGGTGGTGGTGGTGGTGCGGCGAGTTGGCGCCCAGAGTGATGTGCCTCGGCTGTCCCGGCAGCTCCCGGCTGTTGCTGTTGCTCTTGCAGCTGTTGTGCCGCGCGGGGGACGGGAGGACCGTCGCGCTACGCCTGCTGTTGGGCGTGTGCCTGCTGCAGCGGGCAAGAGAAACGCAGCACGCGTCACACCCAAGGAGCGTCACACCCAAGAAGGGTCGCGCTCTCGCCAACAACATTCGGCAAGCGCAGCGGTTTTTTGTTTAACGTGCCTGACTGGCTCCGCCAATGAGCACCTGTAGGGTCGAAACCGGTTACCAGGGTTTTGCTTGCTCGAACAAATTGCTTTGCAGCGGTGATTTGGCCGGGCGGTCGCGCGTTTGCCGCTTGTTGCAGAGGTTCGCGGTTGGTGCCCAGCGGCCTCCCTGGTTAATACTGAGGGTGCATTAACCTGGTCCGCTTCACAATGGAAGTTAAAGATCTCGTGACGCTATCAGAGAAAGCATAAGGCAGTGTCACGTTCCAAATTTGAAACATTGCCCACAAATGACTCACTAAGGAGAGCACATCGCCCCCTACTGTGACACTTCTGCACAACATAACTGTATGTACGCAGAACGTCTTTTCGCACCATACGTAGCCAACCACGCGAATCGGAGGCGCGAAAACACCGTGCGAAACGCTGCGCCCTCGCAATAGCCGCGCGCTACAACCCAGGTGTTATTATCACTCGCAGCGGTTATTCAAAACCTGCCCGCTGGTGGTGCAAGCGGCAGGCAAACCATCGACCGGGCCACCGCGCCTCCTTGACCGACTTCACTACGAAAATAAAACGGCGAACGTTGGCGCTCGCAACGCCGCGAACGTCGGGGGGGGGGGGGGGGGGGCGGGCGGAAGGGCCGGGGGAGCGAACCTGGCGTCGGGCGGCTTGCCGTGCTGCGTGCCGCTCACGCGGCTGTGCTGGCTGCTGGGCTTGCTGCTGCTGCCGCACAGCCCCGGTGGCGGCGGCTGTACCGTAGCAGCCTCCTCTAGCGCGTTGGAGGAGGAGGCGTGCGTGGACGTGCCCTGCGTCGAGGTGCCGCGGGACTTGCGTGGCGCGGACGCCAGCAGCGTCTGGGAGCAGACGTCGTGAGACTCCTCCAGCACCCGGCGGCTCTCGTTAACCACCGCCCTTGCGGGGTGGGAGGGCGGAGGGGATTGCATATTTTAGCACAAGCTTGCGTGGTTAATGCACACTTGATTCCTTTGCAATAGGTGTCTGTTTGGTGTTTGAACATCTTAACACCGACTGCATTATCGCGGGAAAGGGTAAAGCGGTAACAAGGGGTCCTGTAGATCAGTCGTTACTCTCAACCTTAATTGGCTACTGTAGTCCCCCCCCCCCTTTCCTGACCCAACATGCTTCCAAGATAACAAATGTATGAATAATGAACATCGATATTTTAACCAAATGTCCATCTTGTGAGGTATCCTAACTCGCTAGTAACTGCGCGACCATCATTTGGCCGTGCTCGTTGGTTAATCTTTAGAAACCGCATTGTTTCCAATCAAAGTGACCATATGGATTCATACATGATTATTCACCAATGACTCACGCGTGATATAATTTCACACATTTATAAATCAACTCACGTACCCCCTGGAACATTGCCACGTGGACCCAGGGGTAGGCGTACCCCCGGTCGAGAACCACTGCCGTAGATAATACGAATATAATCTGTTGTTACATTTGTTGTGCGAGCGTGGATAAGAGCGTGTGGGTGAACAGAGCCGACTGTCCAGATCGTGAGGCGGACGGCACTCACTGCTTGTGCCGTCGTCCCGACAGGAAGGCCGCCCATCCCAGACACGTCTTGCGGCTGCCGACCCAGAAGGCGGGCGGGATTCCGACGACGAGCGTGGTGAAGTACTTCACCAGGAAGAGCACGAGCGCCGGCCGCTGCTTCGGCTGGTTCGCCTGCGTCGCGGTCGACACAAGACGCGCCCAAACGTCACCGCGCGTTTCTGCGAGAGTCGATCGTCGTCAAGGCCGCTGGCGCAAACGGAACCACGCAAACGAGACGGGAAAATAAAACACAAATTCGCGAATCGGCTCAGGGCCGCGAAAGTCCATCGAATCGCTGGAGAGGAGAGCCAACGCCGCCGACGGTCAACGCGCCCGCCCTTACCCACCGCACCTACCTGGTAGGGGCACGGAATGCGGTACTCGGTGCAGCGATCGCGCAGCCACGTCGCCTCCCAGGCGGCGCGCGACGCCTGCTCGTACACGAGGCACGCCACGAGCGCCAGCTGCGGCACGAGGTAGAGCACGCTGAACACGCCGATGCGCACCATGAACTTGACGAGCTTCGTCTGGTTGCGCCCGTCGTGGCGCATCTCGAGGCGCACGCGGTTCAGCGACACGATGCCGGCGAGCAGCAGCGAGAGGCCCGCGGCGGCGCATGCGCCCAGCGGCGCCAGCACGAAGTAGCGCAGCGTCGTCACGTCGTAGAGGCCCGCGAAGCACACGCCACTCAGGTTGTCGCCCTCCACCTTGTTCAGCGCCAGCAGCGCCACCGTGAGCGCGGCCGGCGGGCCCCAGGCGAGCGCGTGGAACGCGGCCGCCCTCTTCTCGATGGCCTCGCGCCCCCACTTGAGGCCCGCGGCCAGGAACCACGTGATGGTGAGCACCACCCACCAGAGGGCGCCGGCCATCGCGGAGAAGTAGAGCAGCATGAAGACGGCGGTGCACGCCTTGTTGTTGCGCGAGCCCTGCGTGACAGTGGCGGCGGCGCCGGGCGCCAGCCCCGGCGCGTTGCAGGCGGCCGCGGAGTCGTCCAGGAGGAAGCCGACGAGGAAGGAGAGCGAGACGGCGACGTAGCAGGTCGCGTAGAAGATGATGGGCCGCTCCGGGTAGCGGAAGCGCTTGCGGTCGAGCAGGAAGGTGAGGAAGGTGAAGGTGGTGGCGACGAGGCACACGACGGACATGACGCCCACCAGGTAGCGCGTGAGCTCCAGCTCGCCGGAGCTGAAGTACATGTTGGGGCACGGCGGCGAGCAGTCCGGCACGCCCATGAACGAGTAGCCGAGCCCCGACGGGACCTGCGGGTTCACGCGGCGAGGGTCACGGGATTGCGGTGTGCGGGATCTGTCAAATCCTGCTAGCTCACTAGATTGGTTGGCATCCTATAGTTTAGTTTCTCTGTTCCCAATGACCTTTGCGAAGAAGTTACGAGGTCGAAACGAACAAAGCGGAATAGTAGCCAATGATGAAAATCGGCTCGTGCAGATGAGTGGACGGCTTTACAATTGGCCCGTATTACCACGGATGTTTGCACGGTTGCGCTGCTTGGAGTGCACACGTCTTTCCGGAGCACGCTGCTTGATGTCCGGCACGGGGTCTGACATTTCCAGTGGACGTGCGTGTGGGAACACACGTGTGGGAACACAGGCCGACCCGGGCTGTATTTGCCGTGGCAAAGCTCACGCGTCCTCTTTCCCCACAAGGTGGCAGCGTTAAAGAAGGTTTGGGTCCAAACGTAAAAAATTTCGCAAATTTTTTTTTTCATTTTTTTTTCTTTCTTCCGTCCGCAAGCCCTTGTGGTTGACAAGAGGGGGGGGGGGTGGCTCCGGCTTGCGCCAGTGCGCGAGTGTATGTACGCAAGTTGAACTTCTTTCGCACCGCACGTAGCCTACCGTGTTGATCGGAGGTGATCAGTTTGGGGGGCTCTGAGCATAAAACCCCCCCTCGCCAACCCACCTTCTAATTCATACAATCCTCGTATAGTATTGAGATACTAGAAATGTAAACAAATATGTGATGTAGTGAGATGACAGTAGATATTTACAAACCAAATTTAGCATATCATTTTTTTTAACTTGTTTTATTTTACCCGGTATGCAGCTCTTTTTTTAGAAGCTACCTGGCCCCAAATGACAGCTCAAACAAGTGGCTTGTCATGCGGAAATTAATAGTAGCCAAATACTCTAAAACGCACGTCGATTCTAAAAGTGGAGGGGAAAAGCCGGAGTACCCGGAGGAAAATCCACGCAACCTTGGGGAGAACATGCAAACTCCATTTACACAGGCCTCAGGGTCGGGATCGAACCCACAGCCTCCTGCATTCCAGGCAAGGGAGTTAACATCTTCTTGGTTCTTTCGGTAAAGTCACGTAGAAGGGAAATAATAAAATAATAAAACATAATAAAATAATTCTCACGACGTTTCGTCCACAACGCAAGCAGCCGTCCTCAGGTGAAGAACAGGTCTGTCGGAAAGACAGCGTCTGAATGGGCTGTTCTTCCGACAGACCTGTTCTTCACCTGAGGACGGCTGCTTGCGTTGTGGCCGAAACGTCGTGAGAATTATTGAATGTTTTATTTTTATTATTGTATTATTTCCCTTCTATGGGACTTTACCGAAAGAACCAAGAAGATGAATCCCTGCAGTCACGAAAGCTTCAAATCGGAGTTAACATCTTGCCACCGTGGAGCCCACAAAAGACAGGGCGACGACCCACTCCTGGTGACCAGGACAGCCTCGCACACCTCCCCCCCCATCCCCTCCCACCGCCACCACACGCACCCCCCCTCCCGGATCCACTGCCATTGGTACCGACCTTGAGCTCGCGCGGACACCAGAAGCCGTAGTCGCGCTGGGCCGAGTGCTGGATGGTCTGCGGCGTCGCGCCACTCGCCATCGGCCGCGGCGACATGGGGTAGGGCTCGTCGCACTCCTCCAGCCTGGACCACGGCAACGGCAGGCGTGCAATTAAGTTGTGGGCGCCACGGTGGTGAGATGTTTACTAGCTCGCCTGGTAGGCAGGTCGTAGGTTAGATCCCGACCCTGATGACGCATGTATATTGGGAGTTTGCGTGTATCTCTCTCTCTCTGTCCCCGTGGTCAAATGGATTTTTCTCCGGGTCCTCTGGTTTTTCTCTCCACGTTTAGAATCAACTCCTATAAATGTCCACGCGATAAGCCACTTTATTGAGCTATCATTTGTGGCCTGTTCCCTTCTGAAAAAAAGCTGCATAGCTCAGTGGGACTTACCTGGTAAAAAAAAAATTCTGATCTGTTTACCTTTCTGATACTTTGCACTCCTATCGTGTTTTTGTATTGCTTGTTGTTGTAACTTTCTTACCCGCCCCGACTGGACATCTGTGAAAAAGAGCTTTACACCTCATCGGATTTCTCCGGAAAAAATAAATATTCCGATTGTGATTTCTGAGAGCGATGCAAACGGCTCTGAGTTTCGGCTGCCTAATTTGAGCGGTGAATAAATGCAATTCCTAAATTTTAGACAGCAATAACAAGGAAACAGATACTCGTTGGTTCTTTCAATAAAGTCACAGGTATAAAATAAAGTAAAACACCATTTATTTTATTTTATACCTACGTGACTTTACCGAAAGAACCAAAGAGTACGGATTCCTGCAGTCACGATCTTTTGAGTGCGTGCGTGCGTATGTGTGTGTGACGAGGGGAGGGGGGGGCAAAGCGATTTCTGGGTGTGTCGGTTAAAATGTCAACACCTGAGCACGTAACTTCCTTTTGTAAAAGCAAATCTGAAGTGAAAATGTAAAGCCTCGGTAAGAGCATTCCATCAATCCACTCGCGAGCCACGTATCCCCGTGCGCTGGTAAACGGGCGATTTACGATTCGCGTGCCCGCTCCTATAGTAGCAATAATAAAGCCTTCAAACAGTTTCATTTCCGTTTCAAAATGAAATAATTTCACGCTGAGCAAATCCTGTGAAATCGCATTTATACAGAGGCATGCGCAGGAGGTGAATGTGATCAATTAAACTCTACTTTAATTAGAAAAATGAGGCACACGCGAGTCTCTGGGGAGGGGGGGGGAGTGGTGGGGGCACGAGTCAAACACTGCCAACGGACACCATTAGTCAGAGCGGATGTTTAGCGCCTCCCTGGTACCACGCTCTCGTTCGCGGCCTTAATTAGAAACCCAGCCGTGTGGAACGACAAAAAACTTCACTTTCACACGTCCCCCCTCCTCCTCCTCTTAGCCTCCCCCCCTCCCAGCCGGCTGTCTGTCCGCACGGCCGTCCGTTCGTGCGACCGTCTGCGTGACAATCCGTGCACCTGCCCGCTTGACACTCTGTCCCATCCATGTGTCCATCCGTTCGTCCATCCTTCCATGAGAGTCCATCTATCAATGTGATTATCCGTCCATGTGTCTGTCCGTCCGTACGTCCGGCATCGATGTGTCCGTCCGTATGTTCGTCCATTCGTGTGTCCATCCGTCTGTGTGTCTATCCGTCTGTATGTTTGTGTGTTCATCTATCGGTCCTTCCAGCTCTATAGAGCTCCCACGAGTGGAAGCCTTCACACAGCAGTATTATGAGCAAAACACTTGCAGGGGTGCACCCTTACCTCTTATCCTTCAATGGCAATTGTAAGTTGTGGACGTGTGAGCGAGTGAGGGCTGTGTGAAGCGGGCAGCAACACAAAGTGCTTGCCACAAATGAACCACAAATCAAGTTTGAACCGCAATACCTCGCTGATCTCGTCAAGGAGCAGAAACCATCATCACGCGAGCTCCGGTCATCCTCGCAGCAGCAGCGGCCCTTTGGTTAACCGTCAAACGAAAGGTGGTGGTATTTGTCGCACTCGTTACACACAAAGTGCTTGCCACAAATTAATCACAATACCCTTGCTGGTCTCGTCAAGAAGCTTGAAACATCACTCGAACCCCCGCCATCATCACAGCAGCGGATTTTTTCTTGCCATCGAACAAAGGCGGTCACCACGTCGCGCGCTTTCAGATGCGCTTCTGCGGCCTTCTGGAAAGGTCTACCTTCCGATATTGGGAAGCCACTGAAGCTATACACTTTTAAATCAAGATTGAAAACTCACTTCTTCAGAACTGCTTTTTGTGTTTAGGTTGTTGTCCTTCACCGGCACCTCCGATTAGCACGGTTGGCTACGTATGGTGCGAAAGAAGTTCAACATACATACGACTGCACATGCAGCACGGTGACACTCACCGTTCAGCTGGTAATAACACAAAATGTGAGGCAGTGTTTCTCACGAGCCTAATGGAGCAATTTTCACACGATAATGTTGCTTACAATAAAAGTGTACGTCCGCGCTGCTGCGGTTTAAGACACGTGGTGGAATGGTAAATGCGCAACCTTGCAAAATGCCATGCCCACATGCCCCTGCTGGTGACAGGGCCTCGACTAGTGATAGCTATAGAGTGTATTGTGGCCTGCTCTACCACGCTTGGCAGACGTGCGAGGACCCACTACACTTGACTCCACCACGCGCGACTTGCCGATCGACGCACTACAATGTACCCATTTATACCGCTTGGCGCAGAGAGGCGGAGGAGATCTAGAACCGTGCGTCACCGTGTCGACCGCTGCGCCAGGAGTTGGTACCAGCGACAAGTCCAGTGACTGCAAGTCCACATCAGCAGCAGCAGCATCCATGTTTTAAGATAGGCTGCAATAATTACCGGCGAAACGTCGTGCTCGATTCATAATGAAGGTTTTTTTTAACTCGAATTGTAAATGTTGTGGGTTTACTCTCCAACACACCGGTGTGCTGAACCAGTATCGAATTGGCACGTTCTGTTTACGTGACAAACCTTACCAATTGGCTGTGTTGGGTGGTGGCGCGTTTGACGACACATTTACTCTATATTTACGCGATCGAACAAAAAAACCCACCTTAAGTATGGATAATATTGGTCACGAAAGCCTCTGTGTTAAACTGAATATTGAGGAAATAAAGTTGTTTGCAACACACAAACTCGTTTGAAGCGTGTTGATGTTGCGTGAGCAACGACACACCCATTGGCTGGATGGTGTCATGTGACCGCCAATGCAAGAGGGCTGGGTGTTTTTTTTTAACGTGCGAGACTGAATGGATGTGTTTATTAGTGAGAAGGCTGCATCGTGCTATATTTATAAAGATAAAGAGCACGGACACCTTTGTTACTGGTGCTTATTAGCAACAATAAATAAATGCAAAGGGCCGAGTAGGCACTGTTCCTTGCCGATATCCCCTGCCAGGCTCCAAGGGGTGAGGTTGTCCAGGCGTGGTGGGAGGGCAGGGTTGGGCCTCCCCGCCTTGTACCGCGTTAATGATCGTAGATACAGGCGGCAATTAATTTTAATTGCTCAGTAACACGCAACCACATTGCAAACACAGAAGCGATGAAGTCGCCGTGTCCTACGTGAGACGTCGCGCCACATTTGAAGAACGCATCAAGTTTACATGAATGTACCAAGAGAATTGATATGAAAAGCCGATTACCGTAATCTCTTTCAACTGTATCTCATCTGCATCTCTACCATCAGCTCACTATGTCTATTTTTGTCCAGATTTCTCATCTCCCTGCATCTCAATCTATTTTCGATGCCTGTTCGCTCATCTGACTACAACTCTATCTGCCTTACATTGCTCTCATTTCCCTATATCCTGTCTAGATGTCTTCTCTCATCTTAACTAAATCTCTCTTATCTTTGTCGACACTTCTCGAACCTCTGTTCTACGTGGCTACTCTTTGCTGTGCCGCGGTGGTGAGATATCAACTCCCTCGCCTGGTATACAGGAGGTCGGGGGTCGATCCCGACCCTGACGCATGCATGTTCGGATTTTGCAAGTCCACCTTGTGGTCGGGTGGATTTTTCTCCGGATCCTCCGATTTTTCCCTCAACATTTAGAATCAACGTGCGTTTAGAGCATTTGGCTGCTATACATTTCCACGTGATAAGCCACTTCGTTGGAGCTATCATTTGTGGCCAGGTCGCTTCTGAAACAACTCTATAGCTCAGTGGGCCTTACCTGACAAAATAAAACAAGTTTAGTTAAAAAAATTATTGCTAAGTTTAGTTTGTAAATATCTACTGTCATCTCACTACATCTCACATATTTGTTTACATTTCTAGTATCTCAATACTATACGAGGATTGTATGAATTAAAAGGTGGGTTGGCGGGGGGGGGTTATGCTCAGAACCCCCCAAACGGACCACCTCCGATCAACACGGTAGGCTCCGTGCGGTGCGAAAGAAGTTCAACTTGCGTACATACACTCGCGCACTCACGCAAGCCGGAGCCCCCCCCCCCCCACCTCTTTGTCAACCACAAGGGCTTGCGGACAGAGGCAAGGAAAAAATGTAGCGTTGAGGAAGATTTTTTTGCGTGGCTTGTCAACTGTGTCAAAGCAACAGCAAACAAAACACCTGGCATTCTTACGCCTCTTAACGACGGCTAATCCGCTCGCTCGCTCGCTCACTCCTTCCTGGCCAGGAGAGACGGCCTGAAACCGTCATCGTCGCCGTTGTTGATGTTGTTGTTGTCGAAAAGAGAACCGGTCTCGCATCTGTTAATTTGCCGAGTGTCTGCGATGACAAAGAGGCTAAAGGAAATCAACACGGAAGAGCATCGGCTGTTACAACACATCAGCTGCGGCATGCGATTGAGGTGATGTTCAAAAATGTTATCGCTAACTCCGAGCCCAAACCCTCCAACTGAGATATTTCACGGTCCTGACTCCGCATGAACAATTCCGCCTGGACACATGGTGTGATGACGGTAAGCACACTTGGGCCTGCATGTATGTATGTATGTTTCACTTCTTTCGCGCCGTACGCAAGCCAACCACGCTAATCCGCATACCGGAGATGGCTGCGTCAAATCCATCAGATCTCCCGGCACGGCAGTTGAAACGAGTTTCTTAATTCCTCCCACTTCTTTGTACGTACCAGTTGGGCGATTGGCAGCTGGCATGCGGTGAGGTAAAGTTATTGTAACGTTGTGACCTGCCCCTACTGAACATCTGTGAAAAAGAGCTTTGTAGCTCATCGGATTCCTCCAGTATAAAAACAATATTCTAATTCTGATTCCGTGCGTAATACTCCCAACATCTGGCCGGCAAAGAAGAGTAGGCCCATTACCCTCCACAAGTGCTCTCTTGATCTCTCCCTTAAGTAGAGGCAGGCCCGTCCGTCAGTGGTGGGGTGAGCGAGAAATTGCGGGGCTGCACTTTTACCTTTTTTGTTTCGTTTAAACCTTACGCCCAATGTGTACATGTAGTTTATCAACCCTGCTCAAACTACCGTCTAATTAGATTTCGTACATAATGGATGGATCCCTTTCAGGCCAACCCGGTATATTTTTTGCACTCAACACCAACTTGTTACGACAACCAGACGTTGAAGGGTTCTGTGTTATCTTTTCCCTCCCCAGACCTGCTCCGCCCTGACACCTATGCACACGTCTGGAAAGTTTCACCATCTTAGAGAAAGAGAAAAACAATCCAGACGACTGAACTCCTTGGAGGGCACGCGTTTTAAAAAGACGCACGGTCCGAACGCCGGGGGCAAACGCGGCACCTGGCGCAAGCTGGGCTCCGTGCGCAAGCCCGGGAGATGATCACTCGCAGGCCCCCGCAGCTTATTCAGCAGAGTAACGACGGTTCTGAGCCAAGCAGAGTGGTCAGGCTGGCACCGAGACCGACAGCCGCGCAAGTGCCACTTTCAGCAAAATAAAAAAACGCACAGCGTGCGGCGTCTCGCCAACAACACAGTCTCATCGGATCGAGGAGGCTAAGGAGGCTTGAGAGCCCAGTGAGTAACTTGGATGGGTGACCACCGCCAGGGCTTGCCAGGTGTTGTAGGCGCGGGGCTCTTGATGCGTGGCCAGGAGATGGCAGTGCCGGGTGTCACCAGCCCGTGCAAGTGGTTTGGCCAAAAAACACTCGTTTGTGAAAATGTCCCATCGTCCAAAACGACGTAGGAGGCTTCTGTTGTGGAGCAGCAAGTGCTCTCCTGGGTCAAGTACCAGCCAATGTTAGCAGTGAGGTGCGAAGCGATGACGCAGTGGTGGGCACACCGCACTTTGAATCCAGCTACTCGAGTTCGATTCCCAGCCACGATGAACGTCAGTGGTGAACGACATCTGAACAGGTCCTAGGCAGCCTCTCCAGCAAACCACACAGACTAAAGTGATGAAGTGTGGTCACACAACCAGCCAGACTGACACAGCATTTCCGGAGGCTTTCATCAAGGGACTGAAATTATAATGATTCATTATTAAATGGTAAAAGATGAAGGTGCAGACCCTGCAATTGCTTGCTCGCTCGACTGCTGGCAGAGAGGCCTCCACTAGGAGGGAGGCTCAACAAAACCCTCTCGGAAGGTATCTTGTTTCGATTTAAAGCTTTCGTGACTGCAGGGATTCATCTTCTTGGTTCTTTCGGTAAAGTCACGTAGAAGGGAAATAATAAAATAATAAAACATAATAAAATACAATTCTCACTGTGAGAATTATTATTTATCTTTTCCCTTCTACGTGACTTTACCGAAAGAACCAAGAAGAAGGTATCTTGTCCCAATATTCCGCGCTGGCCAGCGTTAAGCACCACTCAAACCAAACGCAGACCTGCCTATCGACCAACTGCGGTCAGCCCATTTATACTGCGGGGTGGATGGAGGCAGTGGGGAGGGGGGAACGATTCAAGAAACTTGCCCCATTGTTTGGACTGACACGCCTCAAGACGCAATCGATCCCAACCCTGACGCCTGTTGTATGTTTGGAGTTTGCGTGTCTCTCTCTCTCTCTCTCCCCGTGGTCGCATGGACTTTTCTCCGGGTCCTCCGGTTTTTCCCTCCACTGTTAGAATCAACGTGCGTATCGGGTATTTGGCTCCTATAAATGTCCACGCGATAAGCCACTTCCGTTGAGCTATCATGTGGCCTGTTCCCTTCTGAAAAACAGCTGCTCAGTGGGCTTTACCTGGTAAAATAAAAAAAAGTTTAATATTTTAGTTCAGAATTGGCAGCCAACTGATTGGGCACATCCAGCATTCCACCACAGCAGCAGCATCCTGGTTTATTAAAACCAGGGCAGCCTCCACAAATGTTCCAATGGAATGTCGCCGCAGTGACCTCAAGCGCTTAAGATATCCGTCCTCCGCCGCCGCCTCCGCCGCTTCAGCGACGCGCCGTAAATAACGGGACGGTTTCAGCCCGTGCAAGGAACGCGAGCACACGCGCGTGCGTCCGATCGATCGGCGCAAGTAAATAAATAAACAACCTACGGGCGGTCGCGCGCACGCAGGAGAGAGAATTCGGTGGTGTCGTCAACATGTCCCGCGCCAACAGCGCGCGGGGCATGATTAACCGTGGCCGCCTGGCAAATATTTAATAGAGAGTCTGGAGGGCTCAGACCGTGGCACTGATCTAGGAGAAGAATCCGTTAATGGATGACCGCAGTTCCTCTCGCTAACACCACGCAGGCCACGGGCCCGCGAGAAACACACAAGGGGGGGGGGGCGGTGTTTGAGATACGCCGAGAATCAGCTCGGCAAAAAGACCGCGACCTCCAACCCGAAACAACGGTGCCCCCATTTTGGGAGAACGAGCGATGAAAAGATCATTGCTCGCCATGGGAAACCGACGAGGATTGCGGGCAGTAAACGAGCTCTAAACCGCCAAATCGAGCTTCCCCGCATAGACGACCATGCAATAAAAATAGCCAAGTGGGCCGTCAGCAGAGGCTCAGCCGTTGCTGTGCGTGAACGGGGTGCCAAGGGCGGCGACGCTGCGCCATCTGCGACTTCGCCTTGAAACGAGCGTTCGAGTCGCGCATTCCTGGCGCTGTAAAATAAATTGACTCCAAACGACGCGGAATTGACCCCAAGAAGTTGGGTTCACTGGCGAAGCTGAAACGGCCCTTCATCAGCGGCCGGTGTTAGGCAATGCCTTCGAGCCACGTAGCAGCGGATATTCTTGTTGGGAGTGGGACGCGTGAAGGCTTAATGTGCTGTGCCCGAACGCTCCATTTCAAGTGACGTTGAGGGATCGAAACACGCAAGACGATGACAAAAACTCCAAGTTCCTGAATGTCGCTGGTCTATTATAAACAGTTTGTCGCCCCATGTGGGTAAACATTGCACAGCATGCAGTGTTTACTCGCCGTCAGTAAATCAAGTCGGGTATTCTAAACCACGTAAAGCAAATTGAAATTTCCAAACCCCTCTTTCACGAGTTGCAGGGGGGGGGGGGTGTGCATAACTTGAAGTGAAAGATGGGGGTTTAAAATTCCCAGTTATAAATCTGGCCTCGCCCGGCACTGACAGCTAAGTCAGCCGTTTCCAACTGCAAAAAATGCGTGGGACGATGCACATCTTGCAGCACTCCCCCTGTGATGAGAATTCCACATTCCTTGTGGCAGGTGTGATGATTTTAGGAACGTCGGGGGTCAAAAAGTTGTTCAGTGGAAAGAGACGAATATGAGCAGGATGCGGTAGTTTCTTTTCGTTTTTACAAATGCGACTGAGATCATGCATAGCAACACAACGGTGATCCTAAAGAAAAGTTATCAATCAGCGCGCATCACCCGCGAACACGCGCATCACAAGCGTGGGCACCAACAAATATTTG
Organism: Lampetra fluviatilis; assembly: GCF_964198595.1. Lineage (NCBI taxonomy): Eukaryota > Metazoa > Chordata > Hyperoartia > Petromyzontiformes > Petromyzontidae > Lampetra > Lampetra fluviatilis. The sequence continues at coordinate 12,543,938 of NC_136288.1, forward strand.
TTTTGCTTATTTAGTCAAAGTGTTTCTGCACCAACGATCATCAAGTGGCATTCATCTCCATTCACGGTGGTGGAAATTCCACATTCCTATGACACGACAGTCACCCTGTAGGACAACCGCCGTTGATATCGCAAAAAAGCGGTACTCGCTTGGCGGGGGCCTTCGTTTTAATAGTAAAAAAATTGACCCGTAAAAACAAAGTTTTTCACTATAAATCCTTTATATGCGTGGCGGCTAGAGTCCTCTCGTCCTCTGGCTTGAGATGGCTGCCACGTATGGGTCAGATGATTGCCTGCCACCATTAAGCAATTGGTAATTAAATATAATTTATTTTTTCCTAAAAAGTGTAAGATTTTTTAAAAAAAATTTCACGAAAATAAATTGTCACGCACAACGAGTCTGTGTGCAAAATGTCAGCTCGATTGGATCACGGGAAGTGGGTTAAAAAACGACCGAAAGATTTGAACGGTCGTAAGCGCGCAAGCAAACAAGCAAGTGAACTTAATATAAAGGATTTAAAAAAATAGTTGAATGCGGTAGCGCGGCATGCAGGAGGCAGGGAGACGGACGGAGACAGACGGACGGACGGCCCTCACCTGCCACAGTCCATCTCGTCGGGCCAGGGGATGCCGAAGACCTCGCGCAGCTCGGCGCAGGAGTCCCGCACGCGGCCGCAGAGCGAGCGGCACGGGGGCACCACGCGGCCCGGCGGCGCGCACGCCGGCGCGAACATCGCGCACAGGAAGGTGCGCGCCTCCGGAGAGCACTCCAGCTTGAGCAGCGGGTGGAACGGCTGCACGCGGCAGGAGAGGGGGGGGGGGTCACGGGGTCACAAGGACCAAGGGTAATCAGGACACGGGTAGGGTGGGCAACGGCAGATAAAAAAAAATATTTTCTATTTTATCAGGTAAGGCCCACTGAGCTGTACAGCTCTTTTTCAGAAGCGACCTGGCCACAAATGAAAGCTCAACGGAGTTTCTTATCACGTGGAAATGTACAGCAGCCAGATACTCTAAACGTATGTTAATTCTAAATGTGGAGGAAAAAAACCAGAGGACCCGGAGAAAAGATCCACACGACCACAGAGAGAACACGCACACTCCTAAATATACAGCAGGCGTCAGGGTCGGGATCGAACCCACGACCTCCTGCACATCAGGCTATGGAATTAACATATCGCCACCGTGGTGCCCCAACTTATTTTTTTATCGTAGGATTTTGGTGGGGGCATCCGTGGAGACCGAGCCGTGACGACGACGGCGACAATCGGCGTTCGATTTGTGGCCACGGCTAACGTCGTTCCTGATGCGGTCGCAGGTCACCCCTTCACCGACCCGCGATGGTGACTGAGTGGGGTCACACACAAACCCCCGATAACTCATACGTCACGCGGAGACCTTAATCCAGCAGCGGATTGACAAAAAAGGGGCTGTACAGTTGCGTGAATGTGTTCTTGAAGTCACAACCAGGAAGCGGCAGCGTCTATTACAGTGAAGTAATGCGAGGTACACAGTGAAGATGATTGGGGAATGCTGTCGGCAGGTCCTATTGTCTGCATTTATCCTAAGACTAGAAGCAAAGATGAATCAGGATGGGTGATGCACACGTGGGAGATTGCTTCGGGGATAATTCCAGTGGCGTCAAAACCACGGATTACCGTGGATGAAAGGACGAATTTACAGCGACTCTATGGTTACTCCTCTTATCCGGATAATGGGAAGCATGGACCTGTAGATTATTAGAGGTGTTGGGATCAATTTGGGGCACGGATAATAAGAACAGCGGGTACCAGTCGGGTATACAACTGGCATTTTCATCATCATTGCTCAACAGTGTACACCTACACATTATACGATTGGACCGTTTATGATGCCAGGCCCTGCCGCAAGAGGTCTGCGCGAAGCCGCCGCAAGGGAGGTTGCCAAAAAAATTCCAACAACCGAGAGCGGGCGATGGGCGCGCGCGCGCCCGCATTTTATTTAAAGCTGCCCCACAGCGGGGAGGCCGGCTCAAGAGAGCGAGCACACGCTGGGCAGACGACGTCTTCGCTGCCGTGTCACAGACCGAGTGGCGACAACGGTGGCGGCACAGTGCGGTGGGGGGGTTGTGGTGCAGCAGGGCTGGGTGACTCCCGGGTCAGGATCTTTACGGGGACTTTGCACAAACACGCCCCTCGGGATGCCGCGCGGCAGAAAACCGGGGGGGGGGGAGGAGAGACGAGTCCCATTCAACGGCGCACTGTGCCTTTACAATAACACCGGCGGCTTCATTTCAACGCCACCGCGCTTGTCGTACATGTCATACGTTGTGGCATTAAGCGACATCAAAGGGGGATTACGGAGAGGGGAGGCTGAGAGCGAACGTGGCTGAAACGCCAGGTGCCGGCGGCAAGAGGTCGACAAAATGGTAGTCAACGACACGTTAAGCCGGGCATTTAGGACATTTTCTTTGGTTCGCTTTACAATTATGAAGGAGGGAAGGGAGGGAAAAAAACCAAAACGTGCCGTCACGTAATCTTCATTGAATGCTTAAAGTATGTCGGCAAAAAAAAAAAACCCGTCGATGCTATCGCATGTCAGCTAACTACAGCAATTCAGCCCGGGGCAGCTTCAGGGGTTTGCGCTGCTCTGCCGTGGTACAGGTGCGCGTTTCGTTTTACGTGGTTAGGTCAAGGTTGCCGAGTCTGCCCGGCACAATTACACGCGGCGGCGGAGGCGGTGGCAGCAGCGGGTGGCTTTGTGAGGCTCGAAAGGCTTGGAAGAAAGTCTACTGCGAAGCTGCGATCGCCCGAGCAGATATTATTTCGCCAGCAGCGAAGTGACAATCGCAGCTGTGTTTGCGTACCACGTTAGGGGGGAAGGTAGCACATAAACACAGCTGCCCGGAGAGAGGGAGTGAGACTCGTTAAGGTGAAAGTGGGAAAGACCTTCAAAAGCACCATCAAAGCTGTGGCCGACCGAACCAGTCTTTAGCTTCGAGGCTTAGGCAAATGTACCCGTTTGATATGAGTCTCGAACAGGGGTGGGGAACGTCCGGCCCGCGGGCCGTATAAGGCCCGCGAAATCATTTGGTGTGGCCCTGCTAAGGCAACCGCAGGCGGGACTCGAAATTCAATAAATCTAGGAGCAAACCTGGAAAAGCAGTTGCGAGTAGCAACATCATCAATACCAGCTAACATCACACGCCTCACCAAAGAGAAGCAGTTGCAGCCATCGCATTAGGGGTGAGTTAATGAAATGTTTGACCAAATATAACAGGTCAATTTTTAAGTTGATAATTTTGTATGGCCCGCAAATGATGTTATAAATATCCAAATGGCCCTTGACAGAAAAAAGGTTCCCCGCCCCTGGTCTCGAAGGACCGATAGCCCTAAGAATAAAACATACCAAACAACACAATTTGGATTTACACGGGTGTCTAAATACTGGCCACACCTCAAGAAGCTGTACAGAAACACGGCAGGAATATTTATTTTATGGAGCGCTGCTGGGCTCTTCAACAAGGCCAGGGGCTCAAACTGACTTTAACACTCAAACTGACTTTAACACAATATCTGCACAATGACACCCTGCCATATTTGCACTATGTTACCCTATTTGTATTTTTGTAATTTTATATTGTATATTATAGCCATTGTATATTTGAGATTTAATTTTATTAAATTTTTACATACTTTAGCTCGTTAGTATTAGTTAGACTTGTACCTTTAATATAGTTAGACTTGTAAACCACTTAATTAATATTTAAGATTCCTATACGTTGAATGTATGCACCTTCCGGCCAAAGTAAATTCCTTGTCTGTGCGAACTTTCATGGCGAATAAAACCCTTTCTAAAAAACCCTTTCGGAGGAGAAGAAGAAAGATTTTGTCGCGCCAGGACTTGCAACAGGGGGCAAGGAATCCGACGGCACAGACGGCTGGGAAAACATGGCTCTTGCGTGTCACGCAATGTCGTTAGAAAGCACAATCAGACGTTTTAAAGCTTTCGTGACTGCAGGGATTCATCTTCTTGGTTCTTTCGGTAAAGTCACGTAGAAGGGAAGTAATAAAATAAGCTTGGTGGTGTTTCATTCTTCACCTGAGGACGGCTGCTTGCGTTGTGGCCGAAACGTCGTGAGAATTATTTTATTATGTTTTATTTTTATTATTTTATTACTTCCCTTCTACGTGACTTTACCGAAAGAACCAAGAAGACAATTAGACGTGTCTATTTTTTTTTCATGAAGAAAACAAAGCTCATCTTACCGAGGTCTTCATTTCAACGAGTCAATTCTTTAGAGCTGCTTTTTGCGTTAAGTCTGTTGCCCTTGCCCCCGCACCTCCAGATTATCACGGATGGCTACGTACGGTGCAAAAGAAGTTCAACATACATACAATTGTCTGGGAACTGAATGGTTAAAAAATACAGCACAATGGTTCTTGGGAATTGAGCAAAAGAGCACAGTTTAGGTAACGCCCAGCAAGTTGTTTACCTTGCACCCACACAGCGCTGGGGGTGAGATTTTCCGTGCAACTTTTCAAGGTCGCTGACACTCCGCGTGATAGGCCTGAGATTTACACAATCGTTTCTGGCCTCCTACTCTTTGCACAGGGTGCGAAATTATATCAGTGCTTGTTGCCGGTGTCAAAATGATGAAAAAATAAAAAGAGGCTTTTTACCCTTGCCGGCGATGAAACGCAGGAGGCGTTAAGATGTTCCAACACCAAAGAAGAACACACCTATTCCGAGGCATCAAGTCCGCTTTAACCACCACACATCGCTTGTGTTCAAACATGCAAACAAACATGCTTTTATCATAACACTATGGGCATTGTCTTTGAAACTGATTGGACCACACCAGAGACAGCCTCCTTGATGGGCCTGTCGCATCGTTCTTCTGGACTAACCCTGCCGATGCAGACGTGATGCCTTGCAATCAGGTGTCCCATTGCGTGTTTGAACATCGTTACCCACAATGGCACAGTCTATGATCGCAGGCCTCCACAAGCTGGCAGCAGCACGTCCCAGCAACAAGGATTAAAATTTGTTTTACGAAAACTAAGATCCGAATCTGGGGACACCGTGTGACCGTTCCGAGAAAGCCAGAGGTGTCTCCTGGATTTGTATTGATTGAACAAACCATTCCCAACGAACAGCTACAAAAGAATTACCCAAAAAACTCTGCACGGTTAAAATGGGAGTTTTTCACTCAGCCTTTTTGTTGACCTAGGTGAAAGGTTGTAGGTGCGTACATAACTCATCATAAATACCATCGGTGATTTGTCACTGCTGGTTAGACTGAGCCCGAAGAAAATGACTCAGTTTTAGTGCTGTGACCCACAGACTGACTCAGAAAAAAAAACAACGTCAGTCCCCCCCCCATTACGCACATCGTGCCTTGATGGTTGAATTTGTATTTGCAAAGTGGATGCGACGAGGAGGAGATGGGGATGGGGGGGGGTCACCCCAATATGGCTGGGGGGGGGGGACACGTGGGGGAATGCGGTTCCGGGCTACAGAAACACTGCCTCTTCCACCCCATCTCCCACCTCCCATCCCCCATCAACACAAACTCTGGCCAAATCAGATGTCTCCACCCCAGGGCTGAAAAGCCTGGCTTGCTGAACAACGCCCCCCTCCCAACTCCAGACCCCCACACCCGCAGAGCCACTCCCCCACCCGCACCCCATCCCCCTCCTCCGTTTGCCAAGCACGGCTCACTATCTTAATTAAAAAAACATCTCCCCCGACAATTCGCGAACCCAGCACTGCACATGCAGTGGCGACGAGTTTCAAAAGAACTCGCCACATTTGTCGCTTACACTTGTCTTTACTTCTTCTTCATGATTCTCAGCCACAAGTACCTGCCTTATAATATGTGGCTCTTCTCGAGTAATATCCACGACCCTTGCTTCGATACGCGTACACTTACAGAGCCATAAACCAGAGGTGTGGACTCGAGTCATGTGACTTGGACTCGAGTCAGACTCGAGTCATGAATTTGATGACTTGCGACTCGACTTGGATTTGCATAACAATGACTTTGTCCCACCTCTGAGATGTGGACTCGAGTCATGTGACTTGGACTCGAGTCAGACTCGAGTCATGAATTTGATGACTTGCGACTCGACTTGGACTTGCATAACAATGACTTTGTCCCACCTCTGCCATAAACTCACAGATACTGACATAGTCCATAGACATATAGAGATGCAGACTCATAGAGATACTCACATACACTTAAACAGACACACGCAGACCCACATAGAATACCTCGAGGTACACAGATGTCAGTATTTTTTTAAGCCAAAAGCCCCATTACTGTATGTATGCATGTTGAACTTCTTTCGCGCCATACGCAGCCAACCGTGCTAATCGGATGTGCGGGGGAAGGACAACAAACTAAACTCATGGGGTCAGCTGCTCGGGTTTTCTGCCTCCAAGTGCTTCTACTCTGCGTCACTCTCTCCACCGTCCTCGTATCTCACTCCAGAGGTCGCAACCGGGTACCCGATACCCGTACCCTACCCGATACCCGGCTACCCGTACCCGGCCGGGTACGGGTACGGGTACCCGTTTGCGACCCTGGTGCGGCCGTGTACGGGTACGGGTAAGGAATCAAAACCCGTTTGCGACCTCTGGCTTCTATCCTGCGTCTCTCTCTCCACTGCCCTCGTATCTCACTCCCATCTCATCCTCGGGCTGCCTCTCCTCCCGCCCTGCACCGCTGACATCTTCCAAGCTCATGTCATCTATGGGTCTCTGTGTGGGTCTCTGTGTGAGTCTACGGGTCTGTGCGTGAGTGTATGATTCTCAACTTCCCTGTGTATGTCTACGGGTGTCTGTGTGAGTCTATTGGTCTCTGTATGGGGCTATGGGTCTCTAATCGTCATAGCCCATCTAATTACATCTTCATTGTCAATTCTCAACAAAAGCCCACACTGTCTAAGTGTCACCTCTAAGTATCAGTAATCCCTGCAGATATTACCAACATCAACCTAAGCAATCTCAACTCTCTCCTTTCAAACATTAATCTTTCTGAAACATTAAAAAATCCCATCATCGTTCTTTCATCCTTGGGGCCCGTGTGTCATTAACACTTGCCTTGTAACAGAAACAAAAATAGAATTATAATAGGCCGACGATTCGGGCAACAGCCCTTCTTCAGAGCCGAGAGCGTTACATGCTAATCTCTCACATTAACATAGCCACTTCCGTGCCCTCGTCGAGAGGACGCTTTACAATCTTACAGTTACATGATAATTTCTCACATTAACATCACTAGCCCCGGCCACTTCTTTATGACCCTTGGACTGCACCCATTTCAAACCTTTTCAAACAGTCTGTCCCAGCAGCAGACCACGCTTTCCCACCTGATGAAGGACGCTTGTGTTGCGCCCGAAACGTCGTGATATATTTTATTCCTACGTGACTTTACCGAAAAAACCAAAGAGTAAGAAGACGTATTTTTTTGTATTCATGCCTGCACCACCACCACCACCACCGTAACTGCAGCACCGTTCATTTCTCGTTTCAGTTGTTTACATACAGTAACAGTCTCGCAGAAGACCGGGTTGCCGGGACACCCCACTCGCAACGCTCTCCACGTTCTCCACATTTGGCCGGTCAATGCAGGAGCTTGTTTGCGGGGCAGGGATGCGTTACGGCGACGCGGAAACCAAACCCTGAGAATGCGAGCGCTGGCCGGCTCGACGGTGCAGAGATTAAAGGCCGCACGAGCGACACAGTGACAAGTATTTAAAGCGCCTGTCAACACCCATTATGACAAAAATATATATTATTTTGCTGCGCGCCAAAAACGTTTTCGGCTGATCCTGCAATTGCCGCTAAATATAAACGCGAGTCGAAATCTTCCTACTTGGCTAATAGTCCGATCTCTGTTGTTGTCGTCGTCTGCCGGCATCGAGCAGACTCTATCGCGAGCATTGCCATTGGCCTTGCGCTGCCGGATCGCCCTCCGTGACTCGCCCAGACATAGCGAGGGCATTTAAGCCAATTGTCAGTCTTCTGACCGTCTAAAAGCGAATTGTAAACAAGACACGAGACACGTGAAACGAATCCGTCAGGCCGATTTAAGGATGCATGCAGGTTTGTGCCTTCATGACCAAATCAGTTTTGAATGCGCCCAATCACGTCAGATCTTGGAAGCTAAGCAGAGTTGATCTTGGATAGTGTTTGGATGGGTGGTTGTCATGCAAAACAGCTGTTTTAGGCTGCAGGGCTACGTTGTGGGCAGCAGCAGGCAGTGCAGCAGACCCATTGCTGTATGGTACTTCTATGCTCCCCCACTATTACCAACCCACACTGAATCTTATGCACATGGGAATTGTGCATGTGAAGTTAATCATTACCAATTGAAACTATTTTGAAGAACACATGGCCTGGATAGCATACGCAGGTTAATGGCATCGTTCAAATTGTTAAGAAAGTTGAGTGGGCTTGGGCAGGCCATGTCGCTGGGAGGGACGATCACCGACTGTCAATAGTAATGACACGTATTATACGTCCACCGAGGAGATGGAGTGATAAGATCAGCTCGTGTGCAAGTGGTCGGTGGATTATTATCTCGCAGGACTGTGAGGGATGGTGGAAGACTGGGACGGCCTTCATCCAGAGCAGCAGATTTGACCATGGCTGACAATGATGACGACGAGATACACCGTAAATGTTTCACACCTCCGATTAGCATGGTTGGCTACGTACGGTGCAAAAGAACTTCAACATACATACAAACTTCTAGATTTGAAGCTTTCGTGACTGCAAAGATTCATACTCTTAGGTTTATTCGGTAAAGTCACGTAGGTAAAAAATAAATAAAAGATAAATAATATTTCTTCCATTATTTTTATTATTCGCGTAGGTAAAAAATAAATAAAAGATAAATAATATTTCTTCAATTATTTTTATTATTGATCTTTTATTATTTATTTTTTACCTACGTGACTTTACCGAAAAAACCTAAGAGTATGAGAATACATACGTACATATACGTTTCCTGGAAAAGCTGCAACCATACATATTCCACATGCACCACGAGTCTAGAGGCGGGTCCGAACCCGAGGAATCAGATGCGCAATCTGGTTGGCATGCAGCAACATTTCTCTGCAGCCAGAGATGTCCACTTGCGAACGGGCGGTTGACCAATTTGCTCGGTTTTTTGAAACCAGGCGATTTGGTTGCTCAAATGGCGGACCCGCCTTGAAGAAACAACCGATTGAACAGCGTTACGGCACCGCAGAAGTTGGCAGCAGCACCGACGTCGGTGAATCATTAAGATGTCCGTAGTTTCCGGGTTTCCCCCCCCCACCTACTCAGCCTAAGCGCCTACAACGCTGTAACCTCAATGATTAACGACGTGCAAATTAATTGGATGGCACCCAGTGTCTTAACCTGTTGCAACCTGCTAGGGGGGTACAGTTAAAGAGTTAGTAGATTAATGACAGCAATTGCTCATAAATCACTCCATGGTCTGGATCTTGAGATAAAAATGTAATCGAGGATAATCCACTATGAGACATCTCCTTTACCAGTGGCAAAATATAGTAATAGGTTTTTACCCTTTCAACTGGTACAAAAACTGACACCTTTATACAAGGGATCATGTTTGCAATAACCACAACACAAGCAGTCAAAATGCAAACAGAAAGAAACAACTCTGATAATGATGATATGCACTGTCCTTGAAGTTGATTGGCCCACACCCGAGACAGCTTTTCTTAGAGCCTATTCTCCATTGGTGTTGGACCAGATGACGCCAAAAGGCATATCATTATCAGAGTTGTTTCTTTTTGTTTGCATTTTGACTGCTTGTGTTGTGGTTATTGGAAACATGATCCCTTGTATAAAGGTGTCAGTTTTTGTACCAGTTGAAAGGGTAAAAACCTATTACTAGAGGATAATCCATTTTGTCAATCCCCCGCTGGTTGAAGGGCTTGTCGACGCCATGTCGGTGTTGGGAGTTGTTGGGACCATACTTCACCGTTGCTGATCAGTGCAGATTGGTGTCGGAGTGGCACAGCCCAGGACTGGTTCTGATATTACTCGCCACTGATGTGTACCGCGGTCGGGAATCGAACTCTGTTCGCCGGGTTCCCAGCGCCGCTGCTCCCACTAATTCGAACATAACGTCAGGATTTTTATGCACAACATTCGCAATGACAAAGGCTGACAACCCGATTTGAAACTCGCAGTCAATCCGCAAAAGGACACATTGACGGCACAAAGTGGAGCACCTATGTAAAATTAACAATCCGGTCGGGGCCATGACCCCAGATTTCATGGATCGGCACTGGCAAGCGTTTTAACCTCCCTGACCTCAGATGTAGATGCACAGTTGTGGCCATCCCTACACAGAGCAGGTCACCCCAGCGCCAGTGGCTTCAAATCTGGAAGCCAAACGGTGGATGAGAATAATAGTGGAATTCCGCGTATCCAATTTGACGTGTACGCCATGGTGCAAAGTCATCGCACCTATTATCCGCGCAAATATTCCTTTTTTTCCGCATTGGTAAAGCAAATATGAACACGGATAAAAGGATGACTTTGCCAACAATGCTAGGTCACTCCTCTTATCTCAGCAAAAGCGACCTGGAAATTGCAAAAGCTCAGATAACAGCAATTATTGCCACACAAATAATTGATAATACAATTTTTTTTCCAGATTTTATTCGCGGGCATGGATGGCTGCTATAAATTTGCACGTGACAAGCCACTTCATTGAGCTATCATTTGTGTCCAGGTCGCTTCGGCAAAAAACAAGCTAAGAGCGCAATGGGCTCTTAGCTTGTTACCTTTCCTATACTTTGCACTCCTATCATGCTTTTGGATTGTTTGCTCTTGTAACTTTCTGACCAGCCCCTAACTGGACATCTGTAAACAAAAAAGAGCTTCACAGTTATTGGATTCCTCCAGTATAAATATTCAGATTTTTTTACTTCACGATTTCCCAACAGCCGGAGAGGGGACGGGGGGGAAGTATAGAAACCGTGTGAGCACGCCCTGTGCACTGCTCAAGCACCTCTGGGCCGAGGAAAGCGGCCGCTTTGACGAGATGCCATCTGAGCCGCAACCTTGAAAGCTGCAGCAACTCTCTCGCCCACAAAAAGGGGGCCGATCGCCCGAGCGCAGCGCAACAAAAAAAAACGCCTGGGCCATTTCCAATTCACGCGCGATTTCACCCACGCAATGGAAGGCAGTTGAGCTTCGGCAGCGGCCCAGAGTTTTGTTGTTGTTGTTGTCAATCTCTCGAGCGGCTTCTGAGCCATTCGGCACAGACGCGGGGTCATTTAGAAACGTACAAAACCCCGCCTTCGCCGCCACCGCCGCCTCCGGTAATCTTTTCGCATTTTCAACCAAACGCTGATTGCCAAGCGGCTTTTTCTAATCTCTCCGCCGAGGCCCCCCCTCCCGCAACAACCTTGCGAAGTTGCCGAAACGAGCGGCAATTTCGATCGGGGGGGGGGGCGCAGTCTGTCTGTCGGCCATCAGCAAGCGCGGAACCAGGGGAGACAATTTAACAAAACAAACTCCCGCCTGATTAGCGGGCCGCCGAGGCAATGGAGAGAGGAGCAAAGCTGACAATCAGCGGCGGCGTTATGGGGAGCCTCAAGAGGCAGAGAGGCAACAGAGTCTTCCACGGACGGCCGTTGGGTGATTATAGAAAAAAATACAGCGCCGGTCTCGGTCAGAGAAATTGCACAAAGCAACGGTGAGATCTGGGGCAGCCTTGTTCACGATGGATTCTCTCACGCGGTTTGATGCGCGTATTGATTATAATTGAGGCATCATCCAAAGACCTCCTATTAGCACGGTCGGCCAAGTACGGTGCAAAAGAAGTTCAACAGGTGTACGTACGAGACTACAAGCAGGTGAGAGGGCTCAGAGATCAATTTCGCCAAGCCAGCATAGCCGAGATGGTGGGCTCGATTTTCGATTAAAAGCCATATTCTCAAGTGCAGTTAGGTGACCGTTTCATCGTGGTCTCAATGTGGCTTTATCACGACCATGCGACGAATATCTCTGCAGGGTGCGTGGGAAAGTGCAGCAGACCTCGTTGCAGACGAGACGTCACGTGTACGGCATTCACAAGTAGTTCTGTGAAATCCCCTTCTGCGGGCTAGTCTCTTTCTCGGAGTGACATTCCGAACATACACTTTAACTCATTAAATGAATGTGCCAATAACACAGATTAAATTCTACATATACAGATTAAATTCTACATATACGCATAGAATTTTTTTATTATTATCCAGAACGCGTCGCTTTGTTTGGCTTGCATGGTGGTCGTTTTGGCCGCCTACTTTGCCACCTTAGGGGGGCATTAAGCAGTGCTTTACGCATTACCTACGGGCAGCCGCATCTGAATCATAATTTGTGAACCCAAGACCAGCGAATTTGGCTACTTAATCTGCCAAAATCTGTCACGCAGCGGCAAAAAGTCGACGGAGACCGGCTCGCCGTACACAAGTGTTGACAAGCCGCACGACGATCGAACATGATGGACTGCAACCGCGGCCAAACAATAGGCGTGTTTTTTTTAATAATTCGATCGTGGGACTGTATTTTAACATATGCTGCGGCACGTTTGTGTAGGAGTCAATAAGCGTGAATTACACACGAACATCCATTCCATTCATTCCGACGTGGCGGATGGATTTCATCACGCACATGTATTTTCGACATTCGATCATTTTTCCTCCCCCACCACCCCCCTCCTCCTCCCGGGTGTTATTTAACCGCCGCGCATTTCATTATCTCGTACGTCCGAGCTCGCTTTGCGTCCGTCGGGGGCGCCCTTAGAGAGAAAAAAAAAATCGTCACCATTCACTCGCCGTCTCTTTCACATCACCCCCCCGCGCCCTGCGCTCGCTGCAGCTCCGCTAAACGGGACTCGATCGACCAACGGGTGAATGGACCAAGGAATAAAGGCGCGCGGCGGACAACGAGCAGAGGGGGGAAGAGCCGACGCGGGCCCGGCGGCTCTCCTCCCCGCCTTCTCTCATGCCCTTCTCACTCTCGCTCCCGCATCCCCATTCATTACGGGGACAATGGCAGCTGAACCGCCGCGCAGCGTCCCTGGATTCCTGCCCCGTTCACCCCGGCAACCATTAGCCGAACGGCTCGTGGGGGGGGAAAGAAAAACCGAGGCTGCCCCCCCTCTCTCTTTCCCCGTGTCCTCCCCCTCCCCCTGCGTTAACCGCCCACCACCATCGTTCTCTCCCTGCCCCGCCATGGTGAGTCTCATCCATCTCGCCGCTGACAGGGCCTTCCATCGCGGATGAACGCGCAAGGTCGGGCCCGATCGTCGCTCCTCGCTCGCTCGCGCTGGCGGGGCGCGCTCGGCGGCTACTTCGGGGGCCTCGCGAAAATTGCGGCATCGCCGACGCCGTAGCGGCCACACTGACACCGGGACGACGCGAATGCTCGCCTAAGACATAGACGTGCAAAGTGCGATCCCACGCAAACCGAAGATCGCCGGGTGCTCACGTCTTGATGTTGCCTTTAGTTTCAATCCACTTCTGGTTCAAAGCATCCCTATACCGTCAATAGTGGCGGGGCGGGCCGGGGGAGGTCGTTTGACCGTACTTCACCACGCTGGTCAGTGCGGTTCGGTGAAGCGGGAGATCATGGATAGGTTGAGATGCAGGTGATCACACTCAGGTCGCCAGAATTCAACACTGTGCGCCATAGCTGCATCACACTGTGTACTCTTAACACAAACAACGCGTTTCTATACAAAGTAAATAAACTCAAGGTCGTGAAAACCTACCGTGTCAACGCCTGCTGAGATCGTGGCACAACGCCAGGGCTGCTTGCAACAATTAGGATTCTACACGAGTCCGGGGATGGCCAGCAGTAATTCATGTCTTAAGAGGTGGGATGATGAAGAGGTGGGACGATGAATCATCGCAATTCAGGGTTGAAATTCAATGCAAGAAACGATTCCTTTTTTAAACACGTTGGTAAATAGTAACACCTCTAGAATGCTGTCTCTGTCTTGTGAACGAACCCATTACATACAACGCACACATATTCCAAAGCGCCGATTGCATATGCCTGTATATTGCATGTAATTCTATCGCACGCATCAGCCAAACAAAGGGTACGAACCGATTAATCAATGTATCGGTAAACCCCGAGTAAATGCTGTTTAATAAACACACAGCGGTGTATGTTTGTTTCGTTTTTTTTTCTCTTTTTGCACAAGTGTCGCGTACGGAAAAGTTAAATCTATTGTGGAAAAGGTCCGACGTGTAACAAAGCAGCTCAAAACCATTCCGAAACATCAGCCATGTGCCTCTTTGTTGAATATTTATACAAATATAGTCCTGTAAAGAAACGTTTTACGGCTAATCAAGCCGTTAATAAACGTACGTGAATGTAAAGGATGTATAAAAAGGTTTTAGTGTGTATCTTAAGCCCACGGTAGTTAATAAATGTGCTGATAAGTCCACCGTGCGTGGGTGGTTTGGAGAAGGCTAACCTCTGACCCCTACACCCGACTAGCCCAGGCACATCGTACATTAATACAAAACCAAACTACGATGAATTATGGCCAACCGCGCAATGTGGGAGCACATTTCTGAATTTATTTGAAATGTTGAAAAAATAATCTATTATTTTGTCATCTGCATTTCAAGCGTGGAATTCATTAAGCTTATGAACTGACTCTTTCAAGCACGGACACAGCACGCTCCGCCGGTTTCACTGCCCTAGAGCAGGACAAAAGGACGCAGTCTAGGGCCCCTTTGCCTCCACCCTGAACTCAACACACCCACACACGAGCACGCACCCACACACACGTTCAAGAACTCGTACACACATGTGCACGCACTTACATGTGGAAAAGCAAAGATAAAGATCCCCCCCCCCCTGTATAGCCTTGACAGACTGGTGGGGCAAGTGCTGTTCGCGAGTAGCACCTATGAATTCTAGATTTGAAGCTTTCGTGACTGCAAGGATCCATATTCTTAGTTTTTTCGGTAAAGTCACGTAGGCAAAAAATGCAATAAAAATTAATAAAAATAAAGTATTTTTTTTTAATTAATTTTAATTTCATTTTTTACCTATGTGACTTTACCGAAAAAACTCAGAGTAAACACCTATGAAGGCCGGCAAGGCACACGAGTGGGTGCCGGCCGCCTTTGACTTACCAGTGGCGATGTTTACACATCGCACCAGGTACTCATTTGAGGCTGAGCCAACCTAGGGGAGGCTCAGGACCAGTTGAAATAATTGTCACTGGTGTTGGCCATGAGCGGGAATCGCTAACCACTGCGCCACCGCTCTCCACTACACATGCTCGCACTCAATCACGCGCACTCGAACCTGCAATGCAATGGTCGGTTTGGTTGCGTTCCCGATATCCGGATTACTCCAAAGAGTCCAGAAATCAGGCCAAGATGCGAAAAATTTCGGGAGATTAATGCTTTGATTTGGTTCCAAAACAGTAGGAAAATATGAACTCACTGGTAATTATGTCACTTATATTATGTCACTTTTACCACCAAACGTGGTGTCCGTCTTGTGGCATTTGGCGACGTCATTTTTGGTAGCATGGAGATACATTACACTATTACATGATGTAAACGAAGTGGAAATTATCCTTAAAAATCCCAAAAACCAAAATGTTTTAATCTGAAATTAATCCGTCATAGGTGGTAACCGCCAGAAACCAAGACACATCTCTGTGTTATACTAAGAGAGAAACAACCCTGAGTTGCGCTATCCAATTATTCAAGTAGCCGATAAGTATACCGATTATTGGCTCAATTGATCGGTATACTGATCGTGTGCTGCTGTACGGGAGGTGAGGGGCGGGGCTCGGTGACACAATCAACACCATTATGGGGGGCGGCTTGCAGGAGGGTTTCTCGCTTTCAGGAAACGGGATGTGGGGGCGGGCGTCGTTTATAATGATGCCCCGAGAGTGATCGGCCACAAAAAGTAGCCGATTAATCGACATCACGAACCAATCTTCACAGCTCTGTTAAACACCAAAACTATCAAACACCGATACAGAGGCAGACCTCGATCCCAGTTAGGTTTATTGAAAATGTAAAGTTTGACGTAGAAAGATCAAGGAATTAAAAAAAAAGATAACACCACTTGAAAGGATACTGAAACACGCGGGGCATTTCAGAAGCTCTCACTGGCTCGTTGTGGGCACTGAGCGGCAAACCTAAGAGCCCTGGGACGCGTTGCATCCTTCTGAAGTTGCCAGGGCCATGGTGCATTAAGGGCTCTAAGCAGCAAAGGGGGAATTAAAAAAACGGGCTGCAATGCTCGAGTCAAGACCGCGGTGAACACGCCCAGACACGAGCCCAGACACGAACGGAGCCTTTCCCACACTACATCAAACTTATCCGGGGCTGTTCAGCTCAAGATACAAGCAATTAACACCCAGTCTTTAAAGAAAAAACCATACCCACGCATACAGTGCCGTACAGGACAAACTGTGTTGACTTTACTCCAAAGTGTTATTCATTTATCGACCCTGGATGGAATATGCGGCGAGTCAACCCCGACCAGGATTTGAACTCGCATTACTACGCAGGTATCATTCGACAGCACGCCTCAGTAATTTCGCTGGAGCAGTCAACACCTGATGACGGTTGCTTGTGTTGCTTCCGAAACGTCATGATTTAATTGATTTTCTCTTTTTTACCTACGTGACTTCACCGAAAAAACCAAAGAGTATGGACCCTTGCGGTCACGAAAACTTCAAATCTACAATTTCCACAACAGTCAGGCCTTATAATAAAAAAACCCACGGCAATGAAAGGCGACCCTGGAACATTATCCGGGAAAGGAGACAAAACACAGGATCTGGGGGGCTGACTGGAGCGACTCTGCGACAGGTGAAGTGCCTGCTGTTAACCCCGCCGACCCCACGGCGTTTTTTTTACCGGAATTACTTGGGCCGAGGCCCCCCCCAACCCCCGCGACACTTCCGAAGCCAAGCCCTGGCTAAGCCCCAAAGCCATCGTTTGTGAGTGTCAACACGAGGTCGACTGACCCACATGGCGAGGGCAAAAGGGCTGGAGCTAGATTTTGCCACCTGTCCTGATTTTCTAACCCCCCCCAGGATCATCCTCTCGTCAAGGTAGCTTCCTCGGGAAATCTGCAAGTCTCCTTGGAACGTCGAGTGGCATTTTTTGGCAAATTGGTTGACAACACAGCGCACTCGCGACCACGTATTTCACAGGCAGTTCTCACCTCTTCGCAGTAAACGCGAGATAGATCTTCTTCCCATTATACATACAACTCAGTTGATTGTAAATCAGGAGTGGCAATCCTTGCCGGAGCACGACAGTAGGCAGCTCAGGGTCTCAACCAAGTGCCACCGTTCGGTTGGATGCTAGAGGCATGTATGGACAGAGAAATCTCTATCATGCGATTTGATGTGGAGGGGAGGGGTAAGGAGAGGCAATATGGAGAGATTCTGTAATCTCTGCTTATCACTGCAAATAATGCTGCTCATCTGAACAAAAGGCTCGGAGATAATGTACAAAATTTAGCCACCGCTTCCGGGTGACACTTCATAGCCGTGGATACGTGCAGACAACCGGATAAATGTGGGGCTTGTGGAAAACTATTCGTGCAAGCAAGTGCTCGTATAAGAGAATGGACTGGGTCACTAACTCTTATCAGCATTGACAACAGGCGAAAGCATTTTCGCAAACAATAGGATTTTGCAAGGGTCACTTGCGGGGTGCGGGTAATAGTAATATCCGGATAATAGGTAAACGGACAAAAGGAGTTCCACTGTATTTGAACGAGCCCAGCACAACAATAAAATCCACTTGAAGCCACCTGATATGGCAACACACTGCACACGCCAGCCGGCACAACGTGACACCTTTGCAGTCTATTTATAGAGACCCACGATAACAAAGCAAGTGGCTCGGATAGCAAATGGAGCATCCCTTGCAGTGTTCTGCTTGCCTTGGTGTTCATTCCCAAGGCTCAAGCACTGGACTCTTTTTGAGCCAGGAAAAGTCTCCATTAACCAGAGCAATTAAGGGAGCGAGGCTTAACTGCACATTCCCCCCCCCTCCTTTCGAAGCCACTCCCGGCAGCACCACTGGTCAGACCGGCAGCCAAAACAGAGCTCGTCAAGGAAAAAATCTCACTTTAGGGAGTCCTCTGCCCTTATTGAGCCACAGCGAGACGTGCTGATCAAGCCACGCGGTTCTTAACGCACGAGGATATTTCTGACAGAGGAGCACGGATAAGAGAGGTACGATATTTTGTCAACCATGGCCACACCAGCGATTGACGCTCCTCCCCGCTCGCAAGCGCTTGCCATGCGACGGCACGAGCAAGTTTGGCGATCCAAGATATCCTCTGCAGCAGTAGCGACTTAAGTCAAAAGGCTTGTGTCCCCATCACAGCTAGCATCCATTCCATGCGATTCAGGTGTGAATGTGCTTCTAGAAATCAGCCAGCAACAATGTGAATTTTTTTGGATAATTTGTTTTTAAGATACTGGGTAATTGACATGGAAAGACCAACTCCGTGAAATAAAAAATTAACCCGTAAAAACAAAGTTTTTCACTATAAATCCTTTATATGCGTGGCGGCTAGAGTCCTCTCGTCCTCTGGCTTGAGATGGCTGCCACCTATGGGTCAGATGATTGTCTGCCAGCATTAAGCAATTGGTAATTAAATATTAAAAAAATTTTCCCTAAATAGTGTAACATTTTAGAAAAAAAATTTCACGAAAATTAATTATCACGCACAACGAGTCTGTGTGGAAAATGTCAGCTCGATTGGATCACGGGAAGTGGGTTAAAAAACGACCGAAAGATTTGCACGGTCGAAAGCAAGCAAACAAGCACGCAAGCAAGCAAGCAAGCGAACTTAATATAAAGGATTTAAAAAATGAGACTGACTTGAGATCAGCAAAGGCTACAATTCACTGCTGTACGAAGGCCTCGCCAGGGCACGTCAATCGTGGGGTTAGATTTACCATACTTCACCACAAAGGTCGGCCATGCAGGTCATCTATCTAATGAACGCTTCAAACAAGTACAACAACACATTTTAATTATAAGGTCCGATTCAATCCGGCGACTGAATCTTTCAGGTCTATCGGTTGTCAAATACATTGCAGCATTATTCACTTGCGATCATGTCAGATGTAAAATAAGTATAAGTGAGGATTCCGAGCAGAGTGCACATCGGTGCCTACCATCAAATCACCCAAAACGTATCCAAACTTACCAGGCCTCAGAAGTCAAGCAGCGATGAGCATGGACGACCATGGGATGCCAATAGGGCCTTAAGGTCACGTGGCAGGCAGCAGAGGACAGTATAAGAATGGGTTTTACCCTTTCTGTTTCAAAGACAATGCATATGCTACCAGCGCATGTCTTTTTGTTTGCATGTTCACCACAGGTATATGTGGTTAATGCAGACAAGATTCCTTGCAAAAGGTTTCAGTTAGGTGTTTTAACATCTCAACACCTGTTTTATTGCCAGAAAGGGAAGTCCCATGATGTAGCAGAGGACAGTGCAGAAAAATAAATGTCTTGCCCTAGATTTCTACACAACTACATATATGTATGCAGAACTTCTTTCGCACCGTACGTAGCCAATCGTGATAATCGTAGGTGCGGGGGAATGACAACAAACTAAAACATCTCCTATGCTCCCTGCCGCCTTCACTAAACCCGCAGTGACCAGCGTGGTAAAGTACGGTTAAATAATCCTCACGACCGACACAGGTGTTGTGGGGGGGGGGGGAGCCTCACCCAGCGGTACATTGACCAAAATGACGGCGCATGCCCATGCTCGACTTGCTGGCCACCCTCCACACGCAGCGCTGCGCTCTGTACCCAGAGCCACGAGTGCGTGCCGAGATCTCAAGCGCCTGCCTCTGCCCGTACACGCGGGCGCGATTACCTCCATGGCGACGGCGGCGGTCTGCTGGTCGTAGTGTCCCAGGAGGTTGGGCATGAAGGTCATGTTGTAGGGCAGCTCCAGGCAGAGGCGCAGGCCGATGGGCTCGCACACGAACGCGCCGTGGACGTGCGAGGAGACCGCGTCCGGCCGGCAGGAGACCAGCGCCAGCAGCAGCATCAGCCGCAACGCTGTCCGTTCCATGTTCGTACGTGCGGAGTGCGTGGTGGTGGTGGTGGAGTTCTCTGAATTCAACTCAAGCCGCGGGCTGCATCTCCCAGCGTGAACTGTGTGCAGAAAGCTGTCCGTGACAGGTCTTATTTGTTATTTATTTATCTTCCTTGTTGACCAAGGCTGGCCTCATTGAGTCTCAAGACTCATTTTTAAGGAGGGGTTCGGTTTTGGAATGTTTGAGTAAGTCTTTTTTTTCTTCGTTTCTTCTGTCTTGCATGTGTGAAGACGCCACAGGGCAGGGAGAAACCCCAGGCATTCGATGAGCGAGAACAAAAACACTCGCACTCTGCAGAGATTAGGTTCGAGTCCTACTTGCTGTCCTGTCGTCGGCTGGCACCTCGAAGCCTCGGGGGCAGGAGTCTCAAGCGCACTTCATCTCTCGAGCTTTGCAGGCTCATGTTCCAACCCTATTGTTTGTGTGCGCGAGTGTCAACGTTCAAAAGCAGATATGTGCAGCTCGTATCTTCGCCTTCAGATGTTAATGCAGATTGAGAAGCTCACCGCTTGTAAGCCAGCTTGTTTCCATGCCCGAGCTATCCAATTTAATTTTGTTTTACAAAATGTAACTTCTGAAAACGCGCGTCGCTGCTGGAATCCATCAGTCTGCTCGAACATCGAATGCTTCCCCCTCCCCAAGGATCATCAGCGGCGGTTCATTTATCATCCGCAACAAAAAAAAACAAGCTTCTCACGTTTTCAGAGCCCTCCGGGGCATCATCCAAAGACCTGCACAGCAAGACTGCAGGGGGAAAAAAACAAAACACACACACACGAATGGCATGCATTGAAACGCACGTTATACATGACATATCCATGACACGTTATACATGACATATCGCCACCAGTGTTCCTCCCCGCAGGCTGAGCGGCATAATCTATAGAGTGGGTTTTCCTGAAAAATTGCAGTCCTCTTTACACGCCAAGGCATGTCTTTCCACGTTTTGCCAATTTTTCTCTGTTCAAGACTAAATGGGATTCGTTACATTCCGCACTCGCATAATGATGGTGATGTGAATTGGAAATCTTTATGTCAATGCTGCGAGTCGTTTACTTTTGGGGTGGCCACGATGCATGGACTGATTAATCGATACTGATTATTAGGCTCAAGATATACATGCAATAAATCACATGCGGACTTACCAATGTTTTTTTCTTTCATTTCGTTATATGTTGTATGCACCAGGATCACGTCACCCACACAAACATGCAGCCACTGGATGCCCCGGTAATTCATAAAAAAATAAATGAACAGGGTCAAAATCACGGACCCTTACTGTTCAGCAAGCATCAAAGTGCGTGCAGGATGCAGCGACTTAATTTGAAATTTTTCAAACAGAGCAGATTGGCGAATGTGGAAAGACGTACCCGCGGTTTTGCCGCAAGAACTGGCGTTTGAGAAACCGGATCTAGAGCACCACACCACGGACTACAACACTGGGTCACTGCCAGCGAGCGATAAGGCTTACTTATTTAATGAACTCGCCAGCATGGATGCCTGGCACAGCGGGGGGACATTTCCTAGATTCACTTGTTAAAGTTTTTGGCACCGCCTAATAACAACGTTGAAAACTTTTTATTTTAATAAATCCGCTCGGCGGCGCATGTGTAAAACAGGTGCATAATTACAGCGCTTATCTCGCTGGGTGGTGTGTTGTCAGCTAACCTTTTGCAAAGCTCGGATCGTTCCAATATCGTGTATTAGTGCCGGTTAGTCAGTTCAGTTCCGGAGCCTCTATTTATGCCATGAGAAATTATCTCAACGGCGAGAAACTCGCAGAGACACAAAAGGCCTCTTTTGTGCAGGAGATCTGAGATGTGTGATATCTGCCAACACAATTAAATTCTACCTATTGGCTAGACATGTGACGATTCACCGATTACAAGGTATTCCTTAGGCTTTGTTAATTCACTGAAAAGGGTCAGTCATGGGGGGTAGTTTGACCTTACTTCACTATGCTGGTCACTGCGGATTGCAAAAGGGACAGCCCAGGGCCAATTTGGAATATCACTCACCACCGATGTTAGCCGTGGCTGAACATTCAACTCGGACCGTTGGGCTTGTCGCGCAGTGTGCTAACCATTGCACCACCTCTCACCCCCGTTGACATATTAATCCAAAATAATAAAACTAGCCACAGCTGCAGTGGTTCCCTCGTACAACACGAGCTTTACAACTGTCTTGTGCAGTCCATAAACACAAGTTGAGTGTTTACCGGGTGTGGGTGTGTGTGTGTGTGGCATAGTGACGGGGAAGATGAATTACAGCACTATCGTTTTTGTTTCTGGAAAAAAATAAAATCCATTGAGCATGCCCAAGAAGCTTGAACCCATAGCACAATGAAGCGTTCAAATGACCTTTGCACCTCTCAGACAGAGGAGAAAAACCGACACCTCCCCCCACCCCAACCTCCAGGTGAGTGGAGCTCAAGTGATCCTGTTCGGGCTTAGGGGAGTTTTTCCCCAAAAAAAAATAAAACCCCAGGTGTGGCCACAGCGGCTAAATGAAGCGTGCACACTTTGCTTTGTCAGAATAAAAATGGAAAGTGTGAACTCTTCCAATTACCGCACCCGGATTTTCTCCAACCCTTGGCACTCGACGGCAAAAACCCAAATTCCTTATTGGAACGTGAACTGTTGTTTTGTTACCCTACTCCCAATTCAGCGGCTTTTCATAGTGTATTTAAAAGTAAAAGAGCACATTACCGCCTGCCGCACAAACTCGGCCAATTTAAACGCAGCGCTGTAAGCCAAGTTGTGCAACTTTAGGTGCACGTGAGCCTACGTTGCAATGTTGACCTTCCGACCCTATACACGTACATAACTTGAGAGACTAAAAAATTAACGTTGACAAATTGTTCATCTCAATACAGGTGTGGCAGCATGCCCCTGCACAGTGTTGCAGTGTCTCCCCTCCAACACCAACCCATCGTGTTACAACCTTCCAAGTGAGCCCGTGCCCTCTCCTGTATGTATGTTGAACTTCTTTATCACCGTACGAAGCCAACCGAGCTAATCAGAGGTGCAGGAAAAGAACAAACTCAACACAAAAAGCAGTTCTGAACAAATTACTTTTTCAATCCGTCAGTCTGTCAGTCACTCTGCTGCAGCAGCAGCAGCAGCAATAAAGCCACACTGTCATCCCCACGGTCTCCTTGACCCCCGCCAGGTGCTGTGTTAGTCTATGAGTCATATGTGAGTCTATGGGTTCTATGTGAGTTTTATGGGT
Organism: Lampetra fluviatilis; assembly: GCF_964198595.1. Taxonomy (NCBI): domain Eukaryota; kingdom Metazoa; phylum Chordata; class Hyperoartia; order Petromyzontiformes; family Petromyzontidae; genus Lampetra; species Lampetra fluviatilis. Next base: position 12,567,305 of record NC_136288.1, read on the forward strand.
CCCATGTGAGTCTATGGGGCCTCAGTACATGTACGAGTCTTATGTGCGCACTTTGGTCCTTTGTAAGTTTTCCAGGGCCCTATGAGAGTCTGAGTCTTAAGTAGGGCAATATGTCACATGTTAGACTGTGGGTTATATGCGAGTCTATGGGTCTTATGCAAGTATATGGGTAATATATTATTCAATGGTTTCTAAGTAAGTGTATGGGTTTCTATGTAAGTCTATTGGCCCTATGTCAGTTAATGGGTCCCATTGTCAGTTAATGGGTTCAATATCAGTCTGTTCGTCAATAGCCTATATGCGAGTCTATGTTAGTGAATCGGTTATGTGCGAGTCTAAGGGTCCTAAGTTTATACTCGTTGGGTCTTTCGGTAAAGTGCTTTGCAAGCCAAATGGTCATTACGTGATATATGTAATGTATGGATGTTATGCTTCCAATGCCAGTCTATAGATCTCTATGTTAATCTAAAGATCCTAAGTTTGTTTCAGGATGCTATGCAAGTCTATGGGTCCAATTGTAACGAGAATATGGCTCCTATATGAGTCAATGGGTCCCCTACTACTCTATTGATCTCTGTGTAAGTCTATGGATGCTATGTACATCTATTCAATCTATGTTAGTGTGTAGATCACGACATTCCTCATGCCATGGTCGATAAAAACTGTAGACCTCCAACTTATTCAGGGCAGAGTTATGTATCACAAAGCTGACTCACACCCAAGTCACCCTGGTTTCTCTCTCTCTCCCACTCAATTCGTTGCCCTTGCCTCTCTGAAGCCATTTTTCCCACCCCCCAATCTCCGAAACCGACAAGGCGTCATCCCAAGACAGAGAGGGTAGGCGGCCACCACCTGAAAACCCTGTGGGTCAAAGTTCGATACCCGGTAAACACGGCCAGTCTCGGTGACATAACCCATCGTGCTGCGCGCAGCTTAAGAGGTCACCCATCTCCAGTTCAAGTTAAATTATTTCAAGTTCATTTATTAGGTATAGCCCTGTGAGCCATTCGGCTCTTGAATCGGGTGCAACCGCAACAAACAAAAAACATGAACAAGAAAACATCTAAAAGTGATAATTGTTTTTTTTACCTTTTAATCTGGCAAACAAAACTGACACCTTTTTTACGAGGAGTCATGTTTGCATAGACCACAATACCTGCAATCATAATGCAAAAAAAAAACATAACTCTGATAATGTATGCACTGTCCTTGACTGAACTTCAAGGACAGTGCAGACATTATCAGAGAGGTACGGGGTGGTGGTGGCGGAAGAGAACCCCACGATCCGGGCTCGGATCACATTCGCCCACGATGTTAGCCGTGGTTGGGAGATGAACCTACGCGGCCAGGTTAGGGGTACAGCGAGTTAACAACTCAACACCGGCAAGGCACTGCAGTATTTTTCTGAGGCAGTAGTTGTGTATGGAAAAACCCATTTTGTAGGGCCCTTTACACGGGGCTATTTTCACACACACACTAAATAAAAAACCTAGCACCGTCTACAATTAACTAATTAATATTTTCGTCATCACGGTCGCTGCGAAGCAAGGCCCCCAAAAGAAGACCCCCAAAAAACTCCACAAGCCGACCACAGCAACGTCCAGCAACTTTTTAAAGTTGCAAATTGTCCCCGAACTGTTCAAATCGTGGTAGAGTGACAATTTAAAGACACATCTTGGCGCACACACACACACAACACAACAAAAAAATGTCTTATCTTGTAGCACCCACACGGGCAAAGGGCTCAAGTTTCGCCAGGTCGTTCGGTTAATTGCCAAAGGAGGGTTGGTGGTACAAAACAAATACTTTCAGGTGACTTTTCGAACGCGGCAATCGTGAATTCGCGTCCGGTGTTGTGGAACTGATGGACACAACAGGAATGTGTTTTTACTAAAAAAAAACATTGTGCTCGGGGGAAATGCATGAATACACGATGCCCATGTGACATAAGTATAACACACTTAGTGCGTATACACACACACGCACGTATTATATAATAAAACACGGGCACATGCGAAACAAATACAACGCAAAGGTTGAGAAAAACAGAACACATCAAACACAGAATAGAAACATAGTTGTATACAATAGCAAAGACTGTACATATACAGTAGTACACATATACAAGACATATATACACACGCGTTCCTATGTTTATTTACTGGACGTCTGTGAAAGAGCTTCATAGCTCGTCGGATTCCTCCAGAATAAATACATATTCTGATTCTGTACAACACACAGACAGGAGGATACACACATAGAACACACAACTTAGAACACATAGAATACATAGAAAACACACAGATGGCACGCTGAACACACGCCTACATAATAAAGTAGAGCACACAAACCACACACGTGTACAATACAACCATCCCCATCACATGCGCTGACGACACAAACACAATCAGCAGTCGTGTTAACGCACGTGCGTTAACACGTGTGTTAATGTTGACACACGTGTTAACACAGGTGTGTTAACACACGTTGTTTTAACACACCGTGTGTTAATGTTGACACACGTGTTAACACACACGTTGTGTGTACGTGTTCCAAGTGTGTCTCTACCTCCGTGTGATATTGACAGGCCCATGTTTGTTGTCCACAGTAAGTAGAGTGGGTCACGCAAGATTCGCAACCCGAGTTTGATTCCCACTCACGGCCAACTTCAGTTGACGATAATGATTTCACTCGGGTCCTGGACCTCCCCTAGGTCGACTCGGCCTTAAACCATTCGCTGGTGGCGGTGTAGCATCAAACAAACAAAAATCAGTACCGGAAAGACAAAGGCGGCCGCGTCTGGTGGTGCCGTCGACCCATTGACCCCTCCAACCCCCTCGTGTGCCGTTCCGGCCTTCATAGGTGCTCGCTAACAGCACTTGCCCCTACAGTCTACTTAGGCTACACGTGGGGGTCTTTGTCTATATAGTACTGTATGTGTATATAGTATGCATGTGCTACACACATATATATAGTCCACTGCTGTGAGAACGCGCGCGCGTGTGTGTGTATAATACATGCGATACGTCCGCGTACCTCCTGCACAATGCAGTATGTGCGTGTACTGTGGTGTATGTACGCTTGCTGGGTGAACGCGCGTATGTATGTGTGTGTACAGGTGTAGTACGCGTGTGTGCAGCCAGTATATGTGTGTAGAGCGTGTAGATGTGTACGTATCGACACACACACACAGACACACAGACAGACACACACACAGACAGACACCGACCTCGATCTTTCCCCCTTCGTTCGCCTCCGCGTCTCAACAACGGCGATGCGAAGAGGCGAAATCGCAGCGTGGCGAGGGGGCGGAGCTTGGGGTGGGAGGGGGCGGAACTTGGGGTGGGAGGGGGCGGGGTTAAAGGTGGGGCATGATAGAGGGGCGGGGTTATGATGGGGCCTTGGATGGGGCGGGATTAAGGGCGGGGCCTGATTGAGGGGGCGGAGTTAAATACGGGCGTGAGGAAGTGGGCGGGGTTAAGGAAGGGGCTTTATTGGTACATGCCCCGCCCATTATTTCAAGCCCCACCCCCGTTTTTTAAACAATGTCAACACGAAACAACAGCACAACAACATTCCGTCCATAGCAAACACACACTGTGTGTGCCTTTAAAATATACATACATAACCTGTATGTAATAGGAGACGTTTCGGCCAATGGCCCTTTTTTCTTCTTAGCGCAATCTGGTTTCACACCCACACACGAACATCAACCGGATTATAAGACGCACTCTACACACACCTACGGGATTATGATGCCCCCTCCCACGACACCGACCAGATTATAAGACGCACTCCACACATACCGGATTATAAGACGCAGCACACACCTACCGGATTATAAGACTCACTCAACACATACCGGATTATAAGACGCAGCACACACATACCGGATTATAAGACGCACTCCACACACAAACCGGATAATAAGACGCACTCCACACATACCGGATTATAAGGCGCAGCACACACCTACCGGATTATAAGACGCACTACACACATACCGGATTATGATGCCCCCTCCCACGACACCGACCAGATTATAAGACGCACTCCACACATACCGGATTATAAGACGCAGCACACACCTACCGGATTATAAGACTCACTCAACACATACCGGATTATAAGACGCAGCACACACATACCGGATTATAAGACGCACTCCACACACATACCGGATAATAAGACGCACTCCACACATACCGGATTATAAGACGCAGCACACACCTACCGGATTATAAGACGCACTACACACATACCGGATTATAAGACGCAGCACACGCATACCGGATAATAAGACGCAGCACACCCCTACCGGATTATAAGACGCACTCCACACATACCGGATTAAAAGACGCAGCACACCCCTACCGGATTATAAGACGCACTCCACACATGTCAGATTATAAGACGAACCACACACACACATACCGGATTATAAGACGGATTACACACATACATATGTCAGATTATAAGACAAACTCCACACATACATATCGGATTATAAGACGCATCACACACACGCCTACCGGATTTTAAGACGCACCCTAATTTTGTTTAAAATGCTGGGAAAACAGTACGGCACATGCATGGCCACTGTAATCTGTGTTTCAATCCACTGCTGGATGAGGGGTTCCACACTCACGCCATGCCGGCAGTTATAGTTAATTGGCCCATACTTTAATTCTAGATTTGAAGCTTTCGTCACTGCAAGAATTCATACTCTTAGGTTTTTTTCGGTAAAGTCACGTAGGTAAAAAATAATGAAAAAATAATAAAATAATAATAAATGAAAATACCTCAATTAAATGTTATTTAAATTAGTTATTTTCATTTATTAGTAGGTAAATAATAAAAATAAATAAATAAAAATAATAAATGAAAATGCCTCAATTAAATGTTATTTAAATGAGTTCTTTTAATTTATTAGTAGGTAAATAATAAGCAGAATAAAATAATAATAAATGAAAATACCTCAATTAAATGTTATTTAAATTAGTTATTTTAATTTATTAGTAGGTAAATAATAAGAAGAATAAAATAATAATAAATGAAAATACCTCAATTAAATGTTATTTAAATGAGTTATTTTAATTTATTATTATTTTATTTTATTTTTAACCAATACGTGACTTTACCGAAAAAACCTAAGAGTATGGACCATCCTTCACCACGATGCTCCATGTGGTGTTGGGGAAGGTGGGTGGGATGGTGGTGGTGGTCAGTGCAGATCAACACAATTGACTTTGCTGCACCGCCCTCTACTGCTCCCATAGCCTATAACACCTATGTTGGTGCATTGCGGTCACATCAAAGCAATATCCAGGCTCAAACCTGCTTAGCTTTCCAGATCTGACGAGGTAGGGCACATCTGGCCACATGCAAGCGTGTGTCGAGTTAGGCAGAAGCTAAGCAGTTGTGTGCTTAGGGTCGTCCATAAATGACGTCACGCGATTTTTGACGATTTTCGACCCCCCCCCCCTTGTCACACGGCGTCACAAATAGTCAGACCCCCCCCCCCCTCAAATATGACGTCACAAAGCTCTGCCCACCCCCCCCCCCAAAAAAAAATAAAACATGCTTCAAATCGCTTTAAACTATTGTCCTTGTAGTGCGTATTTAAAGTGCCGCTGCACTCTGATGTTGTAGGAGAAAACATGTATTAAAAAGTCTATTTAATTAAGTAGAACGTGTTGTCTATGTTAATTTAAAGTTGCGCATTGTGATGTGACGTCACATTTTTCACCCCCCCCCCCCTCGTCACACATCGTCACAAATGTCTGACCCCCTCCCCCCCCTAGATGAGTGACGTCATTTATGGACGGCCCCTTGGATGGGATACCAATCACAAATAATTCGGGTGTTATAGGCTTAAGCGTGGTTATAGCTACATTGACATTGTCAGCAGAGTGCAGTGAAACACAGACCATCGTTGTACTGTATGTCTATGTTCCCACGTCTTCACCCGCACTGATCAGCATGGCCAAGTATGGCCAAGTCATTCTCATGACCCACACAGCTTGGGGAGGCATTCATCCAGCAGTGAATAGATCACGGCTGATGCTTCTAATAAAATAAATCAGAAAGCTCGGTCATCTTTTTAACCAGGTAAGAGATCAAGTAGAGCAGCGTGATGATAATGTTAATAGATACCTAGATTTAATTAAGTAATCTTATCAGCGACGCACTGTATCATAACTTTAAAGTATATATATAATTTTATATGAAGCTTCAATGCAACGGGGTATATCTGAAAGATAAAAGCCACTTTCTGTGTTGGGTTGCAGCTTCATAAATCCTAAATGACCACTGAGAAGTAAAATGGCAAAGTGTTATTTATGTTGGCCTGGCCAGCCCTCAGGCAGACAGATCAATTATTTAGATTCATAAGAAAGCACTATTGCCTCTGGGGAAGTGGTGGCACTACTATAGACCTGGCATTCCGAGTTCAATTCCTGGCCACGGCTAACATGAATGTCACCCCCTCTCATTATACCATCACACTGCAAAAAGAAGCAGAGTTCTTGTGCCATTGGGGAAAATCCATTTCTAAGCATTGTCCGTGGCAATTATTACGTGATGATGATGGTAGGCTGAATCGTGCTTGCGACTGGGGATTGAACCTACAATTTTTCATCTCTGCGTCGGGGTCAAGCTAATATCCACAGTGGCATGTGGATGTCATGCAGCACACACAGCACACAGCCTCTTGTAGTAGCTCAGCTGGTTAAGTGCTTCACAGCTAGTTTTGTTTATTGACCTGCCACCGATCGATTTTTTACGACTTTGAGAAGCAAGTGGCACACTGTATTTTTACGTCAGCAGATTTACTGCATTTTGTTTATCAGCACCAAGGCATTAATGTGTTGCTTACTAATGCACATGGCTTGCTGTTGATATACGCTTCTGATGTTAGCACGACCAACACCCGTGATGTAAGAATTCACGGTTTGTAGTCCTTTTGGTCGGTCATGGGCGTTGTTTGACCATACTTCACCATGTGGGCTTAGTGAGGGTTGGTCAAAGTTGAGGAGGCACCTAGGACCGGTTCAGGGGCGCCGCGGTAGAGAAATGTTCGCTCATTCGCATGGTATGAAGGAGGTCGTGGGTTCGATCTCAACCCTGACGATGCTGTAGATTTGGAGTGTGCATGTTTCTCTCTCTCTCTCTCCCCGTGGTCGCGTGGATTTTTCTCCATGTCCTCATGTCCCCCCCCCCTCGCATTAATAAACATGCGTTTACAGTATTTGCCTACTCTAAATTTTCACGTGATAAACCACTTCGTTGAGCTATCATTTGCGGTCAGGTCGCTTCTGAAAAGGGCTATACAGCTCAGTGGGCCTTACCTGCCATTACGCAACCGTTTCCCAAACCTTCCATTTGAGCTCACTTAAACCAAACGCACGAGCTCGCACAACCCCATCGTGACATTTAAACACTTGTGAAATTATGCAAACAAAATCAAGCTGTTCATGCAAATGCCCATATTTGTTTGGCTCCATTGATGTGCACGGTACAACCAAATGATGCAATACTAAATGAGGCTATGTTTTAATTACTGCATAAGTCTAATAACGAAACGACGTGAAACCGTAAATAGTTATCATTTACAAAAAAAATAACAACGTATTTGAGACCCATAAGGTTGTAACCCATCCAGTTTGGCGGCTCATACAAATGTGTGTTGGATAACATTCGCCTTGAGTACTGAAGGTCCATAGGTTGACAGAGAATACAATTCTGCAGAGGGATGCGCGTTTGTCAGTTCATTTGTTAAGTGATTTGTGGTTTCGCAACTCACTATGTATCAATGTGCATCAAGATATAGATCCTAATTGTCCCAGGCGTTGTGCATAGTCAGTGTCTAGTTTCATAAACAACATCTTTAGTAAAATTTTCAGTGACACACGATTGGAAGTGCGGCATTTCCCTTGTTTTTTTGCAGTGACTTCTGATGATTTTCCTTTAAATGGAAATGATATCAGGACAATATTTCATCCGAAAATTTTGACTTCTGAAGGGATTTTTGGGAACCCCGTTTACAAATTGATAAAACTGGTCACCATGACCATTGTTTTGTCGCCTTATTAAAATGTCCCGGCATTCTCAGGGGCCTCAAAGAGAATAGTTCGATCTCAAAATACCCGTGGGTCAATCGCTCTGACCTTTCCGTCTCTGCTCTGAAGCACGGCCGTTGTCCAAAGCATCGGCCTGTTGGATCGTTGTTGTATAGTTATTGTATAGTTGCTGTATAGTTTTCTGTACGTATCGAGGCAGAACTACCGGGTCTCTTTGTTTGTCCACCACCGATAAGCAACAGCCCCTTAATGTAAAGAGAGGGGAAAAAGAAACAACTTATGGTATATTATTAAAATCTTGGGTCACTGATATTGTTGTACATTGATGCAAGCAAGCGGAAAATTCAACAGCCAGAAGTAAAAAAAAATGCACGCATTCCAAAAACAAATAACATAACAGCAAGTCGTAACGAGAATCTCAGCATGATCCGTCTTTTGAGGTGGCATTACCGTTCTTGCGCACATTTCGCAGCCGGCCGTTTGAAAGCTCGAAGCTATTTCCAACTGCAGAAAATGTGACATTTTCAACTGCACCAAATGATTGCGCATTCTGACATTTTGTACAAACGCACACGTCCGTACACACACACACAAAAAAAAACACACTCGGTTGTACTCAAGGCTCTTTTGTTGCGAACCGGGGACGATGACTGACGAAATGGCCACGCCAATTGATGTGCAAATTTCGGGTTCCACCACCTTTAGCCAGAGCTCAGAGGAGGCCACCATCTCTTCACCATTGATCTCGAGAAGAAAAATAAACCCCACCACGACCCACCCCTGCACCCACACGATCGTGCAGCAGACACAAATGTGGGTAATGACATCCAAAGAAAATGGGTCATGACGCACGCGGCTATGCTAAGTTCAAATGTAACCACTGCTCGCGAAGATGCAACGTATACGACCCGGCGCGTCAAGAACATGTCTAGCGCGGTACAAAGGTCCTGCTCATTCGTGGCAAAGGCTCTCATTTGAACAGAAATAGATATTTTCGTGTGGTTGCTGAAATCTTTTTTTTTTCAAAGGAAGATGCAAGCAAAAAAACCCACCCAAATCCCAAATGTTTTTTTCATGTAGATATAAACCTTTGACGGGTTATTCAGGGCTGTCCGAGATGACTTTTGAAGTTTCGTTAATGAGAAAAATAAGACTTAAAAATCCCAGTCACGTTTGCCGCTACACTTTGCTCTGGTGATATCACTGTATACTTTGAAGGTTGAGGTTGTCCTGCTGCTTGCTGTGCGTGTGTGCTAACTGCATGGGCGGGAGTATGCTGTGATGTGTGTGCATGTATCCTGTGACGATTATCTGAACCGGTTCTGGGCCTCTCCTAGGTCGACTAAGCCTCGAATGAGTATCTGGTGCGGTGTGTAAACATCTCCTCGAGAGAGACAAAGGCGTCTGGACTTAGTGCTGCGCTCTCGCCCCCCCCCCCCGCTAACAGAACTTGCCACAACAGTCTGTTAAGGCTATATGGGGGATCTTTGTATTTGATATGTGCCGTGCCGGCCTTCTTAGATGCTCGCCAACAGCACTTGCTCCTACAGTCTATTAAGGCTACACCGGTGGACCTTTGTATTTGTCTGATGTGTGGGGAGCGGTAGTGCAGTGGTTAGCAAGCTGCGCTACGAACCTGGCGACACGAGTTAGATTCCAGTGATGATCATCTGAATTGGTCCTGGGCCACTCCCCTTGAACAACCCGCACTGGCCAGCATGGTGAAGTGTGGTCCAATAATCCTCAAGACCTATACGGCCTGGAGAGGCCTTCATCCAGCAGTGGATTGAACGACGAATATCTGTACGAGTACATAGACGTGTAACATTACATCAGAAAAATAATTCGAGATAATAATCATCAGCATAAAAACGAACATCGTTGTTATCAACAGCAGAAGCAGGATCGTTTTAATTTGAGATCAGACTCATGCCCATCACTTCTCGTTCCGTTAAATGACTCCAAAGCCATTTCGCTCCACTCAATAATGAACGATCACCCGACTCACGTTTGGCAGCTGTTAGCGAGAAACTCAGATCTTAACAGCCACCCACCACTTTGATTGCCGAAGAGACAGACATGGGCACGCACGATCTGCTCTCCAAACAAAGCCAACCGCGGGGGTGGCGGGGGGGCCTTGCAGCCGTCCCGGCTTTTTCCTTCTCTGTTTCAGCGTGAACAATTGGTACAAAAACACGCCACGGCATGCCTAGCCGCAACAGCCTTCGAGCATGAGTCGGTCAAGGCCAACCGCAGCGACGGTGGGAGGGTGAGACGGTGAGTGTGTGGATATGGTGGGAGCTTTCGGGCTGCCGCTTATTAGGTTCACGGCTCGTGGTTGTGAGACCTTTAATAGACTCACATTTCCAGATATCTGGACAGATCTTGCTCCTTGAAAAAGGCGATAAGGCGCGGGTCTTGAGCTCGGCGTGCTGTGTGGTCTCCCATATAATCCGAGCCGTGTCGCGCCGCGCGGCACGCCCCGTGAGCGGACGCGTTCACCGAACCCAATCTCCTATGGCCATGCAGATTTCTTGATGCCAAACGGGGTCATCGCATGCGCACCGCGCGAATACGCGGTGAGAGCCATGCCCGCGTGTGAGTCGCTGCGCTACGAAACTACCGGCGACCTCGAGTTCGATTCCCGCTCACGGTCAACACCAGGGACGATTGTTTGAACCGCCCCCAAGGGCCTCGCCTAGGTCGACTCAGCCTCAAATGAGTAACCTGGTGCGGTGTGTAAAAAAACATCGCCAACTGGGGAGACAAAGGTGGTCGGGAGTGGTGCTGGCCACCCACCCACCCCCTGCCGGCCTTAATAAATGCTCGCTATAACAGCACTTGTCCCAACCGTCTGTTAAAGGCTATACGGGGGATCTTTGTTGTTTGCAGCGGTGCAAGTTTCTTAACACCCCCTCTCCCCCTCTTCAGACATCTGGCCAGCGTGGAAGAGTAGGCCAAACACCTTCTAGAGACCCTACCTGCCAGCAGCGGCGTGAGCAAGCAATTGCAGGGTTGCGCCTTTACCTTTCACTTTATTTCATATTAACGCTGTGGGAGCAGTGGCGCAGTGGTTAGCGCACTGTACTCTCATACAGTACGAGTAACTCTGAGTTGGATTATCGGTCCCGGCTAACATCAGTGGCACATTCAAGTGACATCTGGTCCGGTCCGGCCTTCCAACATTCATCAACACGCACTCGCAGTTATCAACGTGGCGAAGTGTGACCGCTTCACCCTCCGCCGTCGACACAGCATGGGGAGGGGGGTGCCTTCATCCAGCAGTGGATTACTCGAGAGCTGTAAGTTGAATTAGGCTCACAACAATTTGTCCAAACTGTGCACTTCTGGACTGGGAGTCCATCCTATGTAAAACCTCCAAAGGTATTTGTTTGTAAACACTCGAGGCAAAGTAACCATTCAGTTGCTGTGGTTGTACAAAATAACTTCGGCTATGTCTGTTTGTTTAGAAACGTGCTTTTTAGAGTGTTCGGCTGCTATAACTGTCCATAAGAAAAATGGTGCAATGGGGGGAGGGGGGGCTGTCCAATGTCTCTCAGCCCTCCCTATCCGTAGCCCGGTGCCTGGACCCAACCTCTGGTCCGTGGTCCCTGGTGCAAGTTGCCACAGCCTTGCACGCTGTCGAATGCCACGCCGCTGCAGTGCTTTAATTTTTTTTACTTTTTATTAATTTTAATTTTTGACCTACGTGATTTTACCGAAAGAAACCTAAGAATATGAAGCCTTTTAAACCCGGAGTGGAACTTAAATGTGACTGTTGGGAGCACTCTGTCGCCCTCTGCTGGCTGACAGCACTCACGACCACCACCCCCCCGTGGATGAATTATCTCCGCGACACTCGATAAGAGATGGGCACGACAGTCGACAGAGTTACTTACCATTGCGTAGTGAGAAATAAAGTAGGTCGCCTGGTGTTGGCGGAGGTTTACATTTAATGTTGGGAAAATTGGGAAATAGAAAAAAGGGGAAAAGCTTTTCTCATATTATGGTACTGGCAAAGGAGGTCCCATGATGTAGCCGCTCACCCCGAGCTCTCATTGCTCTGATAGTGCGTTGTCTTTGTGCTGTACGCCTTTTGGCGTCCTCTGGTCTAATACCGTTTTGAGACGAGGCTCAAAAGAAAGCTGTCTCTGGTGTGGACCAATCAGTTTCAAAGACAATGCATATATTATTAGAGTACGTTTTTTGTTTGCATTCTGAGCACAAGTATTGTGGTTAATGCAGACATGATTCCTTGTAAAAGGTTTCAGTTTGGTGTTTTAACATCTTAACACCTGTTTTGTTGCCAGAAAAAAGGGGAAAATCTCTTGTCAAACAGTTAATTGTCGCCTCCCTACAAACTTAGCAGGACCCTCCTGAAAATGACTAAACAAGCAGAATTATGTCTTTAAAAAAATCCAAATCCTTCCTAAGCTGTATTGCGAAATATATATTTTAATAACACTTCATTTGTGTTAATCAGTATTATGCCGAAGGAGATTTCCATTCGGAACTCTGCAGCTCGCAGTGCATCATCATCACCATGTGTTTTGCAGAAAATGGCCCTGGAACGTGATGTCACAGAACTACGTACGAGTTCACTTCCATGAACCTCTTTATCCAGACTAGGGTCACATCTTTAGTTGACCTGCAAAGAATGTTCGTCTCATGCCCAGTCTCACAGTGGCAATTCGTCTCATCAAGTGGAATCCATTTGCAACGCTATTTTGTGTGTGTGTGTGCTCATTGATGACCGAACTGAGACCATCAAATCGTTAGACTTGGGTACCCGGTCTAATCACTGGATGCAAACCCAGGACATCAGTGGTACCGGCTCAGTGCTCTAATCCCCGAGCCTCCCCGCGATCTCAATAATAGATTACAATGTTCAGCAGGGGGGTCGAGTGGCAGCGTAGGGGATAACGCACCGTGCCATGAACCAGACGACCTCAGTTTGATTCCCAGCCACAGCTCACACCAGTGGTGAGTGGTATCAGAATTCCTGGGCCTCCCGCTCAGTCGATTCGGCCTTAATACGAGTGCCTAATGCGGCGTGTAAACATTAGCGGTGGGGAGATGAAGTTAGTCCCGGCATGGTGCTGGCCACACCACACCCTCGTGTGCCGCGGTGGCTCGAACAGGTGCTCGCTAACAGCACTTGACCCAGCAGCCGTCTGTAAGGCTATACGGGAGTGGTGGTGCAGTGGTCCACGCAATACCTTACGATCCCTGCGATCTGGGTTCGGTTTCTGTCCACGCACACCAGTGGCAAGTGTTAACCGAATTGGTCAGTGCCTGTCAGTTGAGGATTCGATCTCCCAGACTGACCACACCGTGTCTCAGCCACCACACTACAGGTCACAACACTCTGCGTCTTCTCCTCGCACCGCTCCACTTTCTAATTCTACCGATTCATTATGAATTTGGCGAATAGAGAAACGCTTAAACTTTTTCATGACAAAGTCGTGTAAATGTAAATGTGTCCTACACCCACCTATACCCGACATAGCCAATCAGTAAGGGTTGTCACGTGAACAGAACGTTGCCAATTTGTTACGACTTTAGCACCACCGCTGTGTTGGAGAGCAAACCGACATCAACATTGCCAATTGAGTACGACGTCTTGCTGGTGATTACAACCAGCATCATCCGGCGTTTTGCCAGAAGTGTGAAAGTAGTAACCAATATCATGAAAATTGGCCGCGAAAGCCTACATGTGAAGCATTCACTTCAATCCATTAGATCTTCTGTAGTGCAGTTTGTTGCTGGCTGCTTGTAACTTTGGGCCTGTGAGACTGCGCTCAGCAACTGTGATTCAAAAATAAATAAATCATCCGTTTTCTTTTGAAATGTGCCTTAGGACGGCTGCTTGCGTTGTGGCCGAAACGTCGTAAGAATTATTTCATTATGTTTTATTTTTCTTATTTTATTACTTCCCTTCTACGTGACTTTACCGAAAGAACCAAGAAGATGAATCCCTGCAGTCACGAAAGCTTTAAATCAAAATTTAAATGTGCCCGTCACTTTAATTTCGACCGTGCTCTCGGCATCACGTCGCCGTCACGAGCCCAAACATCCTTTCGGAAACTCTCGCAGAGCAGCGCAACCGCTTCGTGTCGGAGAACGACCCACGAAAGTGGATGCCACAGAGCTACCTCTGAGTCACCTCTGGCCCACGCACAGTAGAGGTCAGCCTTAAAATGAGCTCTAGACGCAGCGTGTGAACCTCAGCCCTTGCGGGGAGACAAAAGCGGCCACGCGCGGCGTTGGCTGTACCGCTTCACTGAATTGCATTGTGGGTTGTTGTGGCAGCCGTCGTGGGTGTCTATTGAGCTCACATGCCTCTACGAGCCATACTGATCCGCGGCGAGTCGCTGGATCTGTGTGTCTGGCTGGGCGGTTGATTTCACTGCGGTTTTATTCGCGGAGGGCGCGCGCGCGGAGTGGATTGGGAGCCGGGTGTTATATTTTACACCTCTTCTAGAAATCCGCCACGCGGATTGCAGCTTTAAGCTTGCCAAAGTAGGCTCATTATAACCGTGCTAATTAAATGTTCGGCATATTTTTTTTTTATAAATGTACCCGCGGCACAGAGAGCGCGTGAACAGAATAGTTTAATGGGGATGTGCTGCAGGACGAAGTGTATTGTTATCCCGGTGACACGACTGCCACGCGGTAGTGTCACAACGGCCGTTCGGCTGTTAGTTTTTGCTTCATTGAGGGTGGAGCGGTGATGCGGCAGAAGGTGCATTGTGCTCTGAACCCAACCAGCTGAGTTGTATTCCCGATCACGGCGAACATCAGTGGCGAGGTGATACCAACCCGCAGTAACTAGCCTGGTCTGTAACGAGTAAGGTCAAAAAACCCCATGATCTACGCTACATAAGAAGGTCTATGTCCCGCAGTGTATTGATAAAAGGGGTTTGACATGTAAATGGGTGTAATAAAGGCAGAAGTGGTTACCTCTGGCTGGTTACCTATGGCTGGTTACCTATGGCTGGTTACTTATGGCTGGTCACTGGTCAGGTGGCTCAGAGTTAAAATCCAGGTCGGGGCTAGACTCAGCCCATCACCCCTGCGGGGTGTATAAAATAGGTAGCACTTTGTGACAAAGTCGACCGTGCTTTGTCCTATGGATATGCTGTACTCACCCCCGTCATAGGAACGTGGGATTTCCATCACCGGCTCATTGCTGCGTGCGTCTGTGGCTACGACCAGCAAACCCTTATCGCCCATGGACGACACGACTTCTCAGCACCGCCCACGTGTTTCAAGTCGAAGGGTGGCGGCGTATCTGCAAATCGCCGAGACAACGCCGGCGAATGGCCGAATCGCTTCGGACCGCATTTGAGAATCTCTGGAGTGGTTTGCCCTTCACGGGGACCATTCGACACCGTCTGGGCTACATCCGTCGTCTCGCGACGCTTGTGTTGGAGCGAGGCAATCAACTGTACTACCGACGCGACTGCTGAATTCAATGACCTCGGAGTTCCATCAGAATTTTCCTCTTTTTTATCGCTCAAAATTAAACGAATACAAAAAACCCATACACAGCATAATTCTTACCAATAAACCAGACAGGTGGATGCATATTTTTGTTGTTGTTGTTGTTGTGTCTTAGTAAAGCAAACAAAAAGGCACGCCATTGCACACGAGAGCTCTGTCCACAACCCGAGCATGCACCGATATTTAAATCCACGTTTAAATCGCACGTTTTGTTGTTGTTGAGCAATGCAGAACTCCCCTTTATTAAAAAAAAACCGAGATCGCCTTTCGTTGTTTGACCAGTCATGCGATGATCGTAAATAAAAAAATAAAAGCTCGCCGAACAGAAATAAACAATGACTACCCATTTATTTATTATGATGTAAAACTCTCACAGAGGTGCTGGCACGTAATATATATTTTTAAAACATCGCTTAACAAAAAAAAGTTATTAAAAATTAAAGAAACGACCAAAAAAAATTCCCTTCCCCCCCAAAAAAAATATTTTCCACCATTATGTACAATTAATTTGTCGGGGAAAAAAAGAAACACATTTTAAAACAATGTACAGTATACAAAAAGGTCAAGAATGTGTTTTGTGAATTCTATTTACACAACCAATATATGGTGAAAGGCTTTTCTTTTTGCAATAAACTAGTGTTTTTTTGTTATCTTTATGTTAAAAAACATAAATGACACTGATGAATGGCTTAGTTTTTTTGTTTTTTTCCGCCCGGGGGCAAGCCACGGCGAGTGGCTGATGGCATTTCGACAGTGCCCCCCCCTGCCCGCGCCCCCCTCCCCAAACAAACGGATCGCTCTGCAGCCCCGTGTCCCCGCCTGTGTATTCATTATCTCGTTATTACGTCGCACCAGCAGATGGAAATAACCTGCATAGAATCCCATTTTTAAGGGGGGGGGGGGGGGGGGGGAGGAGGTTGCTAGGCAACGATGCCACCAGCCTCTGCCATCCCAACACGGAGAGCGTGACTGCGCCACACACAACGGAATGGCCCCCTTCGTATATTCTGCGTAACCCTGCCATGCACGCATTAGCAGCCTCGAGTGAATAAGTACGGGCGCTAACGATTAGCTGCGGGGCATTCCGGTTTTGTCAGGTGTGCGCGCGCGTGCTTGCGCGCGTGCTTGCGTGCGAGTGCGTTAAAAAATGTACCATGACGGTATTTATTTCTCCCGTGTTTTCAGCCGACCGTCAAGTTCGCGCCCCCAGTGGCTTTGGGCGGCGGCAGGGTGCATCGTCGATCGACACCGCCACGGGCTCGGCAGTATTGCAACGAAGGTCACGCGCGCGCGCGCACCGCTCAGCAGCGCCCGCACGCTCGCTCGCTCGCCCGGCTGAATCGTCCGGCTCTGCGACGCGCGCGGCGAAATATCGGCGGCTGCGCTCTGAGGGTGACGCCAAGAAGAGGGGGACCGGACGCATGCACCGAGCCTCCCCGCCCATGGGAGGCGAGGGGAATGGGGGGGGGGGCAACGGGCTGGCTAAAGAGGAGGCTTGGGGGAGGGGGGGGGTCACTCACAGGGTAGGGGGCTACAAGGGGATACGCCCCGGCTGTCTCGCGCATGGCACGGCACGGCCGGGAGGTCTTCCGTGCGCCTCTCTCTCATCATCATCACCGACCCGGTGGCTTCTGCTGCTATCGGACGCAGCAGCCCCCGGCCGTGGCAACTCGCATCTGTTCCCAAACGGCCGCTTTAGAGTATGCATACAATATATTACACGCGCTCGCATATACATAATGTATTGTGTCTGTGTCTTTTGTATCCTTCTCTTTAGGGTACATTAGCCCGAAGCGTTAAGCCCCACTGTCTAATACGCACGGTCAAGCAATGCTGCGCTCTTAATTGTACAACGCAAGCTGTGGGGGCAAAGTAACGCGGTGCTGGCTGACAGGAACGTAAGCCGGCAGGCTACAACCGTCGCAAGCATTCAAATCATAATCAGTCCTGCCTGATTGCCTTTGGTCGTAATGCTTAGCAGTGAGTAGGACATAGTCAAAGTGCTTAACACTGCCGCATTGAATTAGGAATGTAACGAAGACGGAATAATTTTTTTTTTCATCAATGTTTTTTTTGCGTTATTGTAAGTTTTAAGAACAACCAGAATCAAGACACCGGTACGTGGGTTCGCGAGGGCCAGGAGTTGGGGCCATCAAAGGTGCTGGGACGGTACATTGCACGTCGTTACACTATTGCGTCGAAACACGCCAAACACTGCATGGGTTAGTGTCGATCAACACTGTCCAATGAACACAATTTTAAAAAGAAAACAAAAACTGGCACTTGTCATAGAAGCGTGACATGCTCAGCTACGTAACCTTTAAAAAAGATGCAACTGCATCCTTGCTAGCCATATTTGTTCCATTTTCTCTTTTTCACTCATCACCATCACTTTATTTTTTTTAATATTCCACTTTATATTCGTCGTTTTCAAACCCATTTCATTTTCTTTCTCATTCTTTCAAACGGACCCCGGCCCGGGTCCACGGTAGCGTCGCGACCGGCGCTCGCTACGGGACGGCGTGTTCGGCCGGCTCCACCTTCTGGTGCTGCTGCTGCTGCTGTTGCTGGTGCGTCTCCGGCACTTTGAGGAGCTGCGGCAGAGGGCTGCTGGGCGACTGCGCCTGCTGCTGCAAGTGACTGCTGCTGCTGCCGCTGCGCCCGCCGCCGTTGCTGTGCGCGCTGAACGTACGCGGCACGCCCGCCGATCCGCCCGTACCCCCAACGCCAACGCCGCCGCCAACGCCACCACCTCCACCTCCACTTCCCACAGCTCCCGACCCACCGCCACCGCCGCCGCCGCCACCGCCGCCACCGCCGCCCCCGTCTCTCAGCATTGCCGCCTTCTGCTTCTGGCGGTTGCGCGACTGCACGAGGCTGAAGACGACGGCGGCGAGCGAGTTCTGTCCGGCGAGCCGTCGCGGGTACGTGACGAGCGGCGTGGGGCTCACGCGGCCGATCAAGAAGTAGGTCCTCAGCTTGCCCTCCTGCTCGCTGATGCCCTTCACGTAGATCTCGTCGCGGTACTCGAAGGCGAAGCCGCGGCCGCGCAGGATCTGGTAGGTCTCCTCGGGCACCTGGATCCGGCTGCTGAGGCCCGTGCTGTCCATGCGGCTCGCCAGGTTCACCGTCTTGCCCCAGATGTCGTACTGCGGCTTGCGCGCGCCGATGACGCCCGCCACCGCGGGGCCCTGGCAGATGCCTGCGGAACGCGTGGCGTGCCGCAGTCGAACGGGAAGACGAGCGATGATGATTTTACATTTTTATTTATTCATGTTATTTTTACACTTAGGGAGGACGGGCCCTAAAATCCGCAATGCGAAGCAGTCAGCAACTGACGGCATCATAACTCCTTCTTGGCTCTTTCGGTAAAGTCACGTAGAAGGAAAATAATAAAATAATTAAACATAATAAATTCTCATGACGTTTCGGCCACAACGCAAGCAGCCGGCTGCTTGCGTTGTGGCCGAAACGTCGTGAGAATTATTTTATTATTTTTAATTTTTATTATTTTATTATTTTCCTTCTACGTGACTTTACCGAAAGAACCAAGAAGATGAATCCCTGCAGTCACGAAAGCTTTAAATCGAAAGGCATCATAACTATTTAACTTTTTTTTCAAATTTTACCAGGTAAGGCGCACTGATGCTATATAGCTCATTTTCAGAAGCGACCTGGCCACACAAATGGATTGTCTCAACGAAGTCGCTTATTGCGTGGACATTTATAACAACCAAATACTCTGTAAATGCATGTTGATTCTAAATGTCGAGGGAAAAACCGAAGGACTCGGATAAAAAAATCCACGCGACCACGGGGAAAGAAAGACATACAAATGACAAATATACAGGCATCAGGGTCAGGATCAAACCCACGACCTCCTCCATACCAGGTGTGGTAGTTAACATCTCGCCACCGCGGCATAGATGAACGTAAACACGTTTCTTGATTCGAGCAAGGTTATTGTTGTAAGAGCTTGGGAGAAGAAACGATGATGGGAGGGAATTCCAAAGTGGGAATGGACGCGATGCGGTAAGAACCAGGGCAGCCTGAAGTATGGTTAAACAACCCCGGTGACGAACATGTCGTGGATGTAAAATTCCGCCTCTCCTCCTCCCTGCCAACCCACATTAACCCATACCAACCGGCACTAACCCACACTCACCAGCAATAATCCACACTTACACGCACTAATCAGCACTAACCCACACTAACACGCACAATGAAATATGCATGTGGTGCTAAAGAAGTGCAACATACATGCGCACAAATGACCACAACGACCGACAGGCAAGGTCGTAATTATAATATATATTCGGGAAGACACATCCCCCCCCCCCAATATTAAAATATGCTCAAAATGTCCCCCCCCCCAATATATTGCTATAAAACAATAATTGCTATGCTATGTAAATAAAAACAACACTTTGCTAAACCTTGGCCACAATATCTGGACTTGTCTTCATGTAAATCAATGTATAGATTTATGTTTATATGATTGTGGTTATGGTTGTACTTTATTAATCCCTAATCTCTGCCGTTACATACAATGAAACAAGAAAAGGTAAAAAAAAAAGTAAAAACAGAGCAATGTAATACAATACACTATTAGACATTTTTGTAAAAAATAGTGCTAGTGAATTTTTTAATATTTTAGGCAAGAAATTAGTTTAAAAATTTAGATATTTTTCTGGGTTGGGACCCCCAGACACCCTGGAAGATTTGCCCCCCCCCCCCCCCCAATGTTGACTCCATGGCTACGGCCTGGCCGACAGGGCATAGAGAGGGCCTTCATCCAGCAATGGATCACTGTTATTATTAGCGATGCATTAACATTAGCACCATCTCATTGCGGCCCTGTCTGCTGTAAGCAATCATCCCCGAGTTAGCCACTTCACCGGGGGGCTTGGTGGTTATCGGCCTGCCACCGCTCTATCTCGTTATGTCCGGTAATGGGCCAACGCAATTGCACCCGTTGCTATTTTTCACAGTAACTGCCCCTTGCCGTGCTGGGCGCTCGCTGGGAAATTAGGGCTTCTGTAGAAACAGTGGCACTCGTAATAGGCGGGTGGGGAGGGGGCGGTGGTTATGGGGGGGGGGTGTCTCTATTGATCGATTCGGGCTGAGAGGAGATCTGTGTGCGTCGCGTGGTTGCCGACTTCTTCGCTGTGCCAGATCGAGAACCGTCAATGCCACCACCACCCCCTCGCTGCCAACACTCTCTACCCTCCGACAGATGATCGCGCACAGGCTGCGAGGTCGACACAGATGCGCGTGTAAAGCACTTGAGTGCGTTCTCTACCAGTTGTGAATGCGTTTCTTCTGGGTTCTCTGGTTTCCTCCCCATAGCTAAGAAGATGCACGTTACCCCGACCTCTCAATACTCTGATAGTGCGCTGTTTTTGAGTTGTACGCCTTTTGTCGTCATCTGGTCCAACACCAATGGAGACTAGGCTCTAAGAAAAGCTGTCTCGGGTGTGGACCAATCAACTTCAAGGACAGTGCATATCATTATCATTAAATTTCGATTTAAAGCTTTCGTGACTGCAGGGATTCATCTTCTTGGTTCTTTCGGTAAAGTCACGTAGAAGGGAAGTAATAAAATAATAAAAATAAAACATAATAAAATAATTCTCACGACGTTTCGGCCACAACGCAAGCAGCCGTCCTCTTCTACGTGACTTTACCGAAAGAACCAAGAAGATCATTATCATTATCAGAGTTGTTTCTTTTTGTTTGCATTTTGACTGCTTGTGTTGTGGTTATTGCAAACATGATGCCTTGTATAAAGGTGTCAGTTTTGTACCAGTTTAAAGGGTAAAAACCTACTACGAGATGCACGTTGTAACTGCAACTCGCACTCACAATGTGTGCCTTCTTGCCCATCGCTTACAGACTTCATGCAAGGCAGTATGCACGTGTCCTCCAAGATCTGAACCCACAGAATCCAACCATCTGCCCTTCAGTCTTCCAATTGGTCTCCGCTACACCCAACTTTACTTCCTGGGCAATGGGCGTTTGAGGGTTATCACGTTGTTACCAGGATGCCCGCACCACCCCCTAAGCGATGCGAACGTACCCACGCGGAGCTCGAAGTTGTTGAAGGAGTGCGTGTTGATGTCTCGCAGCGTCTCCTTCATGGCCAGCGCGAAGTCGGCGAGGCAGCTGAGGTGGGCCCACTCGTCCTCGGAGTTCTGGCACACGCACGCAGACGCACGCACGGAGACGCACACACACGCAGACGCACGCACGGAGACGCACACACACGCAGACGCACACACACGCACGTTCACAGACGCACACACACGCACACAGACTCACGCACGGAGATGCACACACGCAGACGCACGCACACAGACGCACGCACGCACACAGATGCACGCACGGAGATGCACGCCCCGGCCATCGGTGTTTAGTCGGTGAATAAAATCACCGTGGCAGTGCATCATCGATTTACCTACACGCAGTCTCTGATTGCAGGCCCAGGAGGTCAAACGGCGGCCAGAAACAAACAGAACGATGAAACTTGTGGTGGGTAAGAGTTTAGCGCGTTTCTTGTCATTGAGCAAGCTCACTGTAGGAGCTTGTTGGGAAAAAAATAGACGATGTTGATGATGATGATGGTGGTGGGAGGAGGAGGAATCTCAAAGTGGAGCGGTCCGAGGGAAGCAGGAATAGAAGTGAGGGGGGTGGTGGTTGAGTTTCATTCATCACAGTGTGGTGGATGTAACTCAATCGCTGTCAGTCTGAGAGGCAGACCGGGCCGTTGACGTTCTTCATAGCCAGGTGAGAAACCATCAAGCCAGCGTGGTGAGGTATGGACAAACAAACGCCGTGGTCTACGTGGTGTGGCAAGGCCTTCATCCAGCAGTGGATTGAGAAAAGGGCTGCAACGTTTTTTCAAAGAACCACTGAGGGAAGACTGATGGTACAGTGGCCAAGGGCATTGCACTACAAACGTGGAATTCTGAGTTCGACCCCCAGCCACGGCTGCCATCAGTGCCCAGCGATAATCTCAACTGGTCCTGGGCCCCCACCCCTACACTAACCCACACTGACCGACGTGGCTAAGTGTGGCCAAGCAACTCCCAATGCCCGGGTGGTGGCGTGGTGAGGGCCTTCCTCCAGCAGTGGATTGACAAGGGGGCTGTAAATAACATTTTTGCTCTTATTCTCAAGGTTACAATCTCAGTCTACATAACATGTACGTACGTTGAACTTCTTTTGCACCGTACGTAGCCAGCCGTGCGAATCGGAGGTGCGGAAAGAAAGTTGGGCAAGCAACCCAAGCAGGATGTTCATCAATAAGGATCATCATTCTAGATTTGAAGCTTTCGTGATGGCAAGGATTCATACTCGTAGGTTTTTTCGGTAAAGTCACGTAGGTAAAAATAAAAATAATAAAATAAAATAATAATAAATAAAAATAAATTAATTAAATCACGACGTTTCGGCGGGCAACACAAGTTTCCGTCTTCATCTTGATACAGTAAATTTGGCTGTGACGGTCCCACCTGAAGACGGAGACTTGTGTTGCCTCCGAAACGTCGTCATTTAATTTAGATATTTTCATTCATTATTATATTATTATTATTAATTTGTATTTATTACCTACGTGACTTTAACGAAAAAAAACCCTAAGAATAAGGATCCTGACAACTCAGGAAAGAGACTTCCTTGAATAAAAAAAAATACTTTACAGATTTGTATTGGATTACTCGCGAGCTTAACCCAACACTTGCACGTGGAGGAGACTCTGTGAAGCCCTCAACTTCTTTGCGACACGATGCGATGAATATCACGTTTTGGCGGGGCGGGATTTGTATTCGCCCCTGGGGTAACACACTTGTTTTGATTTTTTAACGCCAAACTTCTCGGAACACTCTGCTCCGCATAATTCACCTGGGTACGAAGCCCACTCGCAACTCACACACGGTGCCATAAGCCCAATTGGTGCAACGGATTGTACGGAACAACAACAACACGCAAATGAAAAAGTTATGATGGCAGCGGTGTAAATTGCCCCGTACCAATTATCGTCGTTGTTACAATCTCACCTTGAAACGGGGATGTTATTCTGTCGTCCAATTTGCGTATCGGTGGATCTTTTTTTGGTTGTTGGGTCTGGGCAAACACTCGTGTCCATGATTTGCAAGTTTCCTTATTATCATCCACGCGGCTTTAATAGCTGCCGCGAAATCATAACTCATATAAACGACGTTATATAACATTACAATGTTCTTTTAAAAAAGTGCGGAACTTTCGGGATGTGTAAAAAAAGAGGCACGAACGGTAAAGATAATAGCGGCGGGGTTAAAGAGAGTCTCAGGCCAATCATTTCACCGATCTAAACGCCACGTGTTCAGGAGCGGGTAGGGAAAAAGGGACACCGTTTTGGTGACATTAAATGTACATGTATTTACGCATGGAATTAAACACCCCGGTGCAACAACGGTGGGATGATTTTGATGAAGGACAAAAGCAACTCACGTAGGCAATGAGTCATGGGGTTAGGGGGAGTCGGGGACATGGCAGAGCAGTAGTTAGCGCAGTGCGCAATGAAGCCGGTCATCTGAATTATATTCTTGGACAAGGTTAACATGATTTAAAGCTTTCGTGACTGCAGGGATTCATCTTCTTGGTTCTTTCGGTAAAGTCACGTAGAAGGGAAATAATATATGATATTATTATATAATAATATTTTATTATTTAATTATGTTTAATTTGTATTATTTTATTATTTCCCTTCTACGTGACTTCACTGAAAGAACCAAGAAGAAGGTTAACATGGGCGGGCAAGTGATTTCTGAGCCGTTCCTGGCCCGATCACCTACCTTCGCCAACCCATGCTGACTAGCATGGTGAAGTATGCTCAAACAACAACAACAACACTGTATGTTTCTAGAACTTCTTTCGCACCGTACGAAGCCAACCGTGCTAATCGGAGGTACGGGAGAAAGCAACAAACTAAACACAAAAAAGCAGTTCTAAAGAAATTCGTTTTCAATTTAGATTTAAAAGTGCATAGCTCCGGTGGCTTCATAATATCGGAAGGAAGAGCGTTCCAGACGGCCGCAGAAGCGCATCTGAAAGCGCGATGCGGTGACCGTCTTTGTTCGAACAGTGTGGGTAGGCCTTCATCCAGCAGTTGACTGACACAGGCTGTAAATGAGGATTATTATGAATAATGTAAAATGGCTCGCATGATAAAAATTGTCAGGAATTGAACCAATGTACTCACAAAAACATTAAAACTTGAATCGGATTGTGGCTGTTTTATTATTATTATCATTCGGAGAGGAAAAAAGAAACAAATCAAGTGCAATTTCTTATCTTGAAAGATAGGGCAATTGACTTTGGCAAGTATGGATCTTGATTTAATGAAGGAAATTTGAGCTGAGGGTTTCAATGGCATTCTCTCCGCCTGAAACGTATCTCGCTCCTTTGATCTCAGCGGGGTTTTCAATATTCAGTCGAAAACGCCCCGGGGCTCGCCGGGTGCCCAATTAAGTTGCCCAACGAGACCGAATAACCAGCACCGCAGACCCATTGAGCAGGGCCAACCGTGAATTAAAAAATATAATAACATTCCAATCCCCTCTCTCCCCACCTTCCCCCCCTCCCTCTCACCTCTACTCCCCTCCCTCCACCTTCCCCCCCTCCCTTTCACCTCCCCTCCCTCCACCCCCCCTCCCTCTCACCTCCCCTCCCTCCCTCCACCTTCCCCCCCTCCCTCTCACCTCCCCTACCCTCCATCCACCCCCCTCCACCCCCCCTCCCTCTCACCTCCCATCCCCTCCCTCCACCTTCCCCCCTCCCTCTCACCTCCCCTACCCTCCCTCCACCCTTCCCCTCTCCCACCTTTCCTCCCGACTCCCCTTTAAAGTCGCTACTCCCCCCCCCCCATCGTGCCCTTATACCCGCGGTAATGCCACGAGCAAAGGACGCTGTCGTCAAATCCCTCATCTTGAGTGTGTAGACACATCGAGGCTGCATATTGCAGCATATAGCCTGTAACATACTTTTTGGGTTAGATCGCGTAAATATATAAATACGTCGTTAAACCCGCCACCACCCGACTCAGATTGTAAATGTTGTGGCTTGGCTCGTTTAACGACATATTTATATTTACACGATGATCTAACCCAAAAAAACTTGTATTGTGGAGGATATTGGTCGCGAAATCTTTACCGAAAGAACCAAAGAGTATGGATCCCTGCAGTCACGAAAACTTCAAATCTAGATTGTAACATAGTGTTGGGGAAAGTTATTTTAAGCGAGCACCTATGAAGGCCGGCACGGCACGCGAGTGGGCATGGGCCAACACCACTCCCGGCCGCCTTTGCCTCCCCATTGTCGATGTTTACACAGCACACCAGGTACTCGTTTGAGGCTGAGTCGACCTCGGGGAGGCCCAGGGCCGCCCTTAGATAATCGTCACCGGTGTTACCCCGCGAGCAGGCATCGAACCCGGGTTGGCACGGGCTCGTAGCGCAGCCACCACCACCTGCACCGTGACCACTCCGACCGCAGTCACCTGTTTTTCGGGAGAGAGCCCCGACGCGGCCATGTAGGTGCTGCCGATGGTCTTGATCTTCTCGATGTCCTGGAACCTCTCCTCCCCGAGCAGCTGCAACAAACGGGTGGTGTCACCAACAAATCGCCATCGCGTCGAAGGGTTGCACTTAACCGGCTGACAAAGGCTGACCGCGGCCGTCAGCCTGCCGGCAGGGATGGGTGGTGGGGTGACGATTACCGCACCGCGTGTCTAATCCCAGTTGAGTAATTCTGCGGTGTAATTCTCAAATTTGGCAAAAGTCGGACCCGCGACATCGGCACGCGGTGGCGGCGGCCAACGCTTACGAGCGACGCCACGGGGGGGGTCTTTAACGTCCGTCGCGACGAACGCGGCGACTGCGACCCGCGACGGCGAGTGGGACTTGACGGAGCTCGCCCTGTTGCTGTTTCACCTGCCAGGCGCGTGGGGAGGTCAAACCTGGTGACCTCGTTCGCCTGTGACGGCGGCGGGAGTGGGCGGGCGATGAGCGTGTGGATGACGCAAGCTCGTGGTTGTTGCTGTCGTAATCACGAGCGGAACGTCACAGTTCTCAATTTGTAAACGTCGTGGGTTTACTCTCTAACACACAACCGGCGTGCTGAAGTTGTCACTAATCGGGCACGTTCTGTTTGCGTGACGAGTCTTACTAATTTGCTGTGTCGACTGGTGGCGGGTTTATCAGCACGTTCATATTTACGCGATCTAACCCCCCCAAAAAAACCCCTTTATTGTGGACAATATTGGTAACGAAAGCCTGCTTGTGTTTAACTGACCACAGCCCAATTTCTGCAAACGACGAGAAAGCCATGGGACAGAAGGGTGCCAGCAAGCTGCAAACGAACCAGAGCTACGACCAGCTGTAAACACAAAGCGCGGTCTCCGAATGGGAACAAAAAAAGCCCCCCACCGCCCCCGTCACGCCTCGAAAGTGTATCGCTCCTTGTCCATGGCCGTCACCCAGATGCCGAACAACAACAACAACAACAACAACCGGCGGTGGCCGTGTGGAGGTGCTTGTTGTTGCTGTTGTCAAACCGTGAACGCACCTCGTCGAAGTCGGCGATGATCTCGTTGAGGAGGCGGAGGCACTCCACGCCCTGGTTGTTGCTCTCCGTCTGCGAGTAGAAGTCCGCGAACTCGGGGATGGAGGCGAACATGACGCCCACCTTCTCGTACTGCTGCGAGTAGAGCTCCTGGCGGAAGCAGAGGCGGCGACGTGGTGTGACGTGGTGTGACGCGGTATGACGTGGTGTGACGTGGTGTGACGCGGTGTGACGTGGTGGTGTGACGTGGTGTGACGCGGTGTGACGTGGTGTGACGTGGTGTGACGCGGTGTGACGCGGTGTGACGTGGTGTGTGACGTGGTGTGACGCGGTGTGACGTGGTGTGTGACGTGGTGTGACGTGGTGTGACGTGATGTGATGCGGTGTGACGTGGTGTGACGTGGTGTGTGACGTGGTGTGACGCGGTGTGACGCGGTGTGACGTGATGTGATGTGGTGTGACGTGATGTGATGTGGTGTGACGCGGTGTGACGCGGTGTGACGTGTGTGACGCGGTGTGACGTGGTGTGACGTGGTGTGACGTGGTGTGACGTGGTGTGCGACGTGGTGTGTGACGTGGTGTGACGTGGTGTGTGACGTGGTGTGACGTGGTGTGACGTGGTGTGTGACGCGGTGTGATGCGGTGTGACGTGGTGTGACGTGGTGTGACGTGGTGTGTGACGTGGTGTGACGTAGTGTCTGACGCGGTGTGACGTGGTGTGACGTGGTGTGACGTTGCGCGTCGTCGTGGTATAGCGGTGGTTGTGTGGCACGAGGTCGTGTGGCTACTGGAACCCCGCTTAAAAAGTTGACGGAAGGCGACTGAGCCGATGGGGAAGATAGCCTCGCCCGTATTACGGGCTGCACTCGACAAGTTGATTCGGCCGTAAAATAATTTTAAAATCAGTAGGGGGTGCAAGCGTGTGCGGCGTGGTGCGATGTGCCGCAGGGCGATGACGCGCCGACCCACAGCCCCCCCCCGGATGGCGCGTCAAGGGCAGCTGCGTGGGACGTAGGCTGCCCACTCCACGTTACGTCGCACGCGCGGCGGGCAGCTCGCGGGAGGGAGAGGTTGTCAAAGACCGCGTTGGAGTGGCGCGAGAGCCACGCACGGCCGCCACCTGCGGGCTTTGGAAGCGCAATTGTGCCGATGTCTCATCCTGCCCTCGCATGGGATGGGCAAGCATTGCCGGCTGGATTGCAATCTATTCAAGTACAGCAGTAGCAGCAGCGGCAGCGTTCCACACAGTTGCCAACAAAGGCTTCGCTTCGTGGTGACGCGCAGTGCACGGGGCAGCTTCTTTTGGATTTAATGGTGACCTTCATTCATTGCTGGTGATGACGACAACGACGACTCAGTGTGCTGAATCTAGCAATGCACGTCAGGGTAGTGCAGTGTGCAGCGTGTGGTGCAGCTCAGCTCCTGTGCGGGATCTGGATGGATAATTGCCTCGCGGGACCGTGGGAGAGGCCTTCACCCAGCGGTGGATAGACCATAGCCAACGGTAATGACGGTGATGACGAAGATGTAATGTTAAGACGAACACTTCTGGGCGAGGAAAGTCAATGACATTCGACGGTTTGTTTTCTTTGCAGCAACCGCACGTCTTTTAACCTATTTTTAACCCATTTCTGAGAATGTTTTGATTTTCAATCACTGCTGCGGAGGCTTTCATCGTTCGCCAAGCGCTCCGAGACGCCGCGGCGGGGCGAGGGCCGCTCCACCGAGGACGAAGCATCGCCGCGCACCGCTCTGTGCGACGGTCGCGTCCTCGTCGCCCCGCCGTCAGCTCGGCTGTTTGGAGGGCAGCAGAGAAGGGCCGGTGGGCCCGCTCTCCGTTCGGCTCCGTGAGCGCGTGAGGCTGCTTTGTTGGGGACAGACGGCTGCCTGAGATAGCCACCACCACCACTAGCACCACCTCGACCCCCTTCTCCCAGCAACGGCTTCACAAGCGCTCGCCACAAATGAATGGCGACACCCTCGCCGATCTCGTCAAGGAGGGTAAACCATCGCGCTAAACTCCCGTCTGTCCGTCGGTCTGTGTGTGTGTGTGTCTACCTATCAGATCCGTGTCTCTGTATGTCCATCTATCGGTCCTCCCAGCCCTATAGAGCGAGCTCTCGTGGAGGAGGCCCTTCCCGCAGCAGTATCATGAGCAAAAAAAACACTTGCAGGGCTGCACCCTTACCTCGTATCCATCACTGGCAATTGCAAGCTGTGGACGTGCGAGCGAGTGATGAAGAAAGGGGGCTGTGTGAAGCGGGCAGCAACACAGAGTGCTTGCCACAAAATAACCGCAATGACTCGCTGGTCTCGTCAAGAAGCATAAACCATCACAACAATTCGGGTCATCGCAGGAGCAGCAGCGGCCTTTGGTTAGCCGTCGAACGAAGACGGTCACCGTTCCGCGGCCGTCTGGAACTCTCTTCCATTCCGTTATTCGGAAGCCACTGGAGCTATGCAACTTTTAAATCTCGTTTGAAAACGCATTCATTTTTATGTTTAGTTTCTCGTCCTTCCCTCGCACCTCCGATGAGCACGGTCGGCTATGTACGGCGCGAATGAAGTTCAACATACATACATCACGTGACGGCCCTCGGGCTTGGTGGTGCGGTCCACGATGGCTCTTGGAGTGGCCCAGCGGCGAGAGATATTGCTCCATATAACGAGATGCGTATTAGCGAGATGAAAGCTGTCGACAGGAGGTCGAGATTCGCGAGGTGACAGGATACGCGGCAGCTCGATTCGAGACCGCGCATCTCAGCGTGCCGCGCGCTTCTGGAAACCCACCACCCCCCCGCTCCCTCGGGCGGCATTCGAAGGCCACTGGGGGTTGACGAGCCGCGAGGGTCACTCACATCGTTGTCGCGGTCCTTCTCCAGGAAGTACTGCGCCACGTGGTTGGGCAGGATGTTGCGCAGGAGGTTTTCGTTGTGCTCGCGCAGCTCCCGCATGTCGTCAACCTCCTGGCGCGCCTGCAGCCGCCACAGGAAGTCGAGGCGCGCCGTGTACTCCAGCTGCGTGGGGGAGGGGGGGGGTTGGGAAGGCGACGCACAGCACAAGCACGTGGGGCCTTCACTGCCTGCCACCGTGACAGACGCGCGATCGCCAGCGCCAACGCTGCCATCATCTCGACATCACCACCATCTCGACATCACCGCCACCATCGCCTCGACACCGCCACCGTTACCACGACGTCGATGCTGCCACGCCAACAACACCACCACCACCCAAACACACAGCTCACCAAATGAGACTCACTAACCGAGACCCACCGCACAGCTCACCGATGCCAGTGGCCAGATCTCTGTCATCTTCTTAGGTTTTTTCGGTAAAGTCTTTACCTGACTTTACCGAAATAACCTAAGAAGATTATTCCTTGCAGTCACGAAAGCTTCAAATCTAGAATTAGATCTCTGTCAGTTGTTGGGCAAGATTGGCAGCAAAATACTTGGAAATTGAAAAAAAAAGAGTCAGCATTCATTCGTAAGCGATTTTTCAGTGACAACGCGTACCGGAGCGGCGATCAGCGCGCCGCGTGGGAACGCGCGAGCGTGCGAGTGACACACGCGCGACGCGTCCGCGAGTTCGTGCGCGCAGGACAAATGCTCCCTTAATGGGCTGGCTTGGAAGCTTGCGTCAGCTTCTCCCGCGGCGGGGGAAGACAACAACGCATGCCGCCAGTTCTTTTCCTCACGAACAAAACGCAACTTTACTTCGAGCGTGATGCGCGCGCCAACGACGCAAATGTTCACAGAAGGCCGATGTGGGGGCGGGGGGGGGGGGGACATGCACGGAGCACATAGACAAAGTACAATACAACAGTGTAGAACAGAAAAATATAAGCAAGAGATAAAAAAAAAATGTTTCCCAACAAAAAAATATCTCGGGTCGGTGGCACGTTCATGGTTAATACTTATGCAGCGTGGGGTTAAACATCTTTTGACGAAGCGTGCGTGTGTGTGCGCCCTATTGAACACACGTGTGCAGCGAGTGTGCGTACGCGCGAGCACACGTGCCCCATAGACCCAATGACAGCGGGAAGACGCACGCACTCGAAAGCCACTGAACCGCAAACCCGGCGACCCAGAATTGAAAAAAAACCTTCGCTTGACCTTGCGGTTAAGCCAACATTTCCTCGCTTTTGTTAGAAATTCCTTGAATTTCTCGTCCGTGGCTTAAAAAAAAAACAAGAGGCAAAAAAGCAACGTTTAACCGAACCACACTCACACGCAAACGCACGCGCACACTGACTCACAAAAGACAAAGATCCCCCGTGAAGCCTTAACAGACTTTTGGGGCAAGTGGCATTATCGACTTCTCTTCTTCTTTCGTATCGATTGATAAGAGTCAGATTAAATATGTAATTTTAGATGTGTTATCCACTCAATTGTTTGTTCAGAAGCAAAGTAGATCTGGTCAATTCAACCTTTAAAGGACTAGGGCCTATGAGGGCCGGCTCGGCACAAACAAATACAAATATCCCCGTATAGCCTTGAACAGTAATTGGGGCAAGTGCTGTTAGCGAGTATCACCTATGAAGGCTGGCACGACACACGAGGGGGTGGGTGGCCAGCACCACACCCGGCCGCCTTTGTCTCCCCAGCGGCGATGTTTGCACACCGCACCAGGTACTCATTTGAGGCTGAGTCGACCTACGGGAAGCCAATGACCGGTTCAGATAATCGTCACTGGTGTTGGCCCTGAGCGGGAATCGAACTCGGGCGGCCGGGTTCGTAGCGCTAACCGCCACACCACCGCTCGCCACTCGGCACACAGACACACGCGCACGTGGACGCTATGCACAGCTGGAAATGAATGCACCAGCTGCCTCCTGTGTCCGTGCGTCGTAGATTGAGGTGCATTACAATGACGCTGCAAAGAGAGATGTGGCGAGCTGCATTAAAGGACTTCAGAGGAAATGCAGTAAAAAATTTCCCATCGAAATTAATTGTTAAACGAACGGGCGCTTTTCACTGGCGATATTTTATTCAATCGGGCCACTGAGCATAACGCAGTAGGAAATACCAGAAAGCACTAACATTCCAGCAAGCTCATCGTACGGGCGTGCGATTTGACGTGAGTATTGTCTGGAACTCCCGTGCCCACAGCAGGCCATGCTATGGGCTCCCTTCTCCAGTTCAAGTCCAGGTCCACGACCTTCCTGATTTCCTCTGCCTATGAACGATCGCATCTTCTTTCTCTCTGTACACGGTGGCCCAAAAGTCAGGACACACGTGGTTATTATATTTATCTGGCTTCACCACCTGCGTGTGAAATTTTAGCTGTTGCACTGCATTTACATCAGCCATACACGAGAGAATAAGATTCTATTGATTTAAACACTGGCATACATTTTTTTTATGTTTATTCTTTCAGTTAATATTTGATCTATTATCATTATTAATATCCTTCTTCTTTTTCATTTTCATATGACATTCACAAATGGAAATAGATGTTGACTGAGTTGAGATGGAACGTAATTGATGAATGTTCAAAGATCACACACCTGAAATCTTAGAAAAAGGCCGAAATTCATTTCTAAAGATAATTCAAGAATGCATCAATGGTAATGGAAGTCAGTTTGAACATTTGTTAAAATGAAATCATTCACCCTATTTGACTTGTTAAAAAAAATATAATAACCCTGTGCCCTGAATTTTGGGCCACCCTATATCTATAAAAAAAACGTACCCAACTAATTCTGTAACCTCTTCTTGGTTCTTTCGGTAAAGTCACGTAGAAGGGAAGTAATAAAATAATAAAAATAAAACATAATAAAATAATTCTCACGACGTTTCGGCCACAACGCAAGCAGCCGTCCTCAGGTGAAGAACAGCTCTGTCAGAAATACATTTCTGTAACGTTAACATGCTGCAGTAATAATAATAATCGGCAATACTAATTTTACAATCCCTTTGATGTACGCCTGCTCACGCAGTGTCGGCCACGGAGGGGTCGTCTGTTTGACCATACTTCACCACGCTGGTCGGTGCCGGCCGGCGAAGTGGTTTCGAGGGGGATGAGCGGCCTCGGACGTCACTCGACGTCAGCCGTGGCTGTTAATCGAACGCAGGTCGCCGGGTTCACAGTGCCGAGCGTGAATGTGGCTTGTTGGGTGCGATCGCCACCCGCTTCGCTGTTCTATATATACATACCTCTCTCTCCCAATTGCACTGCAATTGCATCATAATCAATTTAGATCAAACAATCCCATCAACACGTAGAAGGCACCAAAGCCGTAAGAGACTTTTGGGGCAAGTGCTGTTCGCGAATAGCACCTATGAAGGCCGGCACGGCACACGAGGGGGTGGGTTACCAGCACCACGCCTGGCCGCCTTTGTCTCCCCAGTGGCGAAGATTTACGCACCGCACTAAGTACTCATTTGAGGCTGAGTCGACCTAGGGGAGGTCCAGAAACGGTCCAGGTAATCGTCACCGGTGTGTTGGCCGCGAACGGCAATCCAACTCGGGTCGCCGTGTTCGTAGCGCAGCGCGCCCACCGCTCAACGCGTACACGCGCGCACTCACGCGCACGCAGCCGGAACGCGCGCTACATGCACGCGGCCACGTGCATCTCCCCCGCCACGTGTAGGCCTGCAACACGCGTCACCCGACGCCACCACCACTGTCGCTTGCTCACTGCGGCATCGCATCGCCTTGCCTTGTGCCGTAACGCTATTTATTACTCATGCGGCAGCAGCGGCGGCAGCAGCAGCACATTTCCTCCCGCTCACACGTCCATGTTGATACCGCTACACCCCGCACTCCGCGTTGCGTTATCTGTCCCGGCGACATCACCCTGGGGCGTGCGCGCCCTACCACTCAGCGGGGACAGGCCTCTCTTCCGCCACGTGCACACGCAACGCACACAAAGATTCCCTGTTGGCGAGCACCTGTGAAGGCCGGCATGGCACACAAGGGGTAGGTGGGTGGCCAGCACCACGCCTGGCCACCTTTGTCTCCACAGTGGCGACGTGTACACGGCGCACCAGGTAGTCATTTGAGGCTGAATCGACCTAAGGGAGGCTGAGGAGCGGTTCAGATAATAAGCGTCACTGGTGCGTCGTTGTGAGCAGGAATTGAACTCGGGTCGCCGGGTTCATAGCCGAGCAGCTGACGACTTCGCTGTGGATCATTATTCATTATCCTAAGCATGTGTAATGACAGGGTGACACCTGTTGGCCTGGACTGGTAATTGCAGTCATGGCTGCAATACGCAATGCCTTATAATAAGGGGGGTGTATTTGGGGTGAAGGTGAAAGGTGGAGTCAGTCGAGGGGAACCGGCTAGAAAGTTCTGGAAGGGGGCGTGGCCAGAGGTGGATATCCGCCCGTGCCGGGGCGGATATCAGGAGGACCGAACCAGAAGTTCGGTGCTGTTTGGAGTCCTGGGTCCTTAGTGTGTCGCCGCGCGGCTGATCTGCTGCAAGGCCCTCTCCGCCGCGGTCGCTACACTAGTCGGACAGCTGAGTAGTTGTATGCCGGCGATGGGGCCGTGAGTGTTAGGATCGCCTGTGTGTAGCTGCGTTACACCATGCGTCGCCCAGTGTGCTCTGAATAAACAAGAAGCCTTCTACTCGACGTGCCTCGCAAGCCGCTCACTACACGTGCAACCAGGGCACGCATGCACATTCACGTGCACGGTGCATGTTGCAGTGAGCTGCTCCAGCAGGGACAGCTGTCGCAAACTATTTGACGCGCCCCTACTACCAAAGTGTGGCATCGGCAAGAAATGTATATCCCGTCATCATCATCGTCATCATCATTGTCAACATTGTCAGACGTCTTCGGACGTGTTTGCGGGTTGTACCGCGCGCTGCTCCTTGACGCGATGTCCGACGTTTCGACCTCAGCTCGTGGAGAAGCTTCCAGATAACACCGCGCCACAATGCGACACGACGCGGGAGAGCGATACCGCAGCGCACGCCGCGAAAAACCCCACACAGCTGACGCATCCTCTGTTCCGCGCGTTAGCGACGACGGAGCAGAGGGAATTTCCACCATGGTTATCTTTCTTTAGCCAGCTCCGTCTCTTACCGCCGCTGCGTTGCAGATGAACAAACTCGACCACGAAGCGAGCCGGATCGGAAACAAATCTGACAAAGGTTGCAACGGAGGGTTCCTGTTATTTGTCTTTATTTATTTATTGAGAACCCGATTTGTTTTCTTTACCAAGTAAGGACCACTGAGATATTTCGCTCTTTTTCAGACGAGACCTGGCCACATATGAAAGATCAACAAAGTGGCTTATCACGTGGAAATTGATAGGAAGCCAGATAATATCAAAGGATGTTTCTATACGTGGAGGGAAAAACCGGACGACCCGCAGAAAATCCCACACGACCACGGAGAGAGTGAGAGAGAGAAACACACGCAAACTCCAAACATACAGGCGTCACGGTCGGGATCGAACCCAAGACCCTGCCCAGCTGCGATGCGATTGCAGCTGAGATGACAAAACTGACACTCGCTCTGTGCAGGTGTGAGTGTGCGGACAGAGCCACTGGTACAGAAAAACAAACACAGCGCTGATGACTCGACTCGTGACCTGTAATTGCTCGGTTTGGCCCAGACACGCGCGGGACTTCTTGTACAAACAAAATCCACGGCTACTCTGGGCTACCATTCTCACGCAACGGTAGCAAAGTGAATTTTGGTCAAATATAGATGCTTCTGGATACAGGTCAGCGATGGACGTATGAATACGCCCCTTTCTCATCACATCACAGCAAGGCTGAGCCTGGATAGTGTTTTTTTTCGGCTGCCGCGGGGTACTGAGATCCAACGTACACATGCACACACTACGCACGCACAGGCACACACACACAGACAGACAAAGATCCCCCGTATAGCCTTTAACAGTCTGTCGGGGCAATTGCTTCTAGATTTGAAGCTTTCGTGACTGCAAGGATTCATATTCTTAGGTTTTTTCGGTAAAGTCAAGTAGGTAAAAAATTCAAATTAATAAAAGTAAAATAAAAAATAAAATAAAAATCACGACGTTTCGGAGGCAACACAAGCTTCCGTCTTCAGGTGGAACCGTCACAGCAAAATTACTGTATTGCCTCCGAAACGTCGTGATTTTTTATTTTATTTTGATTTTACTTTAATTAATTTGAATGTTTTACCTACGTGACTTTACCGAAAAAACGTAAGAATAGGGGCAATTGCTGTTCGTGAGCTGGCACGGCACACATGGGGTCGTGGTCAGCAAGATGCCTTGCCGCCTGTGTCTCACCGCCAGTCTCTCCTTCTTGCTGCTACTGCCGGTGAAACCACTGCGGGCCCAGAACTCGAGAGTATTT
Source organism: Lampetra fluviatilis (assembly GCF_964198595.1). Lineage (NCBI taxonomy): Eukaryota > Metazoa > Chordata > Hyperoartia > Petromyzontiformes > Petromyzontidae > Lampetra > Lampetra fluviatilis. The sequence continues at coordinate 12,603,800 of NC_136288.1, forward strand.
AACACAATACGTTCAATGTGTGGCAAGTCCTCGCGTAATGCGTGGCGTTCACACTGCAACGCGTTTTCACTGCAATGCTGCTCTTCCATTAGAGAACACTTTTCACACATCGCGTGCCATTTTAAAGTGGAACGTGCCCTGCAGCGCTACGTCATGCACAGTGGTACGTCATGCACAGCAGTACGTCTTGTGTAGTGGTACATCTTGCGTCTCGCCAAAACTTTCTCGCTATTACATTATTCATGGGGGGGCATTGTTTTTTGCTACAACGGGGCCAGTTTTTAGGATCGCATGCGCTTGGCACGGTCAAAATTGTTCATTCCCGTTGTTTGCCTTTTGGGTTGGGTCACCTTTAAACAGGTGCTCACTGCGAACACCTGTCCCAATGTTTGCATGTGTCTTTGCACAGGCAGGCGCTGGTGAAATGTGTGTGTGTGTGCATATGTCAGTCAGATCGGTTGGTCAGCCGATAACGCCCAGGGTCTGTCACGGGAACCTCCTCCCAATGAACCTTGGACACCTAAAATTGTCTCCAAAGTGTACCTAGCCTGGCATGGGCTCCACGGTGACGACACAGCCGCCTCGTGGCAACGTTGGTTGGCGTTTGTTCGTGTGTGCGTGTGTGTGTGCGTGTGTGCGTGCGTGTGTGCGTGTCTTTGTCACCAGCGCAGTGATTTGCGCACTGCCCGTTGAACCTGGCGACCTGAGTTCGAGTCTCACATTAGTAAATGGCATCTGAACCTCAGCCTCAAGCGAGCACCTAGTGCGTTGTGTAAACAGCACCGATGGGGAGACAAAGGCGGCCGGGCGAGGTGCTGGCCACATCACTCCCTCGTGTGCCTTGTTGCCTTTCACAGGTGCCCGCTAACAACACTCGCCTCAGGTGTCTATAAAATGCTATAGGGGAGATCTTTGTCTTTGTATATACGACTACATACCAGTGGTAGACCATGGATACTGCACGTGGGAAACGAAAAGAGAACGGGGAATGAAAGAAGGAGCGTCAGGGCAGGAAGGACAGAAGGGGGAGAAGGAATGACGGGCCAAGATGTCAGGAAAGAGTGGGTGATGATGATGATGAGAGGGTGATGATGATGAGAGGGTGATAATGATGATGATGTGAGATTGGTGATGATGATGTTACGTCTCAATGGGATAGAGCGTTTCCCCCTCGCACACGCGGACTTTTTTTCTTTCTTTCACGTGCTCCCGTTTGCTCCCGCATGCAAACGCGCATTGATTGGACGATAACACCTTGATACACGGAGGACAGCAGAGCTTGGACAACTGTTGGTGCAAAAGAAGTCCAACATACATACAAAGGCCACCTTTCTGCGTGTCTGTGGTTCCGGCTCGCGCCTCTCACGCCTCCCGCTCTCTACATGAGCGAGCGGATACCGTGCCGTGCCGTGCGTGGCGGTGCAGCTTTAAGGGGAGCCGCGGTGGCGAGATGTTCACTACCTCGTCAGGTATAAAGGAGGTCATGGGTTCGATCCCGACCCAGACGCCTGCATATTTCGAGTTTGCATGTTCTCCCCGTGGTCGTGTGGATTTTTCTCCGGGCATTCCGTTTTTTTCCCCTCGGCTTTTAGAATCAACATCACGCGTTGCGAGTGATTGGCTGCTATAAATGTCCACGTGACAAGCCACTTCGTCGAGTTATCATTTGTGGCCAGATCGCTTCTGAAAAAAAAGTAGTCCCGTTCACAGTTTGAGTTTGCGAGTTGAAAGTATTACTTGGACGCAGAGAGACGCGTCCGTGCTGATGGTCGGTGGCAGCGGGGGTGATTGACGCACCTGCCGTCCGTGGTAGAAGACCGCCACCACGAACATGGTCATCAACGCCACGCAGATCTCCCTCCGGCCCGGGTGCTCTGTGCTGCGATGGCCAACGAGGACGAGACCACGCGGTTCGGATCGCAGGGGAGGGAGGAGATCCACACGTGAGGAGGCAGCACACGCACACGTACTTGCGGTGTGGAGATGGAGCGATGAAATGGGCCCCACGTGCGGGCGCTAGATGGATTGATGCATCCCATCACATGACCGTGAGAGATGGTGATATTATGTTTTATTTTTATTATTTTATTATTTCCATTCTACGTGACTTTACCGAAAGAACCAAGAAGAAGATGGTGATAGCTTGAGGCCTTCGACTAGCAGTGGATAGACCATGGCTGATGATGATGCGTATACACGCATGCGTGTGTGTGCGTGCGTGTTCGCGCGATAATTCACAGCCGAGAGGACGTCTAACAGGGAAGATGGAGCGGTTGAATCCTCGTGTGCAGGTGCTGGACACCTGGCGCGTTGGGTAAACATCAGCACCGGGAAGGCATAGCCGACCGGGCGTGGTGCCACCCATGCAGCCCCGTTGGATGCCGTGCCGCGCCAACCTTCATCGGCGCTACAGGTGGATTGCTTTGACGTCTGCCGGCCGAGTCGCCCGTTGGCCCAACGTCGGCTGAACGTTGGGCCAACGTTCCATGTGCACTGGGTTAGGGTGGCGGCCTTCATGCGCACAGCGGGTTGATCGTGGCTGACGGTGACGATGACGACGATGGTGACAATGATCACGATGTTGTGTCTGCGTGTGCGCGGTCAACGGAGGCAAAGTCTGCGAGCCATCGGGAGGGAGGCTCGGGGAAGTGAGGTTGTCGCAGGCCACTCCCTGGTACACACGGCGCCACGGTGGCTAGGGGATGTTAACTCCCTCGCCTGGTACACAGGAGGTCGTGGGTTCGATCCCGACCCTGACGCCTGCTGCTGTATATTTGGAGTTTGCGTGTCTCTCTCTCGCTCTCTCTCCCTGTGGTCTCGTGGATTTTTCTCTGGCTCCTCCGGTTTTTGCCCTCCACGTTTAGCACCAGCGCGCATTCACAGCCACGTGGCTGCCATGAATTCCCACGGGACGACAAAAAGTCGCTTCCTTGAGCGATCATTTGTGGCGGCCAGTTCGCGTCTGAGAAAGTGACCTGCATATCGCTCAGTGGGCCCTTACTTGGGGGGGGTTGGGAATTATTGTTTACTTTGCCGCATACATACGTGCGGCGAGCCCAGCATACATAGGGGCCGTCCATAAATGACGTCACGCGATTTTGGACGATTTTTTTACCCCCCCCCCTTTCGTCACACGGCGTCACAAAAAGTCAGCCCCCCCCCCCTCAAATATGACGTCACAAAGCTCTGCCCCCCCCCCCCTCCAAAAATAAAACATGCTTCAAATCGCTTTAAACGAATGTCATTGTCGTGCATATTTAATACACTCTGATGTTGTAGGAGAAAACATTTATTAAAAAGTCTATTTACTTAAGTAGAACGTGTTGTCTATATTTATTTAAAGTTGCGCATTTTGATGCGACGTCACATTTCTCAAACTCCCCTCCCACCACCTCCTCGTCACACATCGTCACAAATGTCTGACCCCCACCCCCCCGCCCCCCCTAGGTGCGTGACGTCATTTATGGACGGCCCCATACGTGCGGCGAGCCCAGCATACATACTCGTCCACGTGTCCGAGGCCCGGCCGGCCCGAGGCGGCGGCGGCGGTGGCGACGAACAGCGCGCCATGGCTGATCTGGATGAGGGCCGCGTAGAGGGCGAGTGCACCCAGCAGCACCGCCAGCTTCAGCACCGAGTTGAAGCGCAGGAACACGGCGCAGGTCACCATCGCCATGGCGCCCGTGAACACAAAGTACTGCGCCGCCGGAGACACGGGAAGGGATGGTGGTGCGGTGAGTGCGGTGAGGAGCTGTAGTGTAGCGGGTTAGCGCGTTGCGCTATGAACCCGGCAAACCCGCTCACGGCCAACACCAGTGATGATTATTTGAACCGATCCTGGGCCTCACCTAAGTCCAGTAACTGTGTAAAATCATCGCCACTGAAGAGACAAAGGCGGCCGGGCGTGGTGCTGACCACCCATCCCCTCGTGTGATGTGCCGGCCTTCATAGGTGCTCGCTAACAGCACTTGCCCCAATAATCTGTTAAGGTTACACGGGGGATCTTTGGCTTTGCGCGTTAGCGTACGGACGCGTCCACGTGGATGTAGGTCAGCTGGTCCGATTTGCCGTACTGCCCACGCGTCACGTCGTCCCGCAAGGCTGGAAGAACGCGACAGTCGTTGCGTGATGCCCAGATTGGGCCAAACTATCGCACGATGGCCGAGAGGCGAAAATCGTCCGGCGAGTTTCCCCGCCCGGCAGGGAACCGTCGCCCGGACGGCAACTCGTTCATTCCGAGGACACCTCGAATGCCACCCGAATCCGGTGCAACTCGCCGACCCGCGCGTGACCTCTTTGTAGGCCCGACCCAGTGACTCCGCGTTTTTGCCGTACCTCCGGGAAAAAGCAGATGTTGTGCGCGGTGGAATTCACTTCGGTCCGATTAAAGGTGTTCTGATTTTCAGCAGTTTGGCACCAGAACTGTTAAAACACGCACCACACACGCGCACCACGCACCACGCCCACGCACCACACACACGCGCGCACGTCAAAACGTATCGATGACAATGCTGCTGCTGCCGCTGCTGGCCATTCCGATGACAAAGGCGACGACGAGGATGGCGACAAGAGCAACGGTTGCGCCGTAAACGACGACTGTTGCATCAACAACAAACAACGACAACAACAACAAACAACAACAAACAACAACGACGGCGGACGTACGATGTTGCTGAGCGCGGCGGAGAAGTTGAAGGCGATGGCGGCGCCGGCGAGGAGGTTGCGAGCGAGGTGCGTCTCGTGCACGCGGCAGCACAGGCGGCGCAGCTCGGCGGGCAGACACTTGTACTCCTCGGCCATGGCCACGCAGAGCAGCGCCGCGTACAGCGCCGTGAGCAGCGACGCGATCACCGACATGGGCACCACCCTGTCGCGACGCACGCGCACACGCGCGCGCGCACGCACGCGCACCTCAGATCAGCACGGATGGCTACGTGCGGTGCGAAATACGTTCAACGTACTTAGAGAGAAAATAAGTTCAACATGAATACGAAAAAAAGACCGCTTCCTCCCCGCCCCCCCCCCCTATTAAAACAAGGACAAAGATCATCCGTATAGGATACAAACCACACAGCGAAACCAGTAGGGCAAACAGAGGGTGGACACGGGTCACCAGAGTGCACAGGCATTGCCGCCCTGCAGGCAGTCCCAGCGGAGAGCAAGCAGAGCGATCCCCGGACTCAAATAAAACCCAGAGAGAGAGACGAAGACACTGAGTCCCTTTGGCCCCGAGCAGAGAAGAAGACTCCACGGGGTGACCTAATCGTGGAGGCCCTTCTACCGGAAGTGGCATTAAGTGTGAAAATCTCAGGAGCTGTGACTTTCCTTGCGATTTAGTGGACGCCAGTGCGACCGTGTTTTCTGCTGGAACTGAAGCAATGATCGACACAGCATAACGCACGCAACCATTGATGCGGGTGCAGGCGAATGTTTCTCACGGGCGTACGGGTGCGTGTGTGTTTTTAGCGCGGCGTGCGTACGCATGCCCGCCCACCCGCCCGACCGACGTTGACATCGGGAGAAAGATGGGAAGATTATTAATTGTCGGCCTCATTGATGGCACGCGGCACCCATTATTCCGTGTCGTGTGGGCGTCACTCGCCCGGATGAGTGAGCGAGCGAGCGAGGGCTCTCACGAACAAATACCAACCCCAGCCGTGGTTTTTTTTTTATCGCCGTACAGATTGGTTAGCAGTTTTTTTTAAATCTACATCGGCGATTCTTTTGCAATGATTCTGCAGAAATTGGGGGGGGGGAGGGTTGGGGGGGTGTCATCATGAGTAGAGAAGTTATATTTTTAAATGTACCTATTTTCAATGACAAAACGTGTGCATTTATGTCATTCCTTCACATAAAGTCCCGGTCACAAAAGCAAAGTTTGTGGAGAATAATAGCCATTTTATATACTATTTAGGCATAAGCAATTAAAAACTAACACTTAGTACCCAGGAACAAAAATTGTGTTACACCGTCTTATTCATTTATCCCGTTCGGGGCACGGCAGCCTCAGATGTGCATTGCAGCGTTCGTTCGCTCAGTCATTCATTTCCTTTATTGCACCCAGATGAGAGCCCTTTTGAGACTACGAGTCTCTTTCAAAGGAGACCCGGGTTACAGGGAAATGCATCTCGGCCAATTTGGTGAAGATGTTTTTGTGTGTCCAGGTATAGAGTGACCATCTAAACTACCCAGCCGTCCGTACTGTCGGCTCCCGGCCCCTGTTCAAGCCCCGGTTAAAGACCGCTCCTCTCCTCTGCCTATGTTCTTCCATCACGGTCGATGAGCACAGGCACCAAAGGCCCAAAACTCCAAACGGCCAGCGACAAACAGCACGATCCTCCCAGCGAACCGAATTCTTCGAACTGCTGTTGTTGTGTGTAGTCAGTATGTTGTCCTTCCCCTGCACCACGATTAGCACGGTTGGCTACGTACCGTGTGAAAGGAATTCAACATACGACCACCCAGACGCGTCATTCACAAAATATCTTGAGAGCGTAAGCCAAACGCAGCCTTGAACGTCGGCGAAATATCAGCACCGAGCAAAAACTCGGGATGCTGACTGAGGCCGTAACGAAGATTACGAGCATCAGCGCTCAAAATTTCCAAAGCCGTGACTCCAGGTTTATCGCAAGAGACCGACTGAGAGGCGAGTGACGATATCTGCTGAAGGGGTTCCCAGGATGTTCCTGGAACATTCACCGAATGGAAGTGATAAACCGGCGAATCTGAAAGAAGATCTTTCCTCCAACCCCCGCAGCATGCGGAGGCCTGACAACGTACAAACACTGATTTCGGATTCGCTTACCATAAAATGTATATTTTTGTACGTGTTATTTTTTTATTTTAAAGCCACTAATTTGCGTAAAGCCATTCTCCTTCGTATTTTTAGCCACTCCTTCAATCGCGGTTATCGACAGTGGGGCGAGAAATGTACGCGGGGGGGGGGGTCAAACAAATTTCACGACAACAATAAAAAATGGGCGCCCTGCCACGTGTTAAAGTTTGGGAGAGGGAAAGGAGAAATGCCGGTCGCTCGTTTCCCGCAACGTCCAACGCAGGACAACTCTAACATCAGAGAAGCCAGAGGGGAGGGTGAGGAGGGGGGATTCACAAGCATGGGCTTCGCTGTTTCTCCTGCTGCACATTTCCCAAAGATCTGTCACAGGTTTAAAACAAGAAATACTTTAAGCATTAAACAAATATATAGTTTAACTTCTTTGAATAAATGAAAAACATTTCAGAAATTCTCAACACCGCAGTGGGACGAAGGTCTCTGCATGCTGCGTCGCGTGTTGTTTATCTAATTATTTATGTATTATTAACTAACCACACTTCACCACGCTGGTCGTTGTGGGTTGGTTAAAGCAAGGAGGGCAGCGTCGATGTCTGATGTCACTTCCCCGCTGATGTTCGCCTTGGTGGGGAATCAAACTCGGGTCGAGGAGTTGGTTGGGCTGTGAGCTAACCGCTGCCACAGCGCTCCATCCGATACTTCTTAACACCCAGTCATTTTTTCTTCAATAATAATAAAGTTAAAGAGGCAATTGACATATTTGTTAAGTTACTGAATTCATTAGGAGGTGAACTCAATTTGCCTCTATGCCTTCCAGATCAACGCTCACGGTCTGGGAGGCCAAGAGGTGGCCAGGGTGGTGGCTGAGAGGTCAGGGACACTGGGCTGGCAAACCGCTCAGACGAACTGCGTGAGTGGCGTCGTGAAAATAACAAACGATGACGATAATCAAGAGGTGTTGGGCTCAACACTGGGTTTCAGCCACATGTGGTTGAACCAGCTGCTCAGACGGAGTTTGCGACATCACCTTAAACCGGTTTCTTGAACGTAATTGAGATTATTTTAAGTCTCTATTGTTTGGAGAGAAACCCCAGAGGACCCGGAGAAAAACCCACGCGACCACGGGGAGAGAGAGAACACGCAAACTGCAAATATACAGCAGGCATCAGGGGTCGGTGTCGAACCCACGAACCTCCTGCGTAGCAGGCGAGGGAGATAATATCCGGCCACCGCTGCGATCGGGCAGCCGTGGGGTCGGCCTGTCAAGCGCGGAGGAGAGACTCACGCGGGAGGAGGGATGACGCAGTTGACGCTCACGATGAACACGTGGATGACGAAGGCGCAGACCAGGTTGGACTTGAAGACGTCGTCACGCATCTGGGAGTACTGCACAGGTGGTGAGAGCGGGGGGGGGGGGCGAAGCCGCCAGAGTGTTACACAATTTGAATATTCTGTACAGCAGAGGTGGAACGGTTCAGCTCCCACCGGAGCATGAAGTAAATTTAAGCGCGATCCTCCGTCGCGATTCGATTCAACACAGAACGTTCGGTTCGCGAAATTTTCGCGTTGACCCATTTGACAGATGATTGTGGGCACGTTTCGATGAGCGAAATCGAATTTCCTCGTGAAATAAATTTGAAGCCATCAAACAAGAAGCCACTCAACATCACATTTCCAGTCATTCCAACATGCAGATCTTTTGGTGAGCTCCCTGAAAACGTGATTCATTTTTGGTTTCAACGATTTATTATTCAATCGTTTTGTTATGTACGTGCTTTAGTATTCTTTTTGTGTCGTGAAACGTGATATACGTGTATATTTTAAGGTGAGGAGTAGAGTTGTAATGATTGTCCGAAATACACTACCAATTTTTTGGATACAATTAATGGGAAAAGCCACTCCAATTTTTGAAGAGCGCATCCCTTTGCGTAAATCGAGGGATGCCTGTGCTCGGTTATGGTGACAGGCAGCGTCTCTAGTGGCTGCAAAGATGAAGCTGAACGCGCTGACAGCCATCCCATAAGGATTAAAAAAAGCGACCGAATAGATCTTATCCATCGGGTTTGGCTCTTGGCTCTCAGACACTCTTCTTGGTTCTTTCGGTAAAGTCACGTAGAAGGGAATTAATAAAATAATAAAAATAAAACAATAAAATAATTCTCACGACGTTTCGTCTTTCCGACAGACCTGTTCTTCACCTGAGGACGGCTGCTTGCGTTGTGGCCGAAACGTCGTGAGAATTCTTTTATTATGTTTTATGTTTATTATTTTATTATTTCCCTTCTACGTGACTTTACCGAAAGACCTGTTCTTCACCTGAGGATGCTGTCTTTCCGACAGACCTGTTCTTCACCTGAGGACGGCTGCTTGCGTTGTGGCCGAAACGTCGTGATAATAATTTAATATTGTTTTATTTTCATTATTTTATTATTTCCCTTCTACGTGACTTTACCGAAAGAACCAAGAAGATGAATCCCTGCAGTCTCGAAAGCTTTAGATCGAAATCTCACTCCTCAAGCATGGCACGACTAAACTAAACGATTTTCTTTACTATATCAGGTAAGGCCCACTGAGCTATGTAGATCTTTTTCAGAAGCAAACCTGGATATCACAAATAATAGCTCAACGAAGCGGCTTATCACCTGCAAATTTACAGCAGCCAAACACTTCAACTAAAAACATCAACAACGATTGCATCATCATTATCGTCGTCGTCGTCAACATCAATGCGACCGCGGGTGTCATCCCACTTTGCCGCCAGCGGGTGATTTCATGTCAAGTAAAGGGCAGACATCGTGGAAGACAGCCAGCAGCGATGCCGCGTGAATAATTTACGAGGCCTGGGGGGGTGGATGCATCCTCGTTACGCGGAATTTTACCGCTGGCTTTCGTTTTCCACACTCGAGCGAGAAACGGAAATGTTTTTTTTCGAGGTCGCGAGCGCCACGTCATTGAAGGAAGAACAGTTTCACGCGTAGGAGGAGGAGGCTTTCGCGACCGGTATTGCTCATCATAAAGGTTTTTGGGTTATATCGCGTAAGTATGAATGTGTCGTGACCCTCCACCACCCGACACGGCGAATCAGTAAGGGATTTGTCACGTTAACAAAACGCTCCAATTAGTTTACTACCTCAGCCCACCGGTGTGTTGGAGAGTGAATCCACAACATCCAGCATCATCGGACGAGTTGCCAGAATAGACTTTTCTATTTGGGAATACGACTCAAATTTTGGATTTTGACACATTTATACTTACGCGATCTAACCCAAAAACCTTTATTACGAAGAGGGAACAGTTTACGTTTTCATGCAGCCAGACGTCATCGAGTAGCGAGGTGAAAATATATGTTACGTGCAAAATTAACTTCTTATCGCTCAGATGGATAATTAACTGTTGAGTTTTGTGCGTGAGTTTTTTGTTGTTGTTGCTTAAAACGGCATTGATGTATTTTAATTACTGCTGGCGATGCCGCTGTATTTGGCAGTGGTGAACAGAGACACAATTTACTCGACGCGTTGGGTCAAGAACACTGCAGCCCTAAAAACGAAAAGCAAGTTGATAAAAAATGTACTCGGGTGTCAGAATATATCAAAAACTAAGATCTCCTGTATAGCCTTAACAGACTGTTGGGGCAAGTGCTGTTAGCAACTATCTATGAAGCATCTATGAACCACCAATATGACAAGACAAAGATCCCCCGTACAGCCTCAACAGACTGTTGGGGCAAGTGCTGTTAGCGAGCACCTATGAAGGCCGGCACGGCACACGAGGGGGTGGGTGGCCAGCACCGCGCGCGACCACCTTCGCCTCGCTAGTAGCGATGTTTACACACCGCACAAGATACTCATTTAAGGCTGAGTCGACCTAGGGGAGGCCCATGACCGCTTCAAATAATCGTCAACTGGGTTGCTGGCCGTGAGCGGGAATCGAACTCGGGACCGCGAGGTTTGTAGCGCGGCGAGCTACCGGCCAGAGGTCGCAACCGGGTACCCGATACCCGTACCCTACCCGATACCCGGCTACCCGTACCCGGCCGGGTACGGGTACCCGTTTGCGACCCTGGTGCGGCCGGGTACGGGTAGGCCGTGAGTCACTGGTGAGTCACCGTTTGTCACTCATTTCCCAACGTCTTGTCTCTTCTCACAATTCAAGTTCCTAGAATCAACCCACCCGCGCCTGCAACATGGCTTCATCCCAGAGGTCGCAATCGGGTACCCGTCCCCGTACGCTACCCGATACCCGGCCGGGTACGGGAAGCCGGGTATCGGGTAGAGTACGAGTACGGGTACCCGTTTTCGACCCTGGTGCGGCCGGGTACGGGTACGGGTAAGGAATCAAAAACCGTTTGCGACCTCTGCTACCGGCTACACCAGCGCACCAACACAAACACACGCGGGAGAGCGAATCATCCACTCTCGTCCAAGGGTGGCCAAGCTGCGCTGTTGGTCACGGGCGCGTTTGCGGCAGGTCGGCGGTGGCGTTCAGCACTGCGTGCCCTCTCGCTCCCCTCGTTTCTGCACGAGCATCGAGAGTGAACGCGTTCACTCCGCGTCGTTATTTTTGTTTTGCCCCCTGCTCACCGCTGGGTCGCTGCGCCGATGCAGTCTTCATCACCCCTCCCCCCCAACACACACACCTACCTGCAGGAAGGGCGGTTCCTCTGGGGAAACCGAAAGGCAATTTTGGAAAATGTACAAAACTCCCTGGCGGCACAAATACCAAGCAAAGGTTACGGCTAGGCGCAAGTTCGATCAGCACGCTAACACGGCGATTTTTCTTCAAAGTTATTTTTATATATTCTTGTTGTTGTTGTTATTTTGTCGTGCGCTATAGGCCAACCGTGGCTCTCTCTACTCCTCCAGACATCCGCGGGCGTTTAAGCAAAAGGAGTGTGGGAGGGTTTGCCCGGGAGGGGGGGGGGCTCACCGAGGTTCATGACGGCCGTGTCCGTACACGACGAAGCTGCAGCCGCGATCCCATTTGTTCACGAGATTCTGATGTGGTTTTGCTTTTTGTTTGCATTATTCACGAACGGCCGCGTTCTTTGGATTGTTTTACTTTACACGTGGCTTTGTGTGATTCGTTTGAAACTCATTATCGTCGTCGTTATTCCGTGACGACGACGATAATGATGATGATGATTATGGGTGTTTCTCATCACTTACAGACAGATCTGATGAACCAATGAGTTTGAGCCGCCAGTCGTTAAAGCGGGGGGGGGGGGGGGTTAAAAAGTGCAAGCGATCCACGGTTTCGTGGATTTTTATCCAGGTCCTCCAGTTTCCCCCCTCCACATGAATAGTTTTTGGTTGCTATACATTTCCACGTGACGATGAGCCACTTCGCTGAGCTATTATTTGTGGCCATGTCGATTCTGGTAAAATAAAAATAGTTCATAATTTTAGTTTTTTACGAGATGGCAAAACTGGAATACGATTGGACGAGCGAATGGCCCGGTTGCTGTCGCAAGTCTTGCAAATATAGTTACGTAGCGATTTACAGTGAACATTTCTAGTTTCTTTAATCGCCTATTCTCTCCCAGCTTTGCTATCAAGAAGCAAAAACGTGTGCAACGACGTGGCTATCGGATGCCCTGGCGGTGCAACTGCACTCGGGGCCACGGGCTGGAGGAGTCCAGGTGCGGGGAAGATGGGACGGAGTGTGGAAGGGTGTGAGAATTCGACAACAGGGGGTGAGGTGCGAGTGGGGGGGGGGGGGGGCATTTGATTCTTTGCACCAGGGCCCATGCCAAGCACGCTTTGTCACTACTCCAAGACCCCGTGGACTGGGCAGAACGTCCTGCAGTCTCCTCTAACACCCCCCCCCACCCCCGTCAGCTCACCTGAGGGCCGATGCCCTCTTGGCTACCTGGGGCATTCTTTTCACAGCTGAGGAACAAGAAGAACAACACAGCACCCCCCCCCCCCCCGACCTTCCCTCGGCCCTTAATATTCACTCAGTATGTTAGGGGAAACTAAGAACTATGTGTTTATTTATTTTAGCAGATAAGGCCCAATGAGCGATGTAGCTCTTTTTCCTAAAGCGACCTGGCCACAAATGACAACTCAATGAAGTGGCTTATCATGTGGAAATTCATATCAGCCAAATGGTCTAAACGCGTTTTTCTAAATGTGGAGGGAAAAACCGGACGACCCAGAGAAACATTCACGCGACAACGGAGAGAGAGAGAGACATGTAAACTACAAATATCACGGCAGGGGTCAGAGTCGGCATGGAACCCACAACCTCCTGTACACCAGGCGAGGTAGTTAACATCTCCTAGCCACCGTGGCGCCAGTTACCTTTTCGACCTCCCTTCTCACTCCCCCGTGTAAATCTTCATTCCCCCTCCCTCCCACGCGTGGTCCAAACCCCTCACCCTACCCCCTGAGTACGGCCCCATCGCGACAAATTCGAATTCTCGCCGAGTTTTCTGTTCCCCTCCGATCTCGATTGGTGTATCGTACCGGGCTCGCGTTTTTTGTCGTAAATGAAAAACAACAAAAAAATAAGAAGAGCAACGACACACAAACACAGACCCTGACCCTCACTGGCCATGCGGGTCAGCAGGAGAGCGAACGGTCCCCGCAATTGGATGGTTCGTGGGTTCACATTCAGGTTGGGGGTTGACCCAGAGCCCATCATCGCTGTGGTGCCGATAAAACGAGCACCCCTTCGTGGGGAACTCAACAGTGGTTTGCCCTGTGGGTTGCCTCTCTGCCCCACCCCCGGCACACGAACGTGGAGTTTCCATCCCTGGCTCAAGGGCGTTAAACGGGCGCTGAACACTTCCTCGTCGCACGATTGGGCGAGAAATCACTCTTGACGTTTTATTTGGTCTGCCCCGAAGATATGTGTGCTCGTGGACACAAATATTTGTTCGAACATTTTCCAAATGTTTGTTTCCACGGCAGCAAACGATACGTAGGGGAAGCCGCGTTCGTTGCCACCGGTGCCGCGACACACGACCCAGAATATTACATCGAGGCCGAGAGCCGCTAGTTTTGTTGGCCCGCGTTTTAATTCAAGGCAGTGTTCTTGCCGATTACATACGCGGTGTATGAACGAGGGGGGTAGTGTGGTGGGGGGGGGCTCTCATTACAGTGGCATCGCTCCAGGTGATCTCCACGCTTCCCGACAGAATTGTGACTCAAAGAGCGATCGCATTTCGCCAAATCCTCAAATGCCCTCCACAGCGCTCACCTCAAATCCAATCTGGAATCAAATTACAAGATGGTCCTCGCTGTTGTTAAGATCATAATTGGGCTTGCTCCAGCTTTGCCCCTCCCCTCTTGCCTCCTGTTTCGAAAAAAAATATGAAACCTTTCTTGCCAGTATCCTTTTTTTTTATTAAAGGGTGAAACCTATTCTTATACTTTTAACGTGGCTGTCGGATCGACTGTCAGCAGAAGCGATACAACAGACATCTCGATTCGGGTTTCACAAGAGCATATATTAGCGATGCCAAGCCAACGTTCTTCCATATATGGGCTGATCGCTGAATCGGCGATTATTATGTACTGTATTTAGAACTTATTTAGCACCTTTTTGGTTCTTTCGGTAAAGTCACGTAGAAGGGAAATAATAAAATAATAAAATGAAACATAATAAAATACAATTCTCACGACGTTTCGGCCACAACGCAAGCAGCCGTCCTCAGGTGAAGAACAGGTCTGTCGGAAAGACAGCGTTTGACTGAACACCACCAAGCTTGGCAGCGTATATTTAAGCTGGCTTAGAGGAGGAAGTGCGCCATGACAAAGGAATTTGCATATCAACAGAGGAATTTAGCATATTTATGGGAAAGCACCGCACGTAGCCAACCATGCTAATCGGAGGTGCGGGGAAGGATAACAAACCAAACACAAAAAGCAATTCTGAAGAAACTAGTTTTCAATCTAGATTTTAAAGTGCATAGCTCCCAGTAGCGTCCTAATATCGGAAGGAAGAGCGTTCCAGAAGGCCGTAAAAGCGCATCTGAAAGCGCGCGACGTGGTGACCGTCTTTGTCCGATGGCAAGTTAAAAGCCGCTGCTGCTGCGAGGATGACCGGAGTTCACCTGATGGTGTATGCTCCTTGACGAGATCAGCAAGGTATTGCGATCCATTTGTGTCAAGCACTTTGCGTGTGTAATAAAGGACTCTGCAGGCGATGTAAGTCTCCGTTCGTCCTTTATTTAGGTTCTTCTCCTCCGCACCCCGCTGGCCTCCTCCTCGGACCAGTGTCTCCTCTCGCGTGCCACGCACGCCCTGCTAGCCCCCCCCCCCGCTAGCCCCGTGCACTCCGCACGCTCCGCTAGCCACTCCGCTAGCCCCGTGCACCTGGCTGACGGTGTCCCAAGCCCCATCAGCCACGTGGCTGATTGCGCGGCGGCCACCCAACGTGGTCCCGCCTCTTCACTCCATCGACTGGCCCTGATCTCTTCCGGGCTCCCTCCTATAACCTCTCTCCCACGTGACCCTGACTCCTCCCTCTCGGATCGTCACATCCGGCCTTTCCATTTACGCTCGCATTACACGTGTAACGAGTGTGACCCAATAACGCATCCATTTGTTAACCGGAAGCCAATGCAGCTCAGCGAGCACTGGACGGACGCGGCCGGAAGTTGCAGTACCCGTGACGGCACGACTTAGTCGCGTGTCCGACAGTGGCGGCTCGTGCAGTGCCGGCCCGAGCCTCTTGGGGGCCCTAAGCAGAATTTGATTTGGGGGCCCCCCTCCCACCACGCAGACTCATCTGTGCTAGAAGGTGGCCAGGGGGCCCCAAGCAGCCGCTTAGTTCGCTTATGCCTCGGGCCGGCCCTGGGCTCGTGACATTGCCACGAGGTGGGGCCATCGTGAGTGACCTCTGAAAAGACGGTGTTCTAATTCCGGAAAAAAACTCGTCGTGTTTATTGGCCTTCCCGTGAAAGTGATACACAACTGTCTTATCTACCAACGGTAGACATTGCTAAACAATACGACAACAAAACAACAAAGCACTCAAATGCTGTCCCCATGACCCTCAAGTCCCCCTTTGACACTGCCAAAAGCCGAGAGCGTGGAGACCGTGCGCTGCTCTACCTCGCGTCGTGACACAGCCAATGGGCTCTCTTTTCACGGCCCTGAATGGGTCTCATACGGCGTGGCTACAATGCTTGAAGCCGATCGCAATGCATGAAGGGAAACCTCTCTCGCTCGAACGCCTTCACAGCCGCCCCGAGACGTCCCCGAGGCACAAATCAGACTGCGGTGTCTCAGCGGGTTCTAATACGAACAACTTATAATGTTGTCTTCAGTAGGAAATTCCCGTGGAAAGAGTCGTTATATTTTTAAAAAAGTTAAAAACCACGACAAATTTTTTATAGAAAAGTTTTTTTTTAATTAGAAAAATAATTTCTCATCTCCAGCTGCTTGGAGGGTATATATTTTTAGGTTTTTTCGGTAAAGTCACGTAGGTAAAACATTAAAATTAATTAAAGTAAAATAAAATAAAAATTACTTTTATTAATTTTAATGTTTTACCTACGTGACTTTACCGAAAAAACCTAAGAATATGAATCCTTGCAGTCACGAAAGCTTCAAATCTAGAACTGCTTGGAGGGGTCAGCGCCCCAATCGCCCCTCGTGGACGAACCGCGCCCGGTGCCCGACGCGGCTGCATCGCGGCGCCGCGCTCGGTGTAAGTCGCCGTCTCGCCTCTCACCTTGAGCTCCACGTTGGGTTCGCGGAAGGAGAGCGACAGCTGGCGGATGTGCTCCTGCCGCAGCTTGTCCCCGCTGCGCACGTTGATGGCGTGCTCGATACGCCGGCTGATCTCGTCGAGCCCCGTCGCGCCCGCCGACGGCATCGCCGGCGCCAGGTGGCTCGGCAGGAGGTTCATGGTGGTGCGCGTCAACGCCACCAGCGTCTGCGGCATCGGCGCACGCGGGCAGAAGGGGAACAGAGGAGACGGGAGGGGGGGCACGTGGTGCGCTTGAGCCGTCGGAAAGAGACGACGCGTGGAAACGACGTTGCCAACAAACATTGCCGATGTTTGGGCCAACTTTTGTTGACCCAACTTCGGAGCTATTGGATCAACATTTAGCCAACGTTGGAGCCATTGGATCAACGTTGGGCCAATGATGACCCGACGTTCGTTGACCCAGCGTTGGAGCCATTGGATCAACGTTGGGCCAACGCTGGGCCAACGTTAGGGCCGTTAGATCAACACTGTTCCGAAGTAATTTTTTTACTGATTTGTTGGTGATTTGCCTTTGTTTGTACGTGCACAATGTCCGATGTTTCGCGGCCCGAATTCGAATCGTGCCAACGCCAAGATCAGTGACAATTATTTTAACTGGTCCTGAGCCTCCCCTAGGTCGACTCAGCCTCAAATTAGTACCTGGTGCAATGTGATAACATCGCCACTGAGGAGACAAAGGCGGCTGGGCGTGGCAAGCTCACCCACCCCCTCGTGTGCCGTGTCGGCCTTCATCGGTGCTACTCGCTAACAGCATTTGCTCCTACAGTCCGTTCAGGCTATCCGGGGGAATCTTTGATTTTTAGCTGTGGGAGGAAACCGGAGAGAAACCTGCCACGTAAAACAGGGCGGAGAAGTAGGCCTCGGCAAGGTAAGGTAAAAGTGTCAAAACAACGAGCCTACCTTTTACCCTACCCTTTACCCTTACCCCTTGGCATGTCGACACCTTTACCCTTTACCATTTTACCCGGTAAAAAGGGTATAATTACCTTACCTTGCCGAGGCCTACGGAGAAGTTAAACAACAAATACTCCACGTAGAACGTCACCCGAGTCGGGAATCGAACCCACGACATTCTCGTCGAGAGTGTTGCCACCCTGCCACCCCAACTCCCATGCCCCCCCCCGTCCCCCCTGGCTACCGAACAAGGCACACTGGAAAGTTCTGGCCCTGCCTGCGCAGGTATCCCCGCTTCATTAATTCCACCGTGGCGGCTTCGTAGCACGAAGCCATTATCTCAGCAAGGGCGCAATCGTTGAACCCTGTGAAATGAAATAAATGAGAGTGGCAGGGTCGGTGGATGGGGGGGGGGCTGAGAGGTGGGAAGTGGGAGAGCGAGGGAGACCAACCAGTGCCTTGAGCCATAATATCCTCAGACTGATCGACTGAAGGACTCACTGATGGCGACCACGAAACATGGTGCTGGTTAAGGTCATCAAAGGGCACCTTGGTGTGGAGATGTCAACTCCCTCGCCTGGTATGCAGGACGTCGTGGGTTTGATTCCGACCCCGACGCCTGTGTATGTGGAGTTTGCGTGTCTCTCTCTCTCTCTCTACCCCCGTCGTTGCGTGGATTTTTCTCCGGGTCCTCCGGTTTGTCCCCTCCACATTTAGACTCAACGTCACGCGTTCAGAGCTATTTGGTTGCTATACATCTCCACGTGATGATAAGCCACTTGGTAGCTAGGCCGCTTCTGAAAAAAGAGCTATATAGCAGCTGTGTTGACCTCACGTGGTGAACTAAAACTAGTTTATAGTTTAGTTTAGAGTACTTTGTGATGAATGAGACAGGATTCGCTGGGGCTATTGACACAGACGGACGCAACGTAGCAGACTCGTCAATTGTAAGACACCGAGCAACGCCTCCCCCCCCCATCCCTCCCACTGTGAAACTGCAGCGGGCTCTGGTCCGAGATACATCGTGCCTTCTTATTCCTCGCCTTGCGCTACGAGGAAGGCACGAATGGCAAAGGAGCGCAATTATCTCTCATGATCGAAGTCGCCGTCGTTGTTCTCGGCGGAAAACTCAGCGAGGCCCCCAATGAACGAGTGACAAATCACTCGTCCAAACGGTGACTTAAGAACCGGTTCCTACTTTGCTTAATGTGTGCAGCCTCGTTCGTAATTTCTCGTGTTGTATGTCTGCTACTGCCTGTCCTGCCTTCCCACGTTCGCCAATCCGTGGTGAGGTGCGGTCAAACAAGCTCTGATGACCTGCACGGACGAGGGAGAGGCGCCAGTGAATTGACAAAGGGAGTTGTTGGCTTATTGGTATGATTCCTGCACTGGTGTTTTGTCATGAATCGTATCGGTGGGGTCAATTCGAGAGAACGGATGTGTGGAGGGGGAGGGTGGTAGGGGGGGTCGCGAGGCCTGGCGCCACTCACGCTCTGCTTCACCACGATGTTGTCGAAGGGCAGCTCGGGGCTCCACGAGCTCTCGGAGGGCGTGAGCGATCGATGCCGCTTCTCACCACCACCGCCGGCACTGGCAGCACCGGCACTGCCACCACAACCAGCAACACCACCGCCGCTACCAACACAGGCACCAACACCGGCACCACCACCACCAACACCGCCAACGCCGCCACCACCGGGACCACCACCGACGCCAGCCGCGCCCCCATTCGCGCAGTGCCCGTTGGCGCTGCCGGAAGCTGCCGCCGCGGCGGCGGCCACGGACGATGACGACGCGGCCGACGAAGTGAGCGGCACGGCGGCCGCGACGACCGGCGGCGCGGCGGCCACGGCCGAGGCGGAGGAGGTGGCGCAAAAGAGGCCCTCCTCGGGCGGCTGGAGCAGCTGCTCCTCCTCGTCGGGACCCGAGCCGGCGCCGCCGCCGACGCCGCCGCCGCCGCCGATGCCCCTCTGCACGATGAGGAAGGTCTCGATGGCGTGGCGGCGCAGGAACTCGTTGCGCTCTTGCCCGTTGCCGTCCTCCACGGCGTAGTCGCCCTTCAGGCAGTCGAGGGTCGCGCGCGAGATGTGCACGCGGCTGTGTCGGCGACGGTTGGGGCAGCGGTGGGGGAGGAGGGAGTGGGGTGGGGGCACGGGAGGTCACGGGGTCACTCGGTGGGATGGTTTCGATGAGCATAGTTTGACTTGCTTGGGCACCGGTTTCGTGGATTCAGTACGATCTGGTTAACACTTAGTCGGCTTTGTTATCCATCATAAAGGTTTTATTTTCGGGGGTTCTAACCCAAACAAATATTTACTATCAGTACGATATGTCAACTGCCTAATTGGATAAGCCGTGCTGGCCTTCAAAAGGTGTTCGCTATTAGCACTTGCCCTGCCAGATGTTCAGGGCTATATGTGTACGAGTAACTCACATGCTCGCACACACACGCACGCACAATTATGAGACACGTGAAACGTGTGTTATCTACTTTACATTTGATTTCGCACGTATATTGTCTGCCACCCAATAGCGAGTAATAGGTAACTATTCATATGCCAATAACAAAAATCTGTTCATCAGGAAACTATCTTACAATCGACTTCTTAATATGCCCCATGCTTTAAAGTCAAATCTCCAACTGTTATCTGATCTCTCTACATACATGCGATGAAGTAGGGCCATTGCCTGAAACGTCACCTATTACATATAAATTAATACATATGTAAAGCCACGGTGTTTTCGACAAACGAGTTTTGATTTTTTTAACTTGTTATTTGAGCTTGTGCACCACTGCCAACACAGCAGCAGCAGCAGCAGGTACATTTTAACCGAGGAGGGTGGCAAGACGTGGAGCGGTCGGGACACCGACGGAACGGAGCGGAACGGAGCTCTCGGTAAGCGAGCGAGCGAGCGAGCCACCGAGCTCGATGGACGACGCACGGACCGACGTACCCTGGGATGCCGCCGGCTTCCATCTTGTTGGCGATGTCGACGTCCCACGACCAGACGTCGAACTGCCACTTGCGGAGGCCCAGCACCCCGCACAGCACCGAGCCCGTGTGGATCCCGATCCGCATGTCCACATCGTGCTTCGTGGTTTTCCGCACGAACCTGTGGCGAGGCCACGAGGCGCCGGGGTGATGAGGAGACATTCATAACAATAATAATAATAGTTCAATGTATAACGCGCGCAAACTTGCAGACGTGGTGGCCGCAACTCAGAGGCGCGGAGCCAAGCTCAGAGTCGCTCGAAAGCACGTGGTTGTAGAGGTGAGTTTTTAAGTGTCTCTTGAAGGAGGCGATTGAGGTGATGCTGCGAATGTGCAGAGGGATTGCGTTCCAGACTGTTGGGGCTGCCACCGAGAAGCGGCGCATCGGGTGATGGGTGATGGGTGGCTACCCCATTATACGTGGAGCGTTTGGACCGACGTTGGGCCGACGTTGGGCTGACGTTGGGCCGATGTTGGGGTGACGTTGGGTCGACGTTGAGCCGACGACCAACCGACGTTGGACTGACGTTGAACCGACATTGGGCCGACGTTGGGCTGAGCGTTCCAACCACATGCCCACGTCAGCCCAACGCTGGTATGCTTACTGGGTCGGACTATGTCAATTTATGTCGCGGAAATTACTGAAATGGAGGCGGGAGCGGCCAAGACTGCTTCAGATATTACTCACCGCCTATGCCGGCTGTGGTGGGTAATCAACATCAGCTTCCAGTTCTAGATTTGAAGCTTTCGTGACTGCAAGGATTCATGTTCTTAGGTTTTTTCGGTAAAGTCACGTAGGTAAATTTTTACCTACGTGACTTTACCGAAAAAACCTAAGAATATCAGCTTCCAGGTTCACGGCGCTATATATTTTTTGGTTGTTCGACCCTCAAGTGTCCGACCGCGCCCCCTTGCCACCAGCTGAGACATCGGCAGTGGGTCAGCGTCCTGGTCAACTTCGACCGCCGCCTCCGGATCCGCGGCTTAGCCTCCTCGCTTTTCAAATTGCGATTGAGCAATAATTTAATTCACACGCGGCAAATGAGGAAGGCGCGCACGCAAAAGGCATCAATTTGCACGGGTTGTAAATGTTTCGCGGTGGCTTGCGCGGGTGAGCTACAGGCGAGATGGCCGTGGCGAGAAATCGTTTTGTGCTTTGCGAAATGAGGATAGATTTAATTCACGACGACTCGGTGGCATCTGCTGGTTTATTTTTTATTTTTCAGAATTTCGTTGGGAGAGTCGGCCACGAGTTAGCTCACTCCTGTTCCGATCATCATCATCATCATCATCAGCAGCAGCAGCATCAACATCAGAATCAAATTCATAATCATCATCAGCATCATCGACAGCAGCAGAGTGATCATCTTTGTTATCAGTACACGGCATGACAATTATCACTGTCCACATGATCATCAGCAAAATCATTACCATCAGCAGCGGTTATAAAATAATAGTCAGCATCATCATCGTCCAGTCCTCTATGTATTCTCTCCGACAATACAACTGGAAAAAACGAGAATGCCAGGCAGTGTAGCAGGGCGGGGAGAAGTCAAGACGCAGAGCAGCGTCTGGCTAACCGCACAGTCCGGCGTGCGGTCACTTCCACGATTTGACCGCGGGTTACTTTGGGAACGTGAGCCACGAACATCGACGCGGGCACACTGACTGACCCCCTCCTCCTCCTCCGGGGTCGTGTGACCTTGGCCTGTGGCGTCCCTTCTCACGGAAGACGGAAAGGAGGCCCATTTGCCCCGACTCGCCTGCGGAGGCACTGTCAACCGTTGGAATGGCAGCCGTGCGATCCGCGTCAACTGGCTGGTCGTCGAGTGGTATCGTGAATCACTATTCCGGCGGCGTTTGGTCACCCCCAGGAAAGCCTTGCCGGGTGCGAAGCCACCGACGACGATGATGCCCACGTGCAAACGCGCACGCAACGGTGTTCGCTCGCTCTCCATTAGCACGGGGATGGCTACGTAGAGTGCGAAAACAATTAAACGCACGCGCATACAGACAAGGCAGCAGCAGCAGCAGCCAAGGCGGTAAGCCGGCATTACCAACAATTGCCCAAGTTCTGCAGTCCTCTATAAATTCGGACGTTTTCAGCCAATGCAGTGAATTGTTTGTGTCGCTGCCGTGACATCATCTTCCACGGCCTTACTCAGACGCGGGGTGGTGCATTGCTTGCCGCGGGAGTTCCAAACGTAAATTCACTTCCTCGTTTACGGCAACGTGGCATCGGTGGCGGCGTGAATGGAGAATTATTTGGCGGAGGATAAAAAAAAATTGAATAATAATGAAAAATATTCTCTTCTCACTCGCCGCACGCTTGTTCGGGTTCGTATAAATAACCTAATAAGGTCAGATCCAACGCCAGTTAGTGCAGTAATTCAGGCAGAACAACTTTTGCCTGGGCTCACTTCAACGCCTCTGGAATACCAAGCAGTTTGAAAAAAAAAAACCCACAAAGAGAGAGAGAGTGAGAGTGACTCTGCAAGCTGCACGGGAAGACCGGGGCTGACAGGGCCCCGATCGCTGGGGCTGGAGACAGGGCCCCGATGGTTGGGGCTGGCGGCAAGGCCCCGATGGTTGGCGTTTGACGGGACCCCAATCGTTGGAACTGGAGAAAGGGCCCTGATCATTGAGGCTGGTGACATGGCCCCGATTGTTGGGGCTGGAGACAGGACCCCAAGTGTTCTTGTCGCACGGCGGTGCTCCCATCGCTGGCTTTTATCGCGAACTGAATATGATTTTTTGAAAAAAAGGAAATAAATCTAAGCGGTGACTCTATCTCATTGTTTTTCAAGCCAGCTTTTTTTTTAATAACATGTCGAAATGTCCTCGTCGCTTGCGCGAGACGCTAATGAATGTTTCATTTTCGGCAGGCCCGGCAGCTCCGCTGTCTTGATTAATTTGCACTTAAGCACCCGCAAAAATGCATCATCTCACGCCATCCTTATCAACAGCGCCGAGTGTTTTGCCTCCCTCTCCCCAACGCCTTCAAAACTCCAAGACACCTCGGCTAATAAGCTCGTACGTGTCCACGTGTGTCTACGCGTGCACTGTATTTGCGTACGCGTGTGTGCCTGCGTGCGTGCGGGGAAGCGTTGGCGCGCATTGAATGATGCATCGACGCGCTAACCAACCCAGCCACCCGAGTTTGATTCCTGGCTCGCTGGCAGCACTTTGCCCCAACATCGCGTCCAACGACGCACAGAGGGCACTTTTGTGCTTGCGTGCCATTGTGTCTATTTGTGTGGGAGTGGTGGCGCAGTGGTTAGAGCACTGCTGCGCTACAAACCCAGCGTCCTGAGTTTTGAGTCACGGCCACGAATAACGTCAGACGTCATTGACGTCTGACCTAGTGCTGACCCTCCCTTAGGTTGGCTCCGACTAAAGCTAAACTTATTATTGCTAGCAATTAAAAATTCACCTTCAACGAAAATTACCGACCGCGTAAGTCGATGACCATATCACCTGCAACGCGCCGGTACTAGTCACAAGCTGAGTGGGGTTGAACCTGCGACAGCCGTGCATAACAGGTTGCTATAGGATGTTGCGGGACCACGCAACATCCGCGCTGACCAGAGCAGTGAAGTATGGTCTAATGGGCCCGCAGCACGGAATGGGGACCGCGTTGCACGGAAGTGGATTTCACGAACGAGATTCACGTGGACGAGACGATGCGGCCACGGAGCCCGATGCTCGTAAAACCCCACATGAGGCCACGGATAAAAAAAAAATGAAACATTTTTTTTTTTTACCAGGTAAGGCCCCACTGAGCTTATGTAGCTATTTATCAGAAGCGGTTTGGCTATCACAAATGAAAGCTCAAACGAAGCGGCTTATCACGTGGACATTTATTTGCAATTAAATACCCTAAACTAATGTTGATTCTGCATGTGGAGGGAGAAACCGGAGGACCCGGAGAAAAACCCTCGCGACCACGGAGACAGAGACTGGCAAACTCCAAATATGCAGGAGCTCGGGAGCGAACCCATGACCTCCGCATACCAGGCGAGGTATTTAACGTCTCTTAAAGGCAAGAGCAAGTTTCGCGTGGTGTCCGCGTTTATCGCCGTGTCATCTTGTCATCTCAATAATTGTGCACGTTCCTCGTCTGGGGGCGAATTAATATGAATCTGATCAATACCACGCTCCAAATCGTCCGCGAAGAAGCGTCCGTAAATTTAATGACGCAAAATTGACGCGACGGAGGGAGGCTCGTTTTGGGGAGGGGTTGCTGGGGGGGGAGGGGATTGCTGGGGCCGGGGTGGGGGTTTGCAATGAAGCAAGTAGCTGTAAACAAAAACACGTAAACATATATTATAAGCAAAACAAAATACCGACAGTCCCGCGGGGCCACTGAACAAAATTGAAACGCTACAAAGAGCGCAATGACGACCGTGGCCGAAAACGTTCTTCAAAAAGAGGAGTGTTTAAAAAAAAAAGGTAATGAATGAGAGAGTCACCCGCAGCGCTCGCTCACCCACTCACCCACGGCGGGGAGCCGGGGGGGGGGGGGTTGAGACGGAGCGAGCGGGGCTAATGAGCCGCGGCGTCGGCACGGGCTGAGATGGAGGACCTCCGGTGGGGACACGGGGCCGCAGACAAAACGGAAGAAAAAAAACGACTACGGGGCGTATCACAGGCAGGCGGGCGGGTGGGTTGTTACTATTATCATCATTTTTTTAAATGCCCCCCCCCCCCCACACACATCGCCGCCGACTGAACAGCGGCAGAGGGAGCAAAATAAGAGCCGGCAGAAGACGTGCTTCTTTGCCGCTTGCCGCTCGGATAATTTTGTCCGCACTCAGGACAAAGCTGGCGATGGCTGGGAGGGCGTAAACATAAATAAGCATATATATATTTTTTTACTTTAATCGAGCGTCAATCCGGAGGCATTCTGAGATTGATGTTGATTAACTGGGGCGGTGGCGCAAGAATGATTGCTGCAATGCTCGCCGCAGCAGAGAAATAAAACTGTCGAGTGTATTCCATGTGAAGAATCCCTTGACTGTGACATGTCTGCCGGCCGCCTCTGCGTCGATCAACTGAATGCCCGAGTCCCCCCGTACGGAGTGGCCAGACTCAATCGCATTTAGACGCCTCGTCAATTTCACGCTCTTCCGTGTAATTGTATGGCCGCTATTTGTAATTCACGAAAATGAATGCGGTGTCGCAGTGGCGGCTATGCGCAGCGCGCCAAATGAATTCGAAAGGAGGCTGTCGGAAACGTCTTGAGGATGGAATCGCTGAAATTAATTAACGATCACTGCTATTGCTTATTTTCCATTAAAATTACCCTCGACATAAGCACCCTTGTTCTGGTGTGACGTGAGAGAGAGAGATAATATGTTATTTTAAACCGGGTGAGAGTCCTTTGCTGCATTAGTGGAGAGTAGTTGCAGAGTGGTTAGCGCATTGCTCGACGGATCCAGCAACTTGAGTTTGATTCCCAGGCACAGCTGACATCGGTGGTGAAAAGTGATATCTGCACCGATCCAAGGTTGATTAATTCGCACGAATTAGCGTGGCTAAGTATGGTCAAACAAGGCCCTGTGGCCGACACTGTGTGGGGAGGTGTTCATCCAGTAGTGGATTGAAAAAAGGGATTGTAAATTATTATTGCTGAAAATTAGTATTAGTATTGCAGCATGTCAACGTGATAGCACCAGGTGGGTACATGCATTATATACAGGGTGGCCCAAAAGAGAGGGTTATTATATGTACAGTATTCTAACAAGTTACATAGGATGAGTTGAATTATTTTAACAAATGTTCAAGCTGATTTCCATCAACATTAATGCGTGCTTGAATTGTCTTTAGAAATTAATGCAGCCCCTTTAAGCTTGCAAGTGTGCGATCTTTGAACATTTATCAATTATGTTTCGTCTCATCTCAGTCAAATTTGATTTCCATTTTTAAATGTCATCTGAAAATGAAAAGGAAAAAGAAGAATAAAGAAGAAGAAAATAAAAAAGAAGGAAACAATAGTCGATAATAATAATGGATGCAATATTAACGCAACGAATAAACAATACAAATGTTAATGCTAGTGTTAAAATAAAAACAATAACCATATGTGTCCCGATTGTTTGGGCCCCCGTGTATGGAGACAAAGGGGCATGGTGAAGGTGCGTGCTTGGAATTCCACTGAGAGGTAGGAACAGGAACGGCGTGGATTATAGAACACAGTCAAGTTCAGACATCGTATTGACCCTTGACCAAAAAAAGTAAGCAGGACTTTGGCAGGACACGCCGTGGCTGCAAGGGATGCTGGCGAGTGGCCAAGACCAACGGCAGAGGGGCAGCCAAAGGACAGATCGTGGCGTGCACAACGGTAACGGAGCCGGCGACGTGGGGAGGGCCTTCGTCAAGCGGTGGATAGCCGACGGGAGGAGGCGAGGTGGTGGTGGGAGGCTCGTGAAGGACGCCGCTACTTGACAGTTGGAGGCAGTCGCCCTCCAACAACAACGGAGGGCAGAGGAGCGACGCTCACAGCCGCGAGGCCGGAGCGCTAAAATGCAGCAAGTTGGCACAGTACGGGGCACAGCTGGTGGTGCATCTGCCAGTCATCTCAGTCAGTCGAACCCATGGCACCTGCTGGGTCTGTCCCGTGACCTGTCAGCGAAGCCTTCGACACTTCACGTGGCCTCAAAGTGCACCTGGCCTGGCACAGGCCCCGCGGTAACATCACCGTCACTTAGTGGCGAATGGCGGGGCATTGGTGGTGGGGTGATTGGGGAGGGGGGGGGGGTCATTGCGCTCACCGGATGGCGCGGATCATGCCGAGCCCCATCTCGACGGAGCAGTGCGCGTGGTCGGTGCGCGGCTCGGGCAGTCCAGACACGCAGTAGTAGCAGTCGCCCAGGATCTTGATGCGCAGGCAGTGGTGCTCCTGTGGCGGGAGTGGAGCGCACGCACCCGAATCGTCTGAGCCGGCTCGCTACGGGGCCGCACCAGACTCAGGGTCAAGCCTCTCAGCGAAGGGGGCAAAGGGCATCGACTATCCTACTGGACCACTTCAATCCCCCCCCCCTTCCAGCCCCCACCCCTTGACCCCCGTCTGGCCCCCTGTCCTGACCCCAGCAACGGCAGCAACACCCGGCAAATTTTTGACTTTAAACTTTCGTGACTGCAGCAATTCATATTCTTTGGTTCTTTCGGTGAAGTCACGTGGGTAGGAAAAGAAGAAGCCACCACCCAGGTCGCCGCCGCCCCCCGGCTGCTGCGCCCGTGGAGATATCGGGGTCGGGAAATGAGCGCAATTATCTGACTCGTTGCGATTCGCCAGGCTCGGTCTCGCATTTAAATTGCAGCTAATGGGGGTGGGGTAGGGAGGGGGGGAAGGTGGGGGGGGTAAGATGAGGGGGGGAGGTGGGACGGGGGAAGGTGGGGGGGAGGTGGGGGGGAAGGTGGGGGGGGAGGTGGGGGGGGAGGTGGGGGGGGAAGATGGGGGGGAGGTGGGGGGGGAAGGTCGGGGGGGAAGGTGAGGGGGGTAAGGTGGGGGGGGAGGTGGGGGGGGGAAGTGGGGGGGGAAGTGGGGGGGAGGTGGCGGGGGAAGATGGGGGGGAGGTTGGGAAGGTGGGGGGGGGAAGGTGGGGGGGAAGGTGGGGGGGGGAAGGTGGGGGGGGGAGGTGGGGGGGGAGGTGGGGGGAGAAGGTGGTGGGGGGAAGTGGGGGGGGGGCAGGAGGGGGGGAAGGTGGGGGGGGTTATTGGGGTTGGAGCTGTCATTCCAAGCGATGTCACCCCTCCCGTTCGCGTGTCTCCCAGGCGCGAGCGTCTCGAGGAAAATCTGGAACTGGCCGAGCGAAGAGACGCGTTACCCCGACGCGCTTTGATTTGATACAAAAAAAATTGCGGGCAAAAGGAGAGAACGCGCGCGCGAGCCCCCGCGCGTCCGCCGCGGAGATGGAGCGATGAGACGAGTTGGTGTGCAGGGGGAGGTGGGAGTGGGATGGATCGTAGCGGCGCCGGAGCATGAAGCAAGGCGACGGCCTGGGGAGGTCTCCCTTCAACGGTGGAGCTACGCACCTTTCACATCTCGATTCACATCATCTCGATTTACCACTCGGTTGAAAACTCATTTCTTCACAACGGCTTTTTTGTGCTCAGGATGCTGTCCTTGCCTCACACCTCCGATCGGCGAGGTTTGGCTACGTACGGTGCCAAAGAAGTCCAACGTACACACATTCATCGGCTGCTACTGCTGCTGCTCACGATGATGATAAATTGTGGGGGACATTTCAGCGCGGTCCCGACTTAGATATTCGAATCAACTCAACTCGAAGATGCATGTTAACGATTTCTATTTTAAAACATCGCTCTTGTTCTTAAAAAAAAGATTTATTTTTCATATATCGAGCAGTTTGACTGTCGCCGTGCTCGGTGCTGGGGTCAAAAACGAAAAGTGACAATATTGAAAAAGGTGACCTCTTTGGCCGATTTAATAAATATAACAAATATTCGCGACTGGACGAGCGGCGATTTAAATGACGCGCGAGCGACGCGGACTTCTCCGGCGGCGGTGAGGCCCAAAGATGTCACGGTTCCACGGCCTGCTGCTGCAGCAGCAACAGCAGCAGCAACAGCAGCAGCAGCAGCAACAGCAGCAGCAGCAACAGCAGCAGCAGCAACAGCAGCAGCAGCAGCAACAGCAGCAGCAGCAGCAGCAACAGCAGCAGCAGCAACAGCAGCAGCAGCAACAGCAGCAGCAACAGCAGCAGCAGCAGCAACAGCAGCAGCAGCAACAGCAGCAGCAGCAACAGCAGCAGCAGCAACAGCAGCAGCAACAGCAGCAGCAGCAGCAGCAGCTGCGTTCGATGAGCCTGAATATACAATCGATACCGGCCACGCTATTTTCTTCCAGCGCCGTTCATTAGGGCATTGTGCCATCGCTAGGTAATGTAATCTGCGAGCGTCGTGTTTACACGGATATATTTAGTACGGCCTTGTTAAGAGAGAGAGAGAGAGAGATTGGCCACCAACCACCCACCCACCCACCCCCCACCGCCCAAAGAGATGTTAACCTTGCCACCCTAGGTGGGAAACTGACTCGAAATGTGGCCTCGTTGCGTGGCTGCGATTGGGCCCAGACCGTGAACCCTCGTCCCAGTGGCTCTCCCTTTGAACCCCCTGCTCTGTGTGTGCGGGCAATGCCTCTGCACTTGACCACTTCATCGAATGCGCAGCGGCCGTTCTCTTATCCGATTGGGCGCGGCGAGGAGCAGCGCGGCACGGATCAACTGGGATGAGCGGGGATGAAATGTGCACGTGGCTGGGATAACGGGGTGAATGTTGTTGCTTGTGGGAGATCACCTCCTGGGTGACTTATCCACGTGTAATCGGACAAAATTATTCCTGTAAGGAATCATGGATATAACAACAATAATAATACGGGTGGTGGCGGGTTTAGCGACACATTTATATATTTACGCGATCTAACCCAAGGAACATTTATTATGGATGATATTGGTGGCGAAAGCCCGCTCCGTGTTAAGCCGACGAGTTAAACTGACAAGCGGGTCGGTGACGTGGCCGAGCGGGAACGTGTTTTTTTTGCCGCTGGATGTCGAGGTTCGCGGTTGAAATGCGGCAGGCCGCCCTGGTTATCCCTGCGGGTGTGTTAACCGTGCAACTCCTGCGGGTGTGTTAACCGCCGTGTGACGTGAAAGATCCCCCGACGTCGTTTGACAAGCGTAGGCCATTGTGTGCCGCTGTCATGGCTCCAAACTTGCCACAATAAAAAAAACTTGGACGCAAAACACTCATTCGGAGATTGCACACCCAAACATCTCCCCCTGCTGAGACGTGACCTGCAGACTGCGTCTGCTCAAAACGCGAATGCCGAATGTGCTAAAATTATAATGAATAACATTTATAACAATTAATAATTGCACGAGCAGGTTTTAAGTATCGCTAATAAGTGGCAGGCCAAGCGGGTGGATGCGGCCTGCCTCACGTGGGCTCCACAGCCCCTAGCATCGCGACTCTCCCCCCACACCCCCTTCCCCCCACCACCCCCCACCACCACCCCCACCACCACCCCCACCACCACCCCCACCACGTAGACGTCCGTCCCCTCGCCCCTATCAATGCGGCCGGCGTGGTGAGCGAGCGTGGTGAGCGAGTGAATGCAAATTGCACCTGCAACGAGGGAGGGGAAACCACTTAACATGCAAATGTGGGCTCAGTGGGTGGGTAGGGAAGGGTGTGGGTGGGTGTGTGTGGGTGTGTGTGGGTGGGTGGGTGTGGGTGGGTGGGTATGTGTGTGTGGGTGGGTGTGGGTGGGTGGGTGGGTGTGTGTGGGTGTGTGTGGGTGTGTGTGGGTGTGTGTGTGGGAGTGTGTGGGTGGGTGTGTTTGGGTGTGTGTGGGTGGGTGTGTGTGGGTGTGGGTGGGTGTGGGTGTGTGGGTGTGTGGGTGTGTGTGGGTGTGGGTGTGTGTGGGTGTGGGTGTGTGTGTGTGTGTGGGTGGGTGTGTGTGGCTGGGTGTGTGTGGGTGTGTGTGTGGGTGTGTGGGTGGGTGGGTGTGTGTGGGTGGGTGTGTGTGGGTGGGTATGTGTGTGTGGGTGGGTGTGTGTGGGTGAGTGTGTGTGGGTGTGTGTGGGTGTGTGTGTGGGAGTGTGTGGGTGGGTGTGTGTGGGTGTGTGTGGGTGTGTGGGTGTGTGTGGGTGTGTGGGTGTGTGTGGGTGTGGCTGGGTGTGTGTGGGTGGGTGTGTGTGTGTGGGTGGGTGTGTGTGTGTGGGTGGGTATGTGTGTGTGGGTGTGGGTGGGTGTGTGGGTGTGTGTGGGTGTGTGTGGGTGTGTGTGTGGGAGTGTGTGGGTGGGTGTGTGTGGGTGTGTGTGGGTGTGTGGGTGTGTGTGGGTGTGGGTGGGTGTGTGGGTGTGTGTGGGTGTGTGTGGGTGTGTGGGTGTGTGTGGGTGTGTGTGGGTGTGACTGGGTGTGTGTGGGTGGGTGTGTGTGTGTGGGTGGGTGTGTGTGGGTGGGTGGGTGTAGGTGGGTGCACGAGGGCGCTGAAAGGGCACGTGTCCCCCGTTCCCTCCGTCCGTGTCCCAGGATTCCGCGCTGCGCAACGCTCTCAGAACCCGGTCGGGCGCCACAACACGCGTGTGCGACACAACACGCGTGTGCGACACAACACGCGTGTGCGACACAACACGCGTGTGCGACACAACACGCGCGTGAGATACAACACGCGTGTGCGACACAACACGCGTGTGCGACACAACACACGTGTGCGACACAACACGCGTGTGCGACACAACACGCGTGTGCGCGACCCGTGGCTGCCGCGACGCTGTCACGTGTGACGTGACAAACATCTCCACGCGTTGCGCGCATTCTGCGGTCCAAATCTCACGCGCGTACGAACCCGATTCATCGTTGTCAATGCACTGCTGGGGGATGAGTGCCTTGCCGTGATGTGTCACTTACGGGGGTTAATTCACCATACTTCACCTGCTTGGTGGGTGGGGGTCACGTGGCAGGGAAGCTAACTCGGGTCAGACGGGTTCCTACCGATGCAGTGCGCTCACCACTGCGTCATCACGCCACCCCCGGACTAAATGCGACATTAGCATGTCATTTGCATATCATTTGCACGTCGTGTGCATCAATCACGAATCGTCAATTTTCACCCCCGTCATTCAGAGACGGAGCGAAGCAATCGGCCCCCGCCAAGGTGCTCGTTGCACAGATGGTCGCAGGGCCGCAACGGATGGAGATGGCTCGGAGAGGTGTTGATTCATCCAGCAGTGGACTGACTTAGGCAGGTGATGATGCTAATTCATCGCAGGTATCACGAACATAAGCATACTTGTTTAATGATGAATCAATACATAATTTCACGCCCTGCTATTCAGAGACACAGCCTTGGGAGATGGAGTGACGAATTTATCCCGAGTGTAGGTGAGAGGTGGATTGTTTATATTCGCAGGGGCTATGATCGCAGGATCGGATCAGACGTTTTTGTTCCTGGGTTTTAATACAAATGCGTTGTTGTACATTGTTTGAAGCTCTCAGAAGATAGAGGGCCTTTATAACCGACCAGCGTGGTGCAGTATGGTGAACCAAACCGCGTGATTGACATGACCGACGTGGAATTAATCCAGCAAAATGATGAACCATGGCTGCTGCTGCTGCTGCTGCTGCTGGATTATCGAGATAAGAATAGCTTTGTGGTGAAACTCATTTTAATTTCATCGATATGGGGAGTGCTGTTGGCGGATCTCATTACCCCGAAAAAATAATTCCTTTTATCCGTGGAATTTATTCGCAAACAAGCGTGGACAATGTCACGGTTGGGCTGCGAGGCTTAGGGGCCTGTGGGCCTATTGGCTTGTGGGTCGTTGTGGCCGTGGGCCAGTGATCCAGTGGGCCTGTGTGCCGGTGGGCCTGTGGGCCGCTGGGCCAGTGGGCCGGGCGTGCCGGGATTGGCAGGTGACCTCACCTGGGCGAGCCGGTCGAATCGCGCAAACAGCTCGTTGAGCATCCGTACGAGCTCCTGCGCCGACAGGCTCGTGGACAGGTTCGTGAAGCCCTTGACGTCCGCAAAGAGGATGCTGCCACGGACAGAGAAACGAGGGAGGACGGCGATGAGAACGACGGCAAACCCGGAGCTCGCTCGCTTGGGGCTGTATCGCGACGGTAAATGAGCCATCCGTGCGGCGGGCTAGTTAGATTCTTGGAGCCATCCGTGCGGATGTTTGAGTGCTGCGGGTGGTGTCGTGCCGCGGCGCGTTTCTCCCCGGCGCCCTTTGAGCGTCCGCCTCGCACACGAAGCCAAACATCCCACGAGCAGAGATTCGACAGGAGGTTCTCCTCTGTTGCTCCCCCCACTCCCTCCCCCCCCGTCATCTGGAGCGCTCTCCTCTGCCTGTCTCTATGCAAGTCCAAGCTCAGGTTTGTCCGATTCTATTATGTCGAGGACTGAATGCGTCTTTTGAAAAAAACAAAAAACTAAAAACGACCCACACACATGGAGCGTCTACGCAGAAGCATCTGTTCCTTGTGATGCATGTCCTGCTGTTACGGCACAGCGGTCTTGGCATGCAATTGCTTCTAGGGAGACTACAAATAATAAATTGTAAGTGTAATTGCAAATTGTCAGTCCAGCATTCCGTGGATTTGTTTTGGTCTTTTCCCCTTCCTTCCGAATGAATGGCCGGATGACTGCAGCGGGAGTCGAACCAGCAACTCGGTGACGACCGGCTCCTGAAAACTCACCGTTGATGATGAGCACTCATTTGCGGGCAGTCCTAAGAACTCACCGTTTCTATGAAGTTTACAAAAATAAATCCTGCCACTTATCATCGCAATACGTTGCAATGCACTAACATATGCTCCGGATCAAAGGCAAGTGTCTTGCTAGATGCAGGATAATCGAGTTGGAGACACTCTATCGATCGATTTCTAATTACCCCCACCACTTGACTTTCTTCCAAACAGCCGGTAGAATATATCGGGAGAGCGATGGCTCCCACATCTTACAGAGCCGAGCGTTCGACGATTGTTGAGGTCTCTTGAGATTGGTGAGCGACTTTTAGAGGCTGTGGTTGAAATGTTTTTACTTTTGTCCATCATAATAATAATAGCGGTGGTAATTTTGAGCTCTTTGTCAATCCACCGCTGGATGAAGCCATCAGCATTCCTTTCGGCCACGGGTTATTGCTGGACGACACGTCGCCAAATTGGTTAGTGGAGGTTAACGAATGGAGCTGGAGCCAGGTCGGGTTAAAATATGTCTCGCCACCGATGTTAGCCGTGGGCCAGAAGCCAGGCAAAGGTCGCCGGGTCCATAGCGCAGTACTCTAACCGGTGTGGCCCACTCCACACCAACACTGTTATCACTTTTATTCTACAACACCAAGACAAACACACGCACGCACGCACATTTCCAACGCATGATTTCGCATCGCATGAGCTAGTTTGACAAAAGGGCCGCCGCCGTATAGGTAAATACGCAGCCCCTGCAAGTGCAATGCTCACGCCACTGCTATCGGGAGGGTCTCCGCGAGGGGGCAGCTCTAGAGTGGCCCCTCTAGAGGGTATCTTGGTCTACCCTTCCACGCTCGCGTCGCAGACAGACACGGAACACGTCGCAGCACACCTGGCAAGCTCTAACGGTGCACCGTACGCACGCGCGACATAAGTTCAAGGTACACGAACGCAGACGAAGGCGCACCGCGCGCGACTAAGCGAGGTCTACTTCGTTCGCCCCGTTGGGGGGGTCAGAGGCGGAGAAGGGGATCGAGGAAACTCGCCTCGCTGTCTCTCGACTGCCGCGCCGGGCGATTGACACAGCGACCTCGGGAGTCCACAGTGCGCCCCGCCTTTACACCAGGCGGCAGCGTGCCTTAGCAATCGGTCTGGTAATTAGTACCCACCCCGGGCCCCCCCCCCATCGGACTTGTGAAACGGCGATATTACATCTGCCTTAAGGGCGCCACGGTAGCAAGGTGATAACGACCTCGCCTGGTATGCAGGATGCACGTGGGTTCGATCCTGACCCTGACGCCTGCTGCTGTATAGTTGGAGTTTGCGTGTTCTCCCCGTGGTCACGGTTTTTACCTCCACATTTCTAATCAACATGTGTTCAGAGTATCTGGCTGCGATACATTTCCACGTGATGAGCGACTTCGTTGAGCTCTCGTTCGTGGCCAGGTCGCCTCCGTCAAAAGAGCGACATATCTTACCTGGTAAGATAGAAAATAGTTTAGTGTTAGCCTAACGAGCATGCGGACAATCGTTATTGCGGCCATCGATGCACGGCGTCATGGCGAGCACCTTCACTGGTGAATGAACTTGACGCAGCGTGGAATTTGTTTCAAACAGCGCTCTCTGCCCTGCGGCTCGGTTAGGCGACGCAACAAAAACAACAACAACTTTCCTCGCCCGTTCGTCCGTCCGCTTTCCTCCAATCGGGGCAATTAAGCGGCCGCGTTGATTGCGGGAGTAACAGAAGCCCCGATGCTGACGCTCCACTCATGATGCTGCCGCCGACGCCGCCGACGCAGCGCAGCGAATTCGGGGTAATTATCGGACAATGCATCCTCGCCGCACGCAAATTGACATCAGGGCAATTTATTTTACGTACAACCCCCCCCCCCAGTAATGCCTCTAATGGGCCAGTAACCGATCCGCATTTATATGAGCGAGCACATCACGGCCGCGCGCAACGCTACGATGCGATTTCAAGTACAATTTAATGAAGGGGGCTTCAGTGTGTGTATGCGTGCGTGTTTGTTCAGATTATTTCGCACCGTATGTAGTCAACCGTGCTAATCGGAGGTTCAGTGGCGACACCCAGGTTGGCATCGTGGTGACTTTGTCGAGGAATAACCCCAGCTCTGCGCGGTGTTTTTAAATCCTTTATATTAAGTTCACTTGCTTGCTTGCTTCGGTCGTTTTTTAACCCACTTCCCGTGATCCAATCGAGCTGACATTTTGCACACAGACTCGTTGTGCGTGACAATGTATTTTCGTGAAAAAAAATTCCTAAATTTTACACTTTTTAGGACAATTTTTTTTTATATTTAATTACCAATTGCTTAATGGTGGCAGGCAATCATCTGACCCATAGGTGGCAGCCATCTCAAGTCAGAGGACGAGAGGACTCTAGCCACCACGCATATAAAGGATTTATAGTGAAAAACTTTGTTTTTACGGGTTAATTTTTTTACGGATGTCCCCGCGTGCTACTGGGCAACAAGGTCCGACGTTTCACTCCACAAGATGGGAGCTTCTCCAGGAACATGTATTTAGATTGTCGATTATATGGCGGCGAAAAATTTACATATGATATGAAGCCAACTTCGTTGAGCTATCATATGTGAAGAGTTCGCCTCTGAAAAATAAGCTAATAGTTCAGTGGGCCTTACCTGGTATTAATTAAAGATTGTTCCGTTTTAAATTTTGATTTAAAGCTTTTGTGACTGCAGGGATTCATCTTCTTGGTTCTTTCGGTAAAGTCACGTAGAAGGGAAGTAATAAAATAATACAAATAAAACATAATAAAATAATTCTCACGACGTTTCGGCCACAACGCAAGGACGCAAATTCCAAATATACAGACATCAGGGTCGGGATCAAATCCACGACCTCCTGTACCAGGCGAGGTAGTTAACATCTCTCTTGCACCAAGGCCCTGGGCAACACGCCTACGCCGCCGGCGCCCACGTAAGCTTTCCCACTGCAGGCGAATATCTTGTTCCGTGTACAAATCCCACAATGGCAGCGTGAAAGAAAATAAATAAAGTAATAGCCGCACCGGCAAGCTCGCCAGCAAGCCTATGGGCATGCAAAAGACAAAGCACGCTCGTATAAAACGACAGCAAAAAAAAAAGTGAAATTGCCCGGTTATGGATATTAACTTTTTTTTCTCTCACTCGCCCAATCTCTCACTTTGTCTGCCCCCGGCAAACCCCGCCCCCCTCCCCTAGCCGCCACCACCCCCTCCCTCCCCCCCCCCCACGAATCGTAAACATCTCAGCCACAAATTATTGGCGCTTTATGATCAGCAGCCTTTGCCGTTTTATTGCCCGCAATAGAACGCGACAGGCAGGCAGGCAGGAGTGGAAGTGCGGGTGCCAAGAAGCAATTGTCCCCACCGCAGGCTCCGTGCCAGCTCCAGGAACTTTCTTTGAAGAGAGGTTTGTCGCCGCTGTTGTCGCTGCCCGACGCGTCGCCACCACTCCCTGTCGTTTGTCCAAGTTGGCTCGTTCCCCGCTCGCTTCTCATTGGCTCAGTCGCCATCTTCATTCTCGCGTTGCTTGCTCGTTTATTAATTTTTTAAAAACATTTCTTGCTTATAATGTCGTTATTTGTTCATCCCGGAGAGCCACGCTGAGTCGAATTACTTTTTTTTTTTTCGGGAGGTTCCTGCCACCGATTTGGGTTTTTATTTGTAAGATGTTTTCAGTCAGTTAATGATGAGGTTTATTTATTATTATTATTATTATTAAATATCATTAGACACGTGGGAGGAGGAAACCGGAGCAACCGGATTAAACCCACCCCTTGCGCGAGGGGGCAACACTCTATCCCCGTACAGATGACAACAGATGGCGATTAGTCCACACTTGCTGTACGGCCTTCTCCTGGCGAGCCAGGGTACAGCACCTCAACGCCCACGGGAAACAGAATTTCAGGACACCTGTGTGATCCATCAACCCTCGCTGCCTCCACGATGCGGAGATTACTGGCGTGTATCACCACCACTGCCCGACTTCTTGGTTCTTTCGGTAAAGTCACGTAGAAGAAAAATAATAAAATAATAAAAATAAAGACACACCTGTTCTCCACCTGAAGACGGATGCTTGCGTTGTAGCCGAAACGTCGTGAGAATTATTTTATTATGTTTTATTTTTATTATTTTATTATTTTCCTTCTGCGTGACTTTACCGAAAGAACCAAGAAGATGAATCCCTGCAGTCACGAAAGCTTTAAATCGAAACTGCCCGACTTGTCACTTTCATGCAGCCATCCGCATTGTGTCCAACGCTCGTGCGCCAGGCACGTAACGCAAAGGTGGCCCGCAGAAGTGGATGTCGCAGATCTACGTCTGAGACCACGTCAAGCGACGGTCTCTTCCGCATGGGCAGCGGGCGTCACTTCCCCTGCCACCCTGCTCGTCGCATGAAGTTCAAACATTTATTTTACATTCTCAGCGCTGGAATTCAGCCAATTTAAGCTCAGGATCAAACTTACTGTTGATGGGGTTTTGCGTGCGTGCGTACAGTCATTTGTGACTGGGGCTGATGACCTATCAACGAAGCAAAATAGCCCACTTCGAAAAATTCACGTGGCAAATGGCTCACGCTTGCCAGATTATCCGTGGCAATCATTGCCTCTTCCACCCCTCCCTCCACTGCTGGAAAGTCCGATGTCCGTTTTGCATGCCCGGCACTGAGCCTCGCTGTGCCGCACAGGGACAGCTTCTGTCACTGAGGGTGCCCTAATTCTCTCTCAAATGTGAGAGTACTTCGCTATGAAACTTTGCCCGATTTCTATCCGCGGCTAACATCAATGGCAAGTTATATCTTCACCGGTCCTTCCCCACCCCCCCCACACCTCCACACCCGTTCAATGCCAACCACGGGTAACATCAGTAGCGAGTAATATCTTAACCGCACCTGGCTCCAACTCCCTTCGTTAACCTCCACTAACCAATCTGGCGAAGTATCGTCAAGCAGTCCCCGTGACGGAAAGGCATGCGGACACATCCGTCCAGCGGTGGGTTGACAAAGAGCTCAAAATTCCTCCTATTATTTTGGTGGATCAAAATAAAAATTTGAACCACGTGAGATGCGATGCTGATACGAAGCGCTCTGAGACGCACCCCAACGCCTTCGAGACGCCGTTGCAATGCGGGCGCTGCGCCGTTGACCCGCACCGCCGCGTCACCGCGTCGTAGTTCTTGGACAGCAACTTCCAAGGTGCCGCTCCGTGACACGAGGTTTCACGATACGCCGCTCGCTCGCTAGCCGCGCGAGGTCTGACGAAAAATGACGGGACGACGCCTTTGATGCGATTGATTGCAATGTAATTGTGGAGGGGCGCGGGGGTGGGCATAGTTGGTGAAAGGCCAGGCAATCAAAATAAATATCTACCGGGCGTATTCTTGGTTCTTTCGGTAAAGTCACGTGGATAGAAAACAAAAATCTAAATTGAAAGCAAAAAAACCCACGACGTTTCGATCGCTACACAAGCGATCTTTTTTTTTCTATCCACCTAAAGAAGACCGCTTGTGTTGCGATCGAAACGTCGTGGGTTTTTTGCTTTCAATTTAGATTTTTGTGTTCTATCTACGTGAAATAACCAAGAATATGAATTCCTGCAGTCACGAAAGTTTGAAGTCTAAATCTACCAGGCAGGTGAAAGTAGGCTTTGGGGTGCGATCCAAGTAAATCCGCCCTGCAGATGCGGTGACCGCAGCAGAGATGACAGCAGACTCACTTCCACATCGACTTGCCGTGAGAACCATAAAGGCAAAGATTACCCGTATAACCTTCAACGGACTGTTGGGGCAAGTGTGGTTAGCGAGTAGCACCTATGAAGGCCGACACAGTATACAAAGGGATGGGTGGCCAGCACCACGCCCGACCGCCTTTGTCTCCCCAGTGGCCACGTTTTTACAAACCACACCCGATACTCATTTGAGACTGAGTCGACCGAGGGGAGGCCCATGACCGGTTCAGATGATCGCCGCTGGCATTGGCCGTGAGCGGGAATCGGACTCGGGTCACTGGGTTGGTAGCGCAGTGCGCTAAATGCTACACCGTGCCTTGAATAAAGACAAAGATCCCCCGTATAGCCTGTAACAGACCTTTTGGGCAAGTGCTGTTAGCGAGCACCTATGAAGGCCAGAACGGAACACGAGGGGGTGTGTGGCCAGCACCACGCCCGGCCGCCTTTGTCTCCCAAGTGGTGATGTTTACACACCGCAGCAGGTACCCATGTGAGGCTGTGTCAATCTAGGTGAGGCCCAGGAGCGATTCAGATAATCGTCATTGATTTTGGCCGTGAGCGAGAATCACACTCGGGTCGCCGGGGTCGTAGCGCAGCGCGCTAACCACTACACTACCGCGCCACACTCACAACAACAACCGCCATTCGCCACTAAGTGGCGGTGACGTCACCACGACGCTTGTGTCAGGCCAAGTGCACCTTGAGGCCACGTGAAGTGTCGAACGCCCGCTGGCAGGAGGTCACGGGGCAGACCCAGCAGGTGCCACGGGTCGACTGACCGAGATGACCGAGATGACTGAGATGACTGGCTGATGCACTCACGCACACTCACGCACACACACGCACACTCACGGACACACGGACGCACGGACACGGCGCCAGGCAAGGCGGTGTGTGGTGCGAGCGGCGAGCTGCACCTGACGTTCTGGTAGCGGTGGATGTAGATGCGGTGGAACTGCGCCGGCAGCTGCTCCTCCTCCACGT
This sequence comes from Lampetra fluviatilis, assembly GCF_964198595.1. Lineage (NCBI taxonomy): Eukaryota > Metazoa > Chordata > Hyperoartia > Petromyzontiformes > Petromyzontidae > Lampetra > Lampetra fluviatilis. The sequence goes on from NC_136288.1 coordinate 12,644,157, forward strand.
TGGACATGTCGTTGATCATCTCAAGCACCACGAACCTGGGCAGCACCGATAGCACCAGCCGCTCCTGCACCACCGCCGCCACAAGCCGAGGACAGACACCCCCCCCCCCGTGTGTCACCTTGAACGCGTGTACGCACGTGGAACTTCCTTCGCGCTGACATCTTTGGGGCAAGCGGGGTGAGCGGGTCGCATCGATGAAGGCTGGCACGGCCCCCCCCCCCCCAGTGTCTCCCCCTTGCTGATATCAGACACTACGCCAGGTGCTCATTTAAGGCGGAGGAATCGACCTCGGGGAGGCCCAAGAGCGGTTCAGACAATCGTCACTGATTTTGGCCGGGAGCGGAAATCGAACTCGGGTCGCCGGGTTTGCAGCGCAGTGCGACAACCACTAGCGCCACCGCTCCCCAGCATCGCTGCTACCACCACCACGACCGCGACGAGCGGGTGTGTGTTCCCATCGCTGGCACGGACAAACACAACAACAACAGCAACAATTGGGAGGAAGGCGATCAATTTTATGACGCCATAGTGCGTGGTGGAGTCTCTGTCACGGAAACTTGTGAGGTGGCGTTTTCCCGTCGTGCACTCGTCCACCATCTATCTCTTTCATTCTTTCTTTCATTCTACACGATCTTTCTTTCATTTTCCAACATTCTAATTCGGGCTTTTTTTCTTTCCACGAAGGCGTTTTGAGCCAATCTCGTCACGGAAAGGCGTCGCACAGAAAACACACACAAAGCTTGAGTTTATATTGAACTTGGCACGTGGGTGGAGTGTCGCGATTCTGACGAGGGGCTCTGTGGCTTCGACTGCGGTGGGCTGGAGAGGAGCGGTGGTGGAAAGGGGCAATACCCTCCTGAGAGGGAGTCTTGAGACTCATGGAGAGTGTCTTGAATGTATTAAGGGCGTCCTTGTCAGCATTATCAGTGGGGTGGAGAGGTGAATTGGTTGGTTTGTGTCTGCAAATTTGTTTTAATTAGTCAGCCATTTGAACGAGTTAGCCGATTTTCAATCAAGTAAGTCCATTAGTCCATATGTATGTTTAACTTATTTTGCACCGAACGTAGCCAGCCGTACTAATCCGAGGCACGGGGGAAGGACAACAACCTAAACATAAAAGGCAGCTCTAAATCACAACGTTTTAAATTTATATGTAATAGTGCAGAGTTCAAGTGGATTCCTAAAGCTCCAGTCAGAATCAAAATATGTATTCACACTGGAGGAATTCGATCAGCTATACAGCCCTCTCTCTTTCACAGATGTCCATAGTTTCACAGATGTTCAGCAGATCTCAAAAAAGCTTCCTTAAAAGCAAGGGCCACTTTATACCTCCGATTCGGTTTCACGCTCAACCATCATCCTCACGAGAGTTCAGAACCACCGCAATATTCATTCGCGCTGGAGGAAATCCGACAAGCCACAAAGCTCTTGTGGACAGCTGTCTAGTCGTTGCCGCGTTTCCCGAACGCCTTCCTCGTCGCGGTCGACCGCACCGCGCCAGGGAGTCCTCCGTGTACCTGCCGCTGGTTCTCGATCTCCAGTCGCACGCGCCCCTCGATGCAGCGGCGCGTCTCCAGGAAGGCCTGCCGCTGGGCACGGTCCGACAGGGAGCTCGTGACGAGGCCCGCGGCGTTCACGCTCGCCAGCAGCAGCGCGTTGGCGCACAGCTGATCGGACACGCGCGCAGCGAAGACAAAGACGAAGATCAACCCGTGTCGCCTGCATTAGACTGTTACGGGTAATTTTCTTAGGTTTTTTCCGTAAAGTCACAGCTATCGTGGCTGTGACGGTTCCACCCGAAGACGGAAGCTTGTGTTGCCTCCGAAACGTCGTGATTTTTATTATATTTTTATTTAACTTTTATTAATTTAAATTTAATTTTTTTTTACCTACGTGACTTTACCGAAAAAACCTAAGAATATGAATACTTGCAGTCACGAAAGCTTCAAAACTAGAATGTTAGGGGTAAGTGTTGTTGGCGAGTTGCAGCGCCTGAGTAGGCCGGCACGGCACGCGAGAGGGCTGGGTGGACAGCACCACGCCCGGCGATGTTTACACACCGCAACAGGTACTCATTTTAAGGCTGAATTGACCTAGGGGAGGCCCAGGACCGGTTCAGATAATCGTCACTGGTGTTGGTGGCCTTGAGAGGGAATCGAACTCATGTGCGCCGGGTTCATGGCACAGCGCGCTAACCGCTATGCACACACAGCCGCAGCGCAGCGTGCCATCACTGCGAGCCCACGAGGTCACCAGCCCACTAGCGCACCAGCCCTTCAACCCACCAGCCCATCATCCCACCAGCCCACCAGCACACCACCCCACTAGCCGCCAATTAGAGTGTAAACGGGGAAGAGGGGGAATAATGGTCGGATCAGTGCGGCTGACTTACTTCCCCCGCGCCCGCCGGTCTAGATGCTCGCGGGTCTTGTAAACACAGCCAGGCACACCAAGGCACGACTGGCTGAATCGCCCTTGTCGCGCCAAAGGGACGATGACTGACACTCAGATCAATTCGAACACGGTCTTGGCTTTTCTTCAAATCGCTCGCGAGCGACGCGCGGAAGCGTCGAGGGCATCGAATCGTACGAAGAAACAGACGATTGCTGAATTATTATTTTGCCGCGTTGTTACTTATCTGTGTGGTTGCTTGTACGGTAATTGGTTGATGTTGTTGTTGTGTTTCGATTTAAAGCTTTCGTGACTGCAGGGATTCATCTTCTTGGTTCTTTCGGTAAAGTCACGTAGAAGGGAAGTAATAAAATAATAAAAATAAAACATAATAAAACAATTCTCACGACGTTTCGGCCACAACGCAAGCAGCCATCCTCAGGCGAAGAATGAAACACTCCAAGCTTGGAGCGTATATTTAAGCTGGGTTAGAGGGGGGGGAGGTGGGAAGAAGAGCGCCTAAACAAAATAATTTGCATATCAAGAGGAATTCAGCATATGGAAAATGCGTAGGAGGTGGGCGGGGGGGGTTCCAAATCAATACTGTGCCCGTGCATTATGCAGGATTAGCAGCATCAAAGGGGGGGGGGAAGGGGGGGAGCATTAACAAAGGAAAGGAATGTTAATAGTATGTAGCTGTAGTTACTAAACAACCACGTAAAAAACTACAGTATAAACTGCATGACAAACTAAAGCATAAACTACATAGCATCATCAGTAAACTTACTATACTCTACAATAAGCTGAGTTACTAACAGTAAGTAATACATGAAAAATTCTACGTTGTAAAAAATTATATAATATGCTTCCATCTAAACTTTATTATCTTACATCACACGCGTCTATACCGTACTATATACTTCCATAGGCAAAACCAACATTAAATTACATACTGTATTGCTATAAACCACCCTATACCTTATACATTTTTAATATAACACTATGTATTATTCTACCCACCCTAATGTGTATCAAAATGGTTTATTACGTCCTTCCAGTGATTGCTAAGCCGACCATATCAATTCCATACACCCAGCCATCAGATTCACCATGGAAGTCGAAAATGATGGCAAGCTACCCTTTTTGGATGTCCTAATCAAAAGGAGACCTGATGGTTCAATGAGCCACTCTGTCTACAGGAAAGCCACCCACACGGATGCTTATCTAAAACCGGATTCCCACCACCATCCATCCCAGAAGAATTCCCTCATCAAGACTCTATATCATAGAGCCCAATGCATCTCCGACCATGAACACATTTCCAGTGAACTCAAACACGTACGCCAAGCTCTTAAGGCTAATGGTTACTCCGACTACACAATCCGCAAAGCCATCACTCCAACCACCAAGAAGGATCCTGTTGAGGAGCCTTTCAAGACCATCACCTTACCCTACATTGCTGGGGTCACAAAAAAAGATCTCCAAAATCCTGATTAAACACAAGATCCAGGTCCGATTCAACACAGTACATAAAATCCGTGATCTGGTACCGTCTGTAAAAGATGTGGTTCCAGACATACAGTACCCTGGTGTCTACAAACTAAGTTGCCTCTGTGGTAGCAGTTACATTGGGGAAACCAAACGACATGTCTCGGACCGCATCCGTGAACATAAAGCTGACCTGAAACACTGTAGGACAAACACCTCAGCCGTGGCAGATCACTGTTACAACTCAGTGGGCTCACATGACATTGACTTCTCCAAGACAGAGGTTCTCTGCAAGCCATCTGGCTATCATGAGAGATTCGTACATGAGGCGATCCACATTTACAAACACAGAGACAATTTTAACCGAGAAGATGGATTCTGGCTTAGCAATCACTGGAAGGACGTAATAAACCATTTTGATACACATTAGGGTGGGTAGAATAATACATAGTGTTATATTAAAAATGTATAAGGTATAGGGTGGTTTATAGCAATACAGTATGTAATTTAATGTTGGTTTTGCCTATGGAAGTATATAGTACGGTATAGACGCGTGTGATGTAAGATAATAAAGTTTAGATGGAAGCATATTATATAATTTTTTACAACGTAGAATTTTTCATGTATTACTTACTGTTAGTAACTCAGCTTATTGTAGAGTATAGTAAGTTTACTGATGATGCTATGTAGTTTATGCTTTAGTTTGTCATGCAGTTTATACTGTAGTTTTTTACGTGGTTGTTTAGTAACTACAGCTACATACTATTAACATTCCTTTCCTTTGTTAATGCTCCCCCCCTTCCCCCCCCCCCTTTGATGCTGCTAATCCTGCATAATGCACGGGCACAGTATTGATTTGGAACCCCCCCCGCCCACCTCCTACGCATTTTCCATATGCTGAATTCCTCTTGATATGCAAATTATTTTGTTTAGGCGCTCTTCTTCCCACCTCCCCCCCCTCTAACCCAGCTTAAATATACGCTCCAAGCTTGGAGTGTTTCATTCTTCGCCTGAGGATGGCTGCTTGCGTTGTGGCCGAAACGTCGTGAGAATTGTTTTATTATGTTTTATTTTTATTATTTTATTACTTCCCTTCTACGTGACTTTACCGAAAGAACCAAGAAGTTGTTGTTGTGCTTACTAAACTGTGGCCCATTAGGCCCACGTGAAACCGTACTGCACCCCGCTTCGAGATGTAAATACGTTGTTTTTTTTTAAACAGGACGGTTGCTGAGCACAGGGCCCAAATGCCCCAAAAACTCCAAGCGGCCATCAACAAATAACACGATTAAATGTTGACTTAAAGCTTTCGTGACTGCAGGAATTGATATTTTTTGTTATAATTTTCCTTGAACCTATCTACGTGACTTTACCGAAAGACCCAAAGAAAATAGCACTATGAAAGTTGTGCTAAAATAAAGGGTGAACACCTTTCTCAATTTGAGTAAGTTTATAATAATAATAAGAACTTGGAGATGAGTGGATGCGATGTGAAGAAGGGATTCTAGAAAGAAAGGAGCAGTGCGAGGAAGAAGCAGAAGAAGGAGGAGCGCTGTGAGATGCAGTGTGGTGAGTGAGTGACAGGGTGAGTCAGAGGGAGTGATTGAGAGAGCGGGTGAGTGGGTGAGTGAGTTGTTAAATGAATGAGTGGGTGAGTGAGTGACTGTGTACGTCTGAGTGGGTGTGTGAGCGGGCGGGTGAGTGAGTGAGTGAGTGACAGGGTGAGTCAGAGGGAGTGATTGAGAGAGCGGGTGAGTGGGTGAGTGAGTTGTTAAATGAATGAGTGGGTGAGTGAGTGACTGTGTTCGTCTGAGTAGGTGAGTGTGTGAGCGGGCAGGTGAGTGAGTGAGTGACAGGGTGAGTCAGAGGGAGTGACAGGGTGAGTCAGAGGGAGTGATTGAGAGAGCGGGTGAGTGGGTGAGTGAGTTGTTAAATGAATGAGTGGGTGAGTGAGTGACTGTGTGCGTCTGAGTGGGTGTGTGAGCGGGCGGGTGAGTGAGTGAGTGAGTGACAGGGTGAGTCAGAGGGAGTGATTGAGAGAGCGGGTGAGTGGGTGAGTGAGTTGTTAAATGAATGAGTGGGTGAGTGAGTGACTGTGTTCGTCTGAGTAGGTGAGTGTGTGAGCGGGCAGGTGAGTGAGTGAGTGAGTGAATGAATGACAGGGTGAGTCAGAGGGAGTGACAGGGTGAGTCAGAGGGAGTGATTGAGAGAGCAGGTGAGTGGATGAGTGAGTTGTTAAATGAATGAGTGGGTGAGTGAGTGACTGTGTTCGTCTGAGTGGGTGAGTGTGTGAGCGGGCGGGTGAGTGAGTGGGTGAGTAACAGGGTGAGTCAGAGTGAGTGACAGGGTGAGTCAGAGGGAGTGATTGAGAGAGCGGGTGAGTGGGTGAGTGAGTTGTTAAATGAATGAGTGGGTGAGTGTGTGACGGGCGGGTGAGTAAGTGGGTGAGTCAGAGTGAGTGGCTGGGTGAGTTATTGAGCGTGTTGTTGCGACCCGCAGTGAGTGCGGATGAGACAACGCGATAAAACTATGACATGATGATTTTGATGAAACGAGACTGTCACACATTTCTGGGTGCTTTGATAACAATGCGAAGCGAGCGAATTTTCCGACAAATGTGCAGAGGCAATGTTGACCGCGGGAGCATCACGCAATGCCAAACAGCTCGCAATAGAATTTCAAGAAGGGACATCGATCTGGAGGTAGCGTTAGACGCACCGATTACCGAGTTCAAATCAATTCGCAAAAGCCCACTGGACGGTAAGTCCTTGCCTAACGCGCGGCGCTCACACGATAACTCGCGTTTGCGATAACACGGCTCTTCCACTTTTGGACACTTCGCATGATGAGGATTGCGCACCGTTATAAGGCGGAATGAGTGCCCCGTGATAGCGCGGTTCATGAACGGTCGACGACGAACTACTTTCTTGAGCTGCGTGGCTGAGCGGTGCAGTGATGCAGTGCAGTTCGCGGAGTGATACAGTATCAGTGATTTGCCCAGCCATCTCACCGCGTGGTGCGCGTAAGAGTAAGACGTGGGTACGCCTCGTCTCGCCAGACGCTCTCGACACATTCATTTATGGGGGCATTGCATTTCGCTTGATGCGGCACTTTTCAGGAACGCATCGCCGCTTCGCGTAACTAGTAGACCCTAGACAGCCAGTCGATGCCGCTATGTTCACCAACGTACATAATGTAACAGGATTATTTTTCAGTGGGCATATTTGGGTCATTCCCATCTCCGCCCAATCCTCTCCTAACTTTATTCCTGGGGTCATGTCATGTAAATGATAATATGAATATAACCCTTCGCGGGGCATCACGATCCGTTTCGTCTGCAGAACAAAGTTCTATCGTCAGAGGGCTTCTTCTGAAAAGCCATTCGCACCTACAACAACAACAACAAAAAAAGATTTCCACTGCACTAAAAATAAGCACGAGCGGAAGTGAGTGTGCAGAATATAAACAAACAAAATAGACACCGGCCAATCCTCCTCCTCCTCGTGCTCCTAACGCAGAGGGCACTCGCCCGTACGGTGAACATCATCCGGCAGTAGTTTGGTTATTCAATCGATTCTGGCATTGTTGATGAGATGGCGAATGTCAAAAGCACTCCGAAGTTTGCATTGCGTTGAACCAAGGCTGCTGAAAAAAACCAAAACTCCCAACGTTTTGCATTCCCCCCCCTCAACCCATTTGTGTCACTTAAATTAAATAAATAAGCTTGTGACCTCTGTTATATGTGTGCGTGTGTTAGTGAGCGTGGGGAGGGGTGGTGCAGCGGTTAGCGCGCTGCGCTACGAACCCGGCGACCCGAGCTCAATTCCCGCTCACGACAAATTACAGCGCAGATTAGCTCAACCGGTCCCGGGCCACCCCCAAGGTCGACTCAGCCTCAAATGAGTCATCTGTTGCGATGTGTAAACATCGCCAGGAGGGAGACAAAGGCGGCCGGGCGCGGTGCTGGCCACCCACCCCCTCGTGTGTCGTGCGGGCCTTAATAGGCGCTCGCTAACAGCGCTTGCCCCAAGGAGTCTGTGTAGGCTATGCGGGGATGATTTTGTTTCTCTTAACGTGCGGGGAGAGTGAGGGGTGGTTTGTATAAATAAAGCTGTGGAAGTTATCTTGCCCGAGCCCTATTTGCTTATTGATATGACGCCAAACAGCACTTTAGCACTTATCTGTATGGAAAGTCCTTCTGCAAGGGCGCTTAATGCACAAGACAGCAAAGCGCTGCAGACTCAACACAGCCCACCACACCAACTTAGACTCCCACCACATCACACTGAGACTCCCACCACATCAACTCAGACTCCCACCACATCAACTGAGACTCCCACCACACCAACTGAGACTCCCACCACATCAACTCAGACTCCCACCACATCAACTGAGACTCCCACCACACCAACTCAGACTCCCACCACATCAACTGAGACTCCCACCACACCAACTGAGACTCCCACCACATCAACTGAGACTCCCACCACATCAACTGAGACTCCCACCACACCAACTGAGACTCCTACCACACCAACTCAGACTCCCACCACATCAACTGAGACTCCCACCACACCAACTGAGACGGTCCCACCACACCACACTGAGACTCCCACCACACCACACTGAGACTCCCACCACACCAACTGAGACTCCCACCACATCAACTCAGACTCCCACCACATCAACTGAGACTCCCACCACACCAACTGAGACTCCTACCACACCAACTCAGACTCCCACCACATCAACTGAGACTCCCACCACACCAACTGAGACTCCCACCACATCAACTGAGACTCCCACCACACCAACTGAGACTCCTACCACACCAACTCAGACTCCGACCACATCAACTGAGACTCCCACCACACCAACTGAGACGGTCCCACCACACCACACTGAGACTCCCACCACACCAACTGAGACTCCCACCACACCAACTGAGACGGTCCCACCACATCACACTGAGACTCCCACCACACCAACTGAGACTCCCACCACACCAACTCAGACTCCCACCACACCAAGCTGAGACGGTCCCACCACATCAACTGAGACTCCCACCACACCAACTGAGACGGTCCCACCACATCAACTGAGACTCCCACCACATCACACTGAGACTCCCACCACACCAAGCTGAGACGGTCCCACCACATTAACTGAGACTCCCACCACACCAACTGAGACGGTCCCACCACATCAACTGAGACTCCCACTACATCAACTCAGACTCCCACCACACCAACTGAGACGGTCCCACCACATCACACTGAGACTCCCACCACACCAACTGAGACTCCCACCACACCAACTGAGACTCCCACCACACAGCTCACCAAATGAAAGTCACAGCTCATCAGCTCTTGAGAATCGCCACGCAGCTCACTCAACAAGTAACAGCAGCAGCAGCAATAACAGCAGCAGTCATCAACATCAGCATCACGATCCACGCCATTTGTTTACACTTTCCTCTGTCTCTTGTGTGAATCTGCTTAAGTAGTGGCCCACATCTTGCTGGCACGGGTCTCTTACGTAGTCGTCAAGTCATTATCTGTTTAGGTCTTCCTCTCTTTCCAGTTCCTTCCATGCTTCCGAACAACAACAACACTTCAAAATGTCCTGTTGTTGTCCATCCTTCATGTGGTGTTCAAATAGTGCCAGTTTCCTTCTCATCACTGCCTGCATCATCATCAAGTTGTCGTCAATGTGCAAACATTTTTCGTAATTCTACGTTGGTGACTCTTTGGGTTCAGCTTAGATGCAGCAGTAGGCTTCTGTTAGCAATACATTTCGAGTGCCAGTATCTCATCTCTGCAGGTCTTTTGTTTAATGTCCCAAGAAGTCTCGCAGGCGTTAACAACGCTGTACCGAACACGCATGTTTTTTAAGATGTTCCGTTTGGTCGTGTCACCAGCAGTAGCTGTAGCAAGAGCAGCAGCAGCAGCAGCAGGAGCATGAATAACAGCAACAGCAGCGGTGGCGGAAATAGCGCATCGTACCTCGGTGTGCCCACCTAAATAGCTCGCGAGAATGGGGATTAGAGGAGCTTGCGTTGGTGGAACGACCAGCGCCGGCTCTGTCAAAAAAAGGTCACGGGACTTCTCATCCCCCACCCTCTTGCCCGCAAGTACAATGGGTACACGACAATAATAGCGCGTCCGGTGGCCCGGTGCCTACGGAGAGGTCACAGGCACTGCGCATGGGCACCGCTGAGATTTCTGGCTCTCGTGTCAACGTTTCAGGCCGCGCATGCTATAATTGGGTCGTCAAGTAGAGTGAATGTATGGCTTTGGGCCTTGGTCGCCGATGACCGAACTCACGATTGTGATATTACAGTCGTTTTCTCTCTCGTAATTCGGCTTACGCCAGCTCCGATACACTGCAAGTAAATGTTTAGCTTCCGAAGCAACGGACACGCGTTTGAAAGATGCGGCACCTTAGTGTCCGTTAATTGGTCTTTTGAAGTGAACCTCAAAAGTAGTTCTTTGATGTCAAATTCCGGGGGGACGCTTTTGTTTGCGTTTTTGACACTGCTCATTGCGAGTGTTCCGAACAGAAATAATATTTGTCTCGCGACACGATGCCCATTCACACACACAACCATAACACAACTGAGAGAGGGCATGTTGGTGGAAGCTATTGATAGGTGAAAATAACTTATAAGGATAATAATATTAAAAATTGATGCCACCTATTGAAACAATCAAACAGCCAAAGTGTGGTATTCTGTCATGGGATGCAAGTTGCGCATTTTATTTTCTCAAAACTTCGGTGTTCAAATTCACATTTAACTCACGCAAAGAGGTGATACACGGATGGGGAGGGGGAGAGGGTGGCAGTTGTACTCGAAGGTCGAACTCTCACCATCACCGCAATCGTACACACGGCGAATTTATCGAATAAGCATATCGATAGGTCAAGGGGTTCGGCGCGTTGCACACAACTTCAGGTGCCATCACCGTCTCGGCGCGAGGTCATCCGGCGTCGCGGAAGTCTCTGGGCATCTCTCTCGCCTATCAAGAAAGTTGGACCAGTTATTTGCACGTGAAACTAAGCCATCATTTGGCAACACGCTTTGCTCAGAGGGGAAACAATATCGAATTACTTAATGATTTTACCGTAACGATTACCAACATCTTTTAAAACGTCTATAGATGTAGGTCCGAAATGTTGGCATTGTCCTTGAGTCATCAGAATCAGAATCTGTATTCATTCATACTTAGAGGCATCCGATTAGCTGTAAAGCTCTTTTTCGCAGATGTCCAGTAGATTCCTAAAACAAACACAAACATTCCTTGAAAGCAGCGGCACCTCGTACCCCCGAATCGGTTCATGTTGAATAACCTTCGTGAGATCTTCTTGGTTCTTTCGGTAAAGTCACGTAACTTTACCGAAAGAACCAAGAAGATGAATCCCTGCAGTCACGAAAGCTTTAAATCGAAATTTTACCTTCGTGAGAGTTTAGAATCGGAATCTTTATTTATACTGGAGGAATCAGATGAACGATGAAGCTCTTTCATCATGGGACCTCCTTTGCCAGTACCAAAATATACTAATATGTTTTTTACCCTTTTTCTGGCAACAAAACTGACACCTTTTACAAGGAATCATGTTTACATTAACCACAATACTTGCAGTTTTGTTGCCAGGAAAAAAAGGGGAAAAACCCTATTAGTATATTTTGGTACTGGCAAAGGAGGTCCCATGATGTAGCTGCTGACCCGAGCTCTCATTACTCTGATAGTGCGTTGTCTTTGAACTGTGCGCTTTTTGGCGTCATCTGGTCGAACACCATATGAGACTAGGCTCCAAAGAAAGCTGTCTCTGGTGTGGACCAATCAGTTTCAAGGACAATGCATGAATTATCAGAGTATTGTTTTTTGTTTGCATTTGACTGCAAGTATTGTGGTTAATGTAAACATTATTCCTTGCAAAAGGTGTCAGTTTTGTTGCCAGAAAAAAGGGGGAAAACCCTTTTAGTTTGATAAAGCTCTTTTCACAGATATCCATCATCACCACGATCATCCAGGAAGCGCTGCACGTGGCACGGCCGTCGCTGCGTTCCATGTGCGTTGTGTTCCAGCAACGAGTTGGCACATCCGTTAGGTTGATTGATAAACTCATTACGATAAACCGCACCGTGAAGTTAATCTTTCTTGTTGTTGTTCTGTCAAGCGAGAGTGCTGCTGCTGCTGCTGTTGCCGAGTCACAGTGGAATGAGAGTGAGGCTTTACTTTGAGATGTTGCCACGCAGGCCATCGGGAGTGGAAACGATAGAAGGAAGCTTGCGCTGTCGTCAAGAGGATCTGAACCCCCCCTCTCTCCCTCCCCTCCCTCCCTCCCTCCCTCCCCTCCTTCCCTCCCCTCCCTCCCTCCCTCCCGCCCCTCCCCTCCCTCCCTCCCTCCCCTCCTTCCCTCCCCTCGCTCCCTCCCTCCACCATATCCAATCACTCCGACCTCAGAAATGCACAGTTCGGCTTCTGCACCTGCACCCAGTCCGTGTGCTGTTATTGATCTTCGCGTACCCCGTGATGGTTCTTTTATTTGTTCGATCGTGTTCGCTTTCGCCCCCTCCCCCACCACCTCCAACCGTGATCAGAGGCAATGATTGCGCACGAGAAAAACATAACTGAGCTCCGAGTCGCATTGGCTGCAATACGAGCTCAGTCTGTCCCATAGAGAAGTCCTGCGGCGCAGCGTCCGATGCGGCTAATGGAGTCGCAACATTTAAAATGTGCCGGCATCGTCTGCGCTTACAGAATTACTTCTACTACGAATAATAATCATATTAATAATAATATTCTAAATCTAATGATGAGTATGATATAGCGTCGTTCGCGCAAACTGCATCTCGCAATCCCCGAGGAGCCACGGGCACAAGCTGCAAGGCTTGCCAGGTGATGAGCCGGCGTCATCGATTGCTCTGCAGTGCTCTACGCATTAAGATATTTTCAGACAATTCGTGAGTGTTTATTGTATGTGTCGGGGGGGAGGGAGGGACCGGAGACAACACGTGCGTGCGAGGGCGCAACACTCTATCCCATACAGAAGGCTGAGAGTCACCGGGACACCGGATATTGTGGCGTCACATCAAACGGGCGGCTGATACGTTCAATGAGTTAAAAGGCATCAATTCTCTCATTCAGTGTTCACTGCAAGGCCCGCGGTCTGCCGGTTGACCCTGTTGACCTTTAGTGCGGGCCCTGACGTGCAGCCACCCGGCCGATACGCAGCACGTGTCAACAGCCCACCCATCAACATCACCGTCATGCTGCTGTCAAACCCACAATGGTTTCAAATGGTGCGGCGGCCCTCAACACCGATGATGTCTTATCAGCGAAAGTGACCACCCCACCCTCTCCCCCATCTGAAAATTAGTGAAGGAACACACTGCTCGAATTTAACAACCATCGCCGCACGGAGTGGGGTCACCTCCCTCTTACGGGCCCCGCATCCCCCACCCCAGCCACTTAATTGTCCCCATCTCCTGGTGAAGTGTCTCCCCTCCCAGAGCCGCGAGATTTCTTCCGCGACAGAATCCTCTTCAACAGCAACGGCGAGCGGCAAAGGCTCACGCGATTGAACTCGGAGGCACAACGCGTCCACGGCTATGAAGCCGTTCCCCGCACCGCCCACCCCCCCTTGCCCACTCCACAATATTTTCACACTCAATTAACCCGTTTTGGCTGGAGTGGTGCAGCTCATATCCAGCAAAAAAAAAATTAGTGGTGGACAAACGCGTTGCGAAGGCTGTGGTGCATTTCAATGGGGGGCAGGTAGGGGGGGCAATGAGTGCGTGGCGGGATGTGAGTGGCGAAGCGGCGCTGGGCACTCACAATAAAAGCCGAAGTCGAATGAACCAGCCGACCGAATTGAGTGTCCTCACACAAACCGAGCCTCACCCACCAGCCACCAGCGAGCCAACCAGTCGTGACTCCCCTTCTTCGTTCGCATGGCATCGTGAAAAGCAACAGTTTTAATTTTCGATTTAAAGCTTTCATGACTGCAGGGATTCATCTCCTTGGTTCTTTCGGTAAAGTCACGTAGAAGGAAAATAATAAAATAATAAAAATTAAATTTTATAAAATAATTCTCACGACGTTTCGGCCACAACGCAAGCAGCCGTCCTCAGGTGCAAAATTATTCGTGACTTTACCGAAAGAACCAAGAAAAACAGTTTTAATGTTTTCTTAAAGATCGTCATAAATTAATGCAAAGGTTCCTCATCCAGTCCAACAATGTGGGGTTGACGCAGTGTGGATTTCAGCGAAACCGCCGGGATGTGCATGGATGGTGCATTCATCGGCGATGTGCTTGATGGTGTGCACTTCTCCACAGTCGCAGTTGGGCGATTCATTGATCTTCGTGCCGTGTCGCGTTCGAGCGCGGTATCAGCGTGGTCCACGATCGTCGTGGAAGAGAGAATCCCGGCACCTCCACCGTCGGATCGTGAATGATGATTTTTCTTCTTGGTTCTTTCGGTAAAGTCACGTAGAAGGGAAGTAATAAAATAATAAAAATTAAACAACTATAAAATAATTCTCACGACGTTTCGGCCACAACGCAGGTGTTGTCGAGTTATAATCAGTACCATCACTGACACTCACGCTCATCAATTATACCATCTAAACCACTAATCCGAAACGTCGACTGCTATGTAATGTTTCTTCTTTGGGGCAGCGTATTTGATAGATGTGTTGTGTTTTTTTATTACTTGTACCTCACTGCTAAGGTCGTAAGTATGACATTGTTCACTGGAGTGAGGATTTAGCTGTTGTTGTTGTATTTTATTTATTCATTCATGTCCTGTCTAGTTTTCAACAAATCAAAAGCAGAAAAAACAGGACCACGATAACGAACAATCGGCACGCGCGTTCCGGTGCGAATTGAAGGGTCTCTAAGGAAGATGTTCGTTGTGATCCGAGTGAGGGAAGAAGAAGAAGCAGAGGAACGAGACAGAGAGAGATAATATAGACACGAGAATACGAGGAGACGGAAGAAAGGAGCGAGCGAGAGAGAGAGAGAGTCGTGATTGGGAAATAGACACCGGGGGACAAAACGATCGAGTGAGTAATGTGTCGCGCGGATTCAAGAAATATATTATTATCATTATAAAATCTCAGATTTTTTTCTTTCTTTCTATGAAGGGAGATTAACTACAGCGGGCGTCTTCTTCCCAGAGCCAGGACGCAAATTGCTGCCTAATTACCGCGTGGCGCGCCACTCTGCCGTGGCCGGAGATGCCCGAGCAGCGAGCCGTGGGGTGCGGAGTTGTGATGAGATGAGCAGAGGTGGAAGCTCAGTTCACGGAGGCAAAGCGAAGACCCCCACCCACCAACCCCTCCAGCCCCCACCCCTCATCCATCCACCCCCCACCGCTCCACCCCCCCACCCCCCCACCCCTCCAGCCCCCACCCCTCCAGCCCCCACCTCTCCAGCCCCCCACCACTCCGCCTCCCCACCCCCCAACCCCCACCCCAACCCTCCACCCCTCACCCTTCCACTCCCCCATCCCTCCACCCCACACCCCCCACCCCTCCAGCCCCCCACCACTCCACCTCCCCACCCCCCACCCTTCCACCCATCCACCCCAACCCACCCGCCCCCCACCTCTCCAACCCCCACCCCCTACTCTTCCACCCCCTCCAACCCCCCACTACTCCAACCCTCACCCCCACCCCCCACCCCAATCCCTCCACCCCCCCACCCCTCCACCCCCCCATCCCTCCATCCCCCCACCCCTCCACCCCACCACCCCCCACCCCTCCACCCCCACCCCTACACCCCCACCCCTCCACCTCCCACCCCCACCCCTCCAGCCCCCCACCACTCTACCCCACCACCCCCCACCCCTCCAGCCCTCACCCCACCACCCCCCACCCCTCCACCCGCCCACCCCTCCAGCCCCACACCACCCCACTCCTCACCCCTCCCCGCCAGCTCCCCACTCCCCCGCCCCAATAGCCTCCTACCCCTCCAGCCCCCCACCACTCCTCTACCCCCCCCACCCCCCTAACCTCTCCCGCCCAGTCTGCCTCTCATTGTCTTAGAATCGGACGATCGAAAGCAGCGACTGTGAGAACAGAGAATGTGGTGGTGGGTGGGTGGGGGGGGAGGAATCTTCATTAGACGCCGTCTCGGCAGCGCGCGGTCATAAAATAATAAGCGGCAAGAGGAGGCGGCCATCGCGTTCATCGCTCGCTTGACAAAGACAGCCATTTGGCCACGAAGCCAGACCCAAGGCTCGCACTTTGTTTGCTCAGCTGGTGAGGTGCCCTACCGAGCTACTAAGCAAGCCCGGCCGAGGCCAGAGCTGATGTGATGGTCGTAGCGTCACATTGACCCTTGTCATCATTTGCAGCCCTTCGTCAATCCACTGCTGGATGAAGGTCGCTGTGAAGGCCACGGCGGTTGTTTGGCCATACCGCGCTGGTGATATCGATCGTCAACAGATGTTAGTCGTGGTCAGGAATCAAACTCAATAATAATAATAATAATTGCTCGCCAACAGCCCTCCCACTAACGTGACTTGTGTGTAACCACCTCCGCTCTGAACCCCTCCCCTCTCCCCACCCACTGTGAAAACAGACACCCCACTCCGTGCAGCAGCATCAATGCCCCCATGTAGCCTCCTCATCCTCCCTCTCCTCATCCCTACTGACCTCTCTGCTCCCATTTTCCCGATACTTTTCCATCCTGCTCCTCTTATTTCCCAGTATTTCCCATTCCTTTCTAGTTATTTCCCCCCGTACATTATAGCCGTGTTCTTCCTTGCAAGGCCCGCGGGCGACTGGCCGCCCCCGAAAATACACAAATGTGAAAACACCCCACATCTCATCGTTCTGTCAAAGCCAATGGCTTCAAATGTGTGGCGGCCCTCACGCTAATGTCTCATCGGCGAAAATTCCCCTCCCTCCTCTGCAAACGAGTGAAGGACACTGCATTATATCGGTGATTCTGCTCCCCTCGCCGTGGCATGCCACGTGTAAACAGGCTTGCTCGTCATGCTTACAAGGCTTGAATGCCAACTGGATGCTTTCCCTGAGCATGGCCATTATTCTGATAGCATCGTGCTCGGAAAGCTTCAGCACGACTGCGCCACTTGGCATGTTTACAAGCAGGCGGTTGTTCCTCCTCCAGCCGCGCGCTCGTTTATGTATATACTAGAACAAAGATAAATGTAAAGATCCCCCGCATAGCCTTAACATACTTTTCAGGCAAGTGCCGTGAACGAGCACCTATGAAGGCCGGCACGGCACACGCGGAGGTGGGTGGCCAGCACCACGCCCGGCCGCCAACGTCTCCTTAGTGGCGATATTTACACACCGCACCAGGTACTCGTTTGAGGCTGAGTCGACCTAGGGGAGGCCCGGGACCGGCTCAGATAATCGTCACTGGGGTTGGTGGAATTAAACTTGGGCTGCCGGCTTCATAGTGCAGCACGCTAACCGCTACACTACCGCTCCCCTGTACAGAATACGAATATGGGAACACACGGAGTTGAACGTGTCCATAATGATGTGGGCTGCTTGATATAACGTCACAAATATCCAGTGTTCCGCTGACATTCCGCCGACAGATACTAATAATAATAATGATGGTTAAGATAACAAAAATAGAATTGCTATTATATGTTCATTTCGACTATCGTAGTATGTGTAGATAACACGTGACAGGTCACGTGGCTCAGAGGAAGAGCAATCATCTTGCAATCGGAAAGCTGCGAGTTCAAATCCGAGTTGTTATTGTTCCCCTCATTTCGATTATGATTACTCTTGTAAAGCCAGGAGGGCCTCGCTGAGTCTCAAGAGTCTAGTTCAGGAGGTTCCTGGAAAGTGTCGCAGCATGGGGCGATGTTGCTAAGTCTAATCCCAATTGACTAACTTGTTGGTCATTTTTCAGCATTGAAATGTTCGACCAATAATTATAACCAGTCCCAATCTATGGGTTATTGTTTTGTTTTCAGCTATGCGAGGAAACCGGAAAAAAACCCGAGAGGAAACCAACGTGGATCAGGGGGAGGGCACACAAACTCCACACAAACTCCACACAAACGTGTCCGAGTTGGTAATAGAACCCAGGTCCTTATTGCTGTGAGGCACGAGTGGGGTTCACTCAGCTCACCATCCTTTGAGAGTCGATAAAAACAAGTACCATTTCGTGGGGAAACTAACCTTTGCCCGTCTTACAGAGTGACTCGGCCCCGTCATAAGATGGTGGAATTCCCACTATTAGCTCGGGTCTGTGAACAGCAGAGATGAGCACCGCCTCACTGCTGCTCATTTGAGCATGACACCTCTAAGATTCGGACCTTAACGGATACAATCAAACCTGACCGAGGCCCGCGCTAAGTCTGATAGCGCCGCTGGTGCCAATTACAGACTGCTGATGTGGCGGTCGCTCTCCAAGGTGCTGAACCTCAACGCGCCGAGGCGTTTTCGCGAGTCTCCACGACTGCCGCGCCCTGTCCTGGTTTTCTTTTCTGGTTCCTCTTCCTCGTAATCGCCGCACAATCGTGACAAGGCGGACAATCGATTCCCGTTGTCACGAGTTAGCAAGGGGGCGAGGGAGGACTAAGCCCCCTTGGATTCACTCCGAAGCGAATATTTCGTCCATACACGTGACTCGCTCACCCCCCCCATCCCCTCTTCCGTGCCCTCCACCAACGGAACCTTATGGCGGTACCCCGGCTCTCGCATAATGTCCGTGATGCAGTTATGTTTAGTCTGTTGATGGTCGGCGATGCGGCAATCGACTCGTCTCGACGAGCTGTACACGATGCACCACCACTACGGTGCGTACCGCGAGCTTTCGGAGTTTCGGCGCAATCGTCCTCGCTGCGTTTGGACATCGCGGAGTGTAGCACCTATTTCGGATTTATTGGTACCCCGGTGGCGGAGTTAAGTAACAGCCCTGGAAAAATATTGTCCCAGAAATAAAACATATTTAATTGCCTCGGCCCATTTTGTATTATTTGGTACCCCGGGGTACCGCTGTGAGGATAAAACTACCCCCCCACCTCCCCCACCCCCCACCTCCACCCCCCCCCACCTCCACCCCCCACCTCCACCCCCCCACCTCCA
This sequence comes from Lampetra fluviatilis, assembly GCF_964198595.1. Classification (NCBI taxonomy): domain Eukaryota; kingdom Metazoa; phylum Chordata; class Hyperoartia; order Petromyzontiformes; family Petromyzontidae; genus Lampetra; species Lampetra fluviatilis. The sequence goes on from NC_136288.1 coordinate 12,663,125, forward strand.
CCCCCCCACCTCACTCCCCCATCTCCACCCCCCCACCTCCACCCCCCACCTCACTCCCCCACCTCCACCCCCCCACCTCCACCCCCCCACCTCCACCCCCCCCACCTCCACCCCCCACCTCCACCCCCCCACCTCCACCCCCCCCCCACCTCCACCCCCCACCTCCACCCCCCCACCTCCACCCCCCCCACACCCCACCTCCACCCCCCCCCCCACCTCCACCCCCCACCTCCACCCCCCCACCTCCACCCCCCCACCTCACTCCCCCATCTCCACCCCCCCACATCCACCCCCACCTCACTCCCCCACCTCCACCCCCCCACCTCCACCCCCCCACCTCCACCCCCCCACCTCCACCCCCCCCACCTCCACCCCCCACCTCCACCCCTCCACCTCCACCCCCCCCACCTCCACCCCCCACCTCCACCCCCCCCACCTCCACCCCCCCACCTCCACTCCCCCCACCTCCACCCCCCACCTCCACCCCCCCACCTCCACCCCCCCACCTCACTCCCCCACCTCCACCCCCCCACCTCCACCCCCCCACCTCACTCCCCCACCTCCACCCCCCCACCTCCACCCCCCCACCTCCACCCCCCCACCTCCAGTCCCCCCACCTCCACCCCCCCACCTCCACCCCCCCACCTCACTCCCCCATCTCCACCCCCCCACCTCCACCCCCCACCTCACTCCCCCACCTCCACCCCCCCACCTCCACCCCCCCACCTCCACCCCCCCCACCTCCACCCCCCACCTCCACCCCCCCACCTCCACCCCCCCCCCACCTCCACCCCCCACCTCCACCCCCCCACCTCCACCCCCCCCACACCCCACCTCCACCCCCCCCCCCCACCTCCACCCCCCACCTCCACCCCCCCACCTCCACCCCCCCACCTCACTCCCCCATCTCCACCCCCCCACATCCACCCCCACCTCACTCCCCCACCTCCACCCCCCCACCTCCACCCCCCCACCTCCACCCCCCCACCTCCACCCCCCCCACCTCCACCCCCCACCTCCACCCCTCCACCTCCACCCCCCCCACCTCCACCCCCCACCTCCACCCCCCCCACCTCCACCCCCCCACCTCCACTCCCCCCACCTCCACCCCCCACCTCCACCCCCCCACCTCCACCCCCCCACCTCACTCCCCCACCTCCACCCCCCCACCTCCACCCCCCCACCTCACTCCCCCACCTCCACCCCCCCACCTCCACCCCCCCACCTCCACCCCCCCACCTCCAGTCCCCCCACCTCCACCCCCCCACCTCCACCCCCCCCACCTCCACCCCCCCACCTCCACCCCCACACCTCCACCCCCCCACCTCCACCCCCCACCTCCACCCCCCACCTCCACCCCCCCACCTCCACCCCCACACCTCCACCCCCCCACCTCCACCCCCCACCTCCACCCCCCACCTCCACCCCCACACCTCCACCCCCCCACCTCCATCTCCACCCCCGCCCGCTGCACGCCCATTCCACTTCAACTTCCTCTTTCCCACCTTCGAGGCATCTGTGCGTGGCTTGTTCGGTACGTCGTGTTGTTTCGCGGTGATACGCGGGTGCCTCGTTAGGAGCCGGATTGCTTGCCACCTATAATTTGCCGCGGGTTCGGTCTGGCTGATGGGACGTGTGCATCTATGCCAGGAGCTCTATTAGCAGGCCGACTTTACGAACAACAACAACAACAACAACCACAAAACGACGGTGCGGACACGGTCACTGAATGCCTCTTAGCGGTCGTCGGTACGTCTTCTTGCTACGGGGGAGGAACATAGAAGGGCACTTGATTGCTCGCGAAATGGCAAACATGTTGTCATGAAAAGGAGGCGCAATGTTTATTGCTGATTAGGGGTGTGACGATTCACCACCTTCCCCCCCCCTGCCTCCCCCACCACCCACCCACCCAACCTTACCAACGGCGACTCAATTAACGCTCGAAACTTTGGGTGGTGGCGGGCGAGGGGGGGGGGCATTGCGGTGATTTGTTAGCGCCTCGAGTCGCTGCACTGGTAACGCGAACCAATTACGGCATGGCCCAGATAGGCGTCGCAAGACGGGCGAGGCTTATAGCCAGAGGTGGGACAAAGTCATTGTTATGCAAGTCCAAGTCGAGTCGCAAGTCATCAAATTCATGACTCGAGTCTGACTCGAGTCCAAGTCACATGACTCGAGTCCACATCTCATAGGTGGGACAAAGTCATTGTTATGCAAGTCCAAGTCGAGTCGCAAGTCATCAAATTCATGACTCGAGTCTGACTCGAGTCCAAGTCACATGACTCGAGTCCACATCTCATAGGTGGGACAAAGTCATTGTTATGCAAGTCCAAGTCGAGTCGCAAGTCATCAAATTCATGACTCGAGTCTGACTCGAGTCCAAGTCACATGACTCGAGTCCACATCTCATAGGTGGGACAAAGTCATTGTTATGCAAGTCCAAGTCGAGTCGCAAGTCATAAAATTCATGACTCGAATCTGACTCGAGTCCAAGTCACATGACTCGAGTCCACATCTCATAGGTGGGACAAAGTCATTGTTATGCAAGTCCAAGTCGAGTCGCAAGTCATCAAATTCATGACTCGAGTCTGACTCGAGTCCAAGTCACATGACTCGAGTCCACATCTCATAGGTGGGACAAAGTCATTGTTATGCAAGTCCAAGTCGAGTCGCAAGTCATCAAATTCATGACTCGAGTCTGACTCGAGTCCAAGTCACGTGACTCGAGTCCGCACCTCTGCTTATAGCCCCACACGCGATTCGATGCGTGTCGCGTGAGCGTAATCGCCGACATCAATGGGTCGCATCGACGCGGAGTCCCTTTCACAACCCCGCTCACTGTACGGCAGCGTTAACCAAAGTTCGCTACTTAGTCCACGTCAACGTCTCTCCATCTCCTCCTCCTCCTCTTAACCTTACCACCCCCTTCTTCGTCTTGTACCTCCCCCCACGCCCCCCTTCGCCCCGCCCCCCCCCCCCCGTTTTGCATTTTCTCTTTCCAATATGTGCCATTGTTTCGCAATCAAATCCAAAGTCGTTACACATTGCGAGCATTAGATGACCGCCATAAATAGAAAAAAGTAAGCGTGCAACGTTGGGCCAAAACGTTCGTTGACCTTGGATCAACGACGTTGGTGCAAAGCGTTGGCTCAACGTTTGCAAACGTTTTGCCGCTGTTTTGACTCTCGCTGGCGTTTCGTACATGAAGGCACATTTTGTTATTGCTACGAACTTGCCCGCAACACGTGCCTTCAAGTCCTACGTCGGTACGCGTGTCTCCCCCCCCCCCACATTATTGCAGCGTCAATTGCGCGGAGTGCGGTATAAATGGCTTATTAGCGGATCTAACACGCCCTTCCCCTGCCTTTTGTACGCGCACCTGTCCCTCGCTAGAATCCACGTCGCCCACACCCGCACACACACACTCTCTCTCTGGCGTAATGCCGCAAACACGAAGGTTACCCATGACGCAACGACAGATATGGCAACCTCTGTATTGTTCACACGCTCCCACACCTGCTTCGTGCGGCTTTCGTGCTACGGAAAATGTGCGAGGATGACGGTGATGATGGTGATGATGTAATGGACGTGCCGTCGTTGTTTGAACTGTTGAACAAACTCACGAGGCATGCGCGCTCACACAGCCGGTCATGCGCACGGCTCATTGCCCGCGCTGCTGCTGCTGCACGTGTCGTTTTGCCACGGTGGCTAGGAGATGTTAACTCCCTCGCCAGGTATACAGGAGGTTCGTGGGTTCGATCCTGACCCTGATGCCTGCTGTATATTTGGAGTTTGCGTGTCTCTCTCTCTCATCATCATCACGGTGGCTAGGAGATGTTAACTCCCTCGCTTGTTATACAGGAGGTTCGTGGGTTCAATCCAGACCCTGACGCCTGCTGTATATTTGCAGTTTGCGTGTCTCTCTCTCTCATCATCATCACGGTGGCTAGGAGATGTTAACTCCCTCGCCAGGTATACAGGAGGTTCGTGGGTTCGATCCCAACCCTGATGCCTGCTGTATATTTGGAGTTTGCGTGTCTCTCTCTCTCATCATCATCACGGTGGCTAGGAGATGTTAACTCCCTCGCTTGTTATACAGGAGGTTCGTGGGTTCAATCCAGACCCTAACGCCTGCTGTATATTTGCAGTTTGCGTGTCTCTCTCTCCCATCATCATCACGGTGGCTAGGAGATGTTAACTCCCTCGCCAGGTATACA